>NC_091259.1:40417196-40720227 GCF_042477335.2 Ovis canadensis | reverse complement strand
TCTGAGCTCCAACTGGGCCTTCCCTTTGGAGGTCAAGCCTCTCGGTCTCCTTGAAAATTCCGATCTCAAAGGTAAGAGGCTCCTGACTGCTGTACTCACCACGTTTGCTGGGGCTCCAGGTCCACAAGGAAAACTCATCAGTGACTTGATCTTAATCCCTCACTGCATGTGCACAGGTCACTGAAAAACATCTGGCAGCCCTGACCCTTTGTGTCCCTTTGCCAAATGTATTGAAGCGGGGAGGAACTTAGCCCATCTGTGGTCCTCCATGGAGACAGAGCGATCGGCTAGGTAATGGCCTGACTTTGGGAGGACCCCTGAGTCTGTGTTGCTCAGTCAAAAAAGGATCAATGACCTCTCTCCCGTGGCTGGAAGATTTCCACTTTTACAGGCTGTGAGGCTGAGTTCCCGGAGTTGAGACTAGGAAAATATCCTCTCCCACATCTCAGAAATGTGAAAATAAAGTTGGCTCCCCACAGGTTGGAATCAATACTTAATTGCCCTCTGGGAAATTCCCACCCTGCTTCTTGGAAAGGTGGATTTCATAGCCCACAATGTTAAGTTTGACAGAGAAAGCTAGATTAGCAGAAGTGACAGTCTCTGCTATGGTCCCCTTAGACTTCTATTTCTGGAAAGTGCCTTTAGTTTAATGACTTGGACCATAGAAGTTTCGCCTTCTTGAAGGGATAGACATCCATTAGTGAAGCTATGAAACACAGTGAGACCTTGTTTACAATTATGGCGCCTCCTCAGGGCCTAAGGATGTCTGTGAGCTCTGTGTGTGGCTGAGTGTCCTGGAAAAAGGGCAAGTCCCCTGATTTCAGGTCCTGTTTCATCACAGATGTCTAATGTCCTAGCAGCAAGGAGCTTGGCAAAGTCAACAAGGTAGGATGGAAACAGCCATACCTCGTCATCGTCTTACCCTTGCCCCCACGTGCCCTCACCTAGAACCAGGAACCTTCCACGCTTCCCAGGAGAAATGGTAATGCCGGTCAGGACCAGCTGCATTGCCCAGAAGGAGGTCTTTCTTACAAAACGCATCATCTCACATAGCTTTTGAGGACACCTGGATTAAGATAAATGGATTTGGCATCCCCGTCTGCACAGAAACTTTTCTTCGTCATGCTTTTCTTGTCTTCAGCAGACTCACTTGTCAGGAGGTTTGTATCTCACAGTGATTGAGGGTGGAGGATGGGAACTGTGTTGCCATTTTTTTTTTTCCATCCCTACTTTATTCTAGTAACTTTGAATGTGTGAATAAAATATGTAAGACCTATTAGATACAAGACAGAAATTCAGCATAAACTCCTTTCTTTAGTAGCTAGAGTGTCCAGAAATAGTATAATAATAACAATTAAACTTTACAGGAATTCACAACTTGGTCTCTTAGAGGTTGTGGAATAACTCCTCCCATTGTCAGGAGGAAGACAAAGAAATGCAGATGCAAGAGGATTAGGGGCTCAGTTTCGTCATCAACCTCCTTCTCCCATGGCATTGATAGCTGACCCTCGTACAAACGCTTTCCTGCTGAGATCAAGAAGGATTTCGGACTCCTCCTCAGTTTGTACTCCAGATACCCTCTACCAGTCAGTCTGTGTTGGCACAAGCGGTTTCATTTGTAAAGAGAAAAAAGTGGCATATTGAGTTTTTCATGGCATCATTAAAATGTTTCAAGAAGGGATTTTGGACTCTATCTGTGGCATTTGCCAGCCTTTTCTGTTTACCAATCATTTAGATGGGATTCAAGACTCAACTTTCCACTTACCCCACCCATTCTTGTCTGCCACCCCAAAAATATCACACCAAAAGAAATAGGAAATATGATCATGCTTTTATGAGCCATCCATGAGGTGATGTCTGGTCCATATTAAATGTCAGAAATAAATTATTTATGTGAGAAGGAAACATAGAGATGTGATTATATTATGGATATTAATCCTACCCAAGAAGAGCATCTTAACCATCTTGAATCCTCCTGAGAGACCCTAGAACTTTCACAGTTATTCTTTAATGACCGCCTGCCTTGGTAATGTATAGAAAATATGTCAACATTTTTCACAAGGACACTGTACATTTGATGCCCTCTCTTCAAATCCTGAGCTCATCCTCTCCTCAATCCTGCCCTATGTGTGAAAACAAATAGAAGTTCAGCAAGCACTAACAATCCGGGTGGTGGATAGATTGACTTCCGTCTCTGGTGTAGATAGGCTAAAACTATTTTGCAGAATCAGGAACCTGAGACCTGTTATCTGTCACTCCTGGTCAGAGTTAATAGGACCGCACAGTTGGACTGGCTTGACTAGAACAGGCGGCTACAGACCTTTCTCAACCTTAGTTGACATCTGACATTAAACCCCACTATGAACTTCTGGGGGCTCAGTCTTTGGTGTTAATCAAGATGGCGACTGCAAGAGTACGTGTGGCCAGGGTCTCCTGTGATTTGGGGCTTATAGGTGATACAAATGTCTGACTAACAAAGCAGAATGAGAGAAGGGACAGCATAAAATTCCTTCAGTCGGACCTAGGACCCTCTCACTAGTGTAGGGGCCGAGAGAGTCTTCTTCTGACACTGTCATTACAATAATATATGAGCTTTGGGAAGACACTTAACTTTCCTTTTTGTCAGCTCTCTGCCATGATATGGAGTGATAATACCAAGTAGACTTACTGATGTGTAAAGCAATTTACAGTTTGAGGCATTAACTCATATATGATGGAGAGGCCAAACATTCGCTCCCTTACCTTGCATGCAGGGTGTAAGACCGAATTTCAGGGTAGAATAAAGGAAGGTCAGTTTACAAAATGTGAAAAAGATGTGGTCTTTGACCTCAGGGCTAGAGGTGAGAGATTTAGAGGGCAAGTGTGTGTGTGTGTGTGTGTGTGTGTGTGCCTATGCCTATATGTATATATGCATATATATGTATGTATATAGGTATGTGCATGTTTATATATGAACACATGAACATGTACCTATACCCATGTTAAGTTTATTACTTTATACTTTGAGATGTGTCTCTAGGCAGCATTTTAGCTTGCCAGCCACTGTCAACATGGCTGTTTTTCTTTCTGCATCTCAAAGAACAGACTCCTTAAAGATTTTCCAAGATGATGTGAAAAACCATATTTTAAAAATCTGAGTGCTATCTGAATCAGCTTCATGTACATCTGATATAACCTTTCTTCCAGACTAGCCTGGCTGTGTTGATCATTTGTTTACTGATATCTTTCCCTTTTCCCACAAAGGACTGGAAGGGTTGGAGGAAGGCAGGTGGTGCTGTAATGAGAGGTATCTAATATGTTTTCTGTTCTTCGGGGAATTTGAGAAAGCAGTAAGCCAACTTATAAAGGAAAAGCACTATTTTGGCAATCTAGACAGAAAAGAATCCTCCATCACAGGACTGGTTGTTGCGTTGATTTTGTAAATTAGTTCTTCCTCTTGCGGATGCTCTAGGATCACACGGCGTCCTAGCAAATGTGTCTTCACATTAGGGCAAGACAGTCCTCTGATTCCTGGCAGGCAGGACAAATAGCCAACAGGCGACAAGGCTGGATTTCCTGGGGTCTGGGCTACAGCAGCTTCCTGAACGAATGAAAAAATGCAGGTGACACTCCCCTGCCCCCAGGCCAAGCAGGTCACAGGGCAATTGCCCAGTTGCCCGCTGGGAGAGGCCCACCCTGTTCCTTTCCCTCCAGGTTCATTTTTCATGTTGATTGAGTCATGATGGCTCCTTGCCACAAAACATCTGAGGATGTGCCTTGTAGGGAAAAGGTCAGAAAGGACATCAAGGATCTCCCCTTCCCTAAAATGCTGGGCTCGCTCGCATGCAGTCTGTTGTAAAGGATGGGCTGGCAGCGCTGACTGGGGGGCTCTGTCTCTCTCTGCAAGTGGCAGGAGCAAACTCTCCATCTTGCTAGCTTCAGGGTTGCCTGGCTGTCTTATTTCAACTGAGGCAGCACAGCTTGCTTTAGCTTTGAAGTGTGAAAACCAAATACAGGTTGGCAAAGGGGAGAGACGGAAGCCATGTAGCCTTCTTGGAGCATGAAGGCACACACTCAGCCCTATGCACTGAACACAGAAACTTTTCCCATCCCCTTAGCAATCCCTTGTCCCGTGGCCTCTGCTGAAAATTGTGATGAACACAGAAGCGGGCCTGGTTGGTTGCCCCTTACTGGAGCTCCTTTCTCGTGGCTGGTGGGCAGATGCTGTGAATTTCTCTCATTTGGGAAGGGTCCAACATATGCCCCCTTCCAACTCTCTTCCTAATCTCATGACAGTGAGGCCAGAACACACACACACAGGCACACACACAGGCACGTGCGTGCACACACACACACACACAGAGGCACGGCAGACCTGACTGTGGCGTGTCCTAGCACCCTGAGCAATGATTTAGGCTATTTATTTTCTCCCCTTTCGAGGTCCTAGAGAAGATTTTAGAATTTCTAATACAGGAGACTGAGAAAGGAAAACATTGGCTTCAACAGTACAAACATCTCTGTCCTGAAAGAAAATGTTAATTTTCCCCTAAATCAAATGTTGACATCTATCGGCTGCTGCCGAAGATGTGCCGCTATGGGTGGGAGAAGGTCTCTGCTCCAGAGCATGGGTATTGGGCCAGAGTCTGTCCTCTGAAATACTAACTGATTTAGAATCTAAACAGGCTTGGTTTAGAGGTTTCGTGAATCGTTCCAGTTAGTTTTTAAAAAGCTGATCTCTCCGGGACGCCCTCCTGAGCAGGGAAGCAGGGACCAGGGTTCCCTGCTGGGGAAAGCGTTCTTTCCTGCAGAAGCCTGGGCCCCTTCTGGATGTCTGCAGTGATGCAGGCACTGCCTACCTCTGCCACGAGATATAGGCTTTTAACTGGAGATGGGAGTGGGCAGTGGGAAGGGGCCAGCTGAGTGGAGAGAGGACGGAAATCACAGGCAAAGGAAAATTTCCAGTTAGGTGCTTTACCTACCCTTTCCCCCACTGCCCCCAAAACACACAGTGTAAATACTCTTCTTTGTTCAACACCTATGTTTTTAAAATTCCAAAGTGAGTTACCCCACCCACTCTCTCCCTCCAACTAGTGACACACACACACACACACACACACACCCTTTTCACTTGTTAAGCTTGAAAAATGATGATATATACAACCAGCACGCTCTGCCAGTGTGCACGGCGAAGGCCAAGATTAATGCAGAAGGTTGGTGCAACGTTGCCGCAGAGCAGCGTGATCAGAATACAAGATGGAGTGCAGGGGGAAAGGCCAAGAAATATGTCTGTGCTTGGAGTTTACACAAGTCTCCTTAGCAACTTGTCTGAATTTATTTTTCCCTTAATGTGTGTGGGTTTCTTCCAAACCCCGAGTGAAAGGGGAGTGGAGTTCCTGAGTCCCCCCGCCACCCTTCCCCTTCCCTGAGGGTGAAATCCTTGAGTTGGTGAGCAGAGCCTTTCTCTCCTTCACCAGCAGCGCCTGCCCGCCCGCCCCACCCCCGTCGAGGTAGCGCTGATCCTCTGCTTTGTGACACCGTGGACTGCTGGTAGCTTTCCAGAAATTCTCGTCTCCATCTCCGTGGGGGAAGGATGGGACTAGTGTCTGATGGCCACAGCTGTGTGGGTTTCTGCCGCAGCCGCTGCTCCCGGTGCCTGCTCTCCTGTGTGGCATCCATGTCCATGTGCCTGCTTACACACCAACATGTTGTAAACTAAGGGAGAAACAGCACCACTCCTTCCATCTCAACTATTTTTAAAAAAATTTTTCTGTCTTGTTCATTTCCCTTCTGTCTTTCGTCACCTCCCAACACACACACACACACACACACACACACACACACACACACACACAAGATCCTGTAATTCTAACTAGAAGATGAATATAAAGCTATGAGAAAAAAAAAAACCCTGCCTTTTAGGAATCTGATATGTTGGATTTTATGTGACCCAGGTTTGCTTCAGGGGAGACGACCATAAATACTGCAGTGGTTTTCCCTACAAGTGCTTTACCTGGAAATAACTCTCGGGAAGTATGATTGCTGCCTCGTTGGAGCCAATGTTGAATATAAATCTTCATATTTCTTCTTCTTGACCCTTCTCCTTTTAGAGTCAGGGGAAATAAGAAAAAAAAAAAAAAGAATCCTAGCCAAAAAACCGTTAAGGTTTGATTCTGGCTTTTTTACAAACAGATGTTGCTTGTCATTCTGTTGTTGTTAAGTAGGCACCAGATTGGACCAGGCAGCAGTGTGTGTGTGTATGTCTGTGTATCTGTGTGTGTGTAAGAGAGAGAGAGAGAAAAAGAGAGAGAGACAGAAGAAGGAGGGAGGGTAGGGGGGCGGAGAGAGAGAGGCTTAGAGGAGAGAGAAAGAGTGTGTTGGGGGAGTAGATCAAGGGCCAGAAGGCAAAACCAGATTGATTTGGGGAAAAGTTGAAGTAATATAGATGCAGTTTTTTGTTGTTGTTTTTTTTTTTTTTTTTTTTTACTTTCCAAACTTCAATTTGATGGAGACTGTATAAAATCCTATTCTATTTGGTTGATTTTTGTTGTTCCAAAAGAAGAGAGAAACGTGGGGATCAGTAGATGTGCAGAGCCCTGGATGAGAAAAGCTAAGCTCTCCTGGGGTGTAGTGCAGAGAGAAGGCTGGAGGCTCCCCTGGAGGCACCTCTGCCCCGGAGTAAAGCAGAGGTCCCTGTTTCAGCTAAACTTAGTTTCTTGTGTCTGCTGGTCTCTTTGTAGGCATCACTGTGGAGGTTCCAGGCTCTTTTGTACTTTTCCCAAAACAAGAATCTCCTTGTTTTACAGCCAAGGTTCTAAGGAATACTGACTCTTTACCTGTCTCCTTTCTTTACCTGTCTCCTTTCTTGAAGCATCCAAGTGCTCTAAACTTCAGGCTCCCGCTGCCCTAGCCGCCCTGTACCCCTGCTTAATTTGTAACTTTCTAATCCAATTGTGGTCTGCTTTCTCAAAAGCAAAACAGCTTTGAACGTGCAAGTGTGTTAGAGTAGCCTGGCATATAGGAAGCTTTGTGCAGCAGATAATTCATTTATACCCAAGAAATGACAGACATCTGATTTTTTTTTTAAAATATGTCTTCATGTTTCCATACCAGAATCAGGGTCTTCTCTGTTTTTTAAAATTTTAATTCTTGTAAAAGCCTTTTGGCTTTATTAACCTAGAGCTAGAAAGGAAGTTGTAGGCTGGCATCCTTACTTGCATTTTAAAGAGGAAAAGAAATTGCCATCCTGAGCAAACTTAATGCTTTCAAAAGTGAAAGCGTTCTCCTCAGCCAGCTGCACGCGAAACAACTTGTTACTGGCAGGCTCTCTCCCTTTTGTTTCCTCGGGTGTGTCAAAAGCAAATTTGCTTCCAACTTCTCACTCTTCAGTAGTGGGTCCCTGTTATACATCTGTTGTAAATGAACACTTAGTGGGCTTAAGATCGCTTTTAAATGATCCCCCCCTTGCCGCCAAAAAAGTCCACTACTCCAATAATCTGAGGGCATCTTTTGTTTTAGTCCAATGTATTTTATCCTATCATGCCATTTTTCATGTCTTTGTTCCTTAGCCGACCTAGCCACACTTTCATTTTGCGTTGTACGTAAAATATTCATTTTTTTTTAAATACAGGGAGCATTTGGTAGGAAGGTTTTAAATAGCAATTCCTAATTTTCCCTTTGCCCGAAAGGAACGTGAAAACCATGGCATTGCTTTGCCAGTCTCCTCCTTCCCTTTCTGGTCAGTTTTTCCTGAGGAGACAAGGATTCCTTCTACCTAAGCTGGCTGGCCGGGGTGCCGGAAGCCTCTGCGTGGGGTACCCCCACCATGGAGGCTGGTGTCCTGGTGGCCGGATCTCAGGTGGAGAAAATGTGCTGGGACGTGGGGCACCCACGAATTACTCTCGGAGCAGCACTTGCTGGATGCACCTCTTTTGTTGAGGTGATTGGATCTTTCTACAAAGAGCAAGGGCTGCAGAGGGTGAGAGAAAGACATCAGGAGAACTGGAAAGCCACGGGGAGACCAAGAGTAGCTGTCTCTCCTGCTTCGCTATGTTGAGTTAATGCCAAGGGTAGACTTGAGCTCTCCCTCTCTCTTTCTCTCTCTCTCTCTCCACCTTTCTTCCCCTCTCTCTCTTTCTCCTGTCCTTTCTCCTTCTCTCCCTCTCTTCCTTCCTTCCTCTTTCTCAATCTCTCATTTTCTAATTTTCTCTCCTTTCTTTTTCTCTGCCCCCTCCCTACCTCCCTTCCTTCTTCTTTCCCCATCTCTCACTTTCTAATTCTCTCTCTTTTTCTGTCTCTTCGTCTCCTTCCTCTCTCCCACCCTCCCTCTCTTTTTCTGTTTCATAACAGGTTGAAATTGCTCTTTCTTTTCAGTTGAATTGCTCTTTTCCGCCAGGACAAAGGAGATCTGCTAAGATTCTGTTTGAGAGATCCCTCCTAAACAGAAGGAGGGTTGGAGGGCAGGGAATCTTTCTGTCGGTGTCATTCTGCTGACATCACCATGAATTTGGTGTTCAAGTCCACAGCCAGGCAAAACTCAAGTACATTTTCCCTTTTACAAGCAGCTGCTCAGTGAGTTTTCCTTCCTTTAGTGAAGGAACAATGAAGGAAAAGCAAACCCTGCATCTAAAACCTGGCCAATGAAAAACTGTTGGAATGGAAGCCAAGAATCCTGCTGGGGTGGAGGGGGACAGACTCCTGAAGCCACCACAATCAGATATTTTACTTCTGTTTTAGCGGCCCCATCAGCAGAGAGAAATAATGACTCCTGAATCATTTCAGAATCAAAAAGTTAAAATGATGTCTCAATGACGCTACATCGTGCCAGGTAATGATTGCCCAACTTGATTATGCCTTAACCGTGCTTAATTATTGATAGGCTATCTCTTAATCATGTTTAGCAAATGAGCAGTTTAGTATAAAACATCAGAATTTGGGAGTATTCCGAGACGTCCCATTCCTATTTGATCAGTTTTCTGGTAAAATCGTTCTCAAGCTTCATCGGTAGCCAGAGAAATTCCAGGAAAAATATGAAAGTGACTTATTTGCAGACCCTTTCTATCATGTGTAGTTCTGGAAATGAAGAAAACATAACGCAGCCCAGTGTTTTTCTAGAGTTCCTTTTATTTCAGTCTTTGGTGTTCCTTTTTACTTTCACTTTGGCATTAATTCTAGTTTAGCTTTGTAAAAGAGTTGGGTGACAAAAAGAAACCAACCACAAACCAAGCAAAGAATCTTGATCCTTTTAAAATAATTTTATTTTCCAGATGCGGGTGAATGGTTTGAAGATGCTGGCCTAGCAAGATGGCAACAGGTTTAAAAAATAGGATTCATAAGAAGTTCCTTTTCTCAGGTAACTACATTTTTCTAAAATTTCTCCCAAATCTTCCATTTTCTCAAGTTATTACAAGTTTTTAGAGTATGCTTGAATGATTTAATTATGAAGATTAACTGCATTTTAAGCTTTGTTTTTCTGACAATAGCAACTAGCTTTATAATATTCAGTGAAAAGAATGTTCAATTCTTTGGAGTTTAGAAAAATATTTTGAAAGTTATTATTTAGTAGTGCTTATTTCTTTTGACAACAATTTAGGCAAAACTCATTTGAAACCATCAGGTGTCATTCTTAAACTCTGTGGCTATCTTCAGTAATTGTACTTAGAAATAGAACTATTAGAATATTGCTGCTAAAAAGCTTAGTGTATGCTCTGAATTCCTGGAAGATATGGCTTCTAAAAATTGCATAATAATTGATGCCTTGTAACATAATAATTGCATAATGGTTGATGTTTTAACTTTAGTCCTAGATGAGTAATCTTATATGTCTGGAATTTTATAAAACTGTGCTTACACAGGTCCAGAGACAAAGATATGAGCCCAGCTATCATGATATAAGTAGATTATTTTCGATGCTGTTGAAGGACTTTGTGCCACTTAAATATGTTTAATAACACAAATGATATATTTACTTGATGAATTACCTTACCCTGATTTACCATTGTTTTTAACTATTAGCCTGCATTTCCCAACTTAATTGTTACTATCTCCGAGAGCCCCGCAGATTCTTGCTTAAGAAAGCAGGCCAAACTTTGCTCTGAAAAGAGCCCTTATTTTTCTGCTCAACACAAAGAAGGTTCTTGAAGGAGGTATTCAATTAATATTGGGAGGAAAATGTCTCTTCCCAAATAAACCATTCTTCTACTTGATCGGTATTTGACTTTCTTTATTTTCCTGCAACCTAAGCATCTTCTGATTTCTCATTTACTTTTTAAAGGTAAAACTCTAGATTATTTGAAAGTTAACATTGCAAACCCTTTAGAATGAATAACTTTTCTCTGTCCTATATTTTCCAAAAAAAAAAAAGACAGAGGCCCCCAATTGAAACTAATAACTAACATTTACAAAGGTGATTAGCTCTTGAATGACTCAGTGTAATACTTTGACAGATCTTCATCCATCGCTGACGAGTAATGCATGCTATATTTTTAACAAATGATAACAACAATTAGTTCTCATCACTTTGCGAGCCTAAGCCTATTCCTTTTTATTTTAATAAGAGCTCCAATGTCACACCCGTTCCAGCCATCCTTAGCAGTGTTCAAAGTGCCCATCCTCAAATACCTCTGGCCCCACGCCCTTGTCAGGGAGATCAAAGGAAAATAAGAGGCTTGGCGTTTATTTTAAAATCTTTTATTTTATAAAGGAAATGAACATTTTAAAATAACAGAAAGTCCAAACCATTTTTGAAGTGACTGGTTTGGATCCTGCTTCCTTCCACTTGGGATTGTTGTTTCTTTGGATCTAAAAGTCAAGCCACGGAGCTGGGACTAAATTCTCCCGTCTTGGCAACCTTCGCAGTCATGCCCGCGGCTCCACCACGATTAGACAGGCAGACAACGAAGTGTCTATGAACGGTTGCCTCTTCATCCCTGTCTGACCCACTGTTGGTTTCCTGCTTTTACCTTTTAAATTGTGTGCCTAGGGGCCTCCTCTTTTCTCTGAATAATTCCCAAATTCATCTGTCTTTTCTGTTATTAGGAGAGCCTCCCACATTCTTGAGATAGGAATAAATGTTCATATATCAAGGCAAAGTTCTATTTTTTTCTTTGAGAACCAAAATCTATAGACATTGCTGACAAAAATGGAAAAGAGCTCTTTTTAGGTCCTACAAAGAGATGGAGGCATGTGTTTTTCCCAACTTCTCAGAAGAGAGGTGATTTTGCTTTCCATCATTTGTCCTTGGAATACTCATTGCTTAAGACTATATCCTCAATAAAATTCACGAAAGGAGCCATTAATGAAAGATCATCGTCGTGGCTGCCCCGTTCTTACTTGTAGAACGTTGGTTTTGAAGACAGAATGTTACGCTGACAAAACCCTTTTATAAGAAGTCCTTAGAAATATATTCATTCCCACAGCCTGGAACAGTTAAGCAGGGAGCCACTGTGCAATTTCTTTTCTGGTTCGGATTTTATGAAGTATGCCTAAACTTGCTCCGTGTTGATGTTTGGACCAATAATGGGGGTGGGATGAAGGTGAAATATAAACTTTTCCTGAAGAGGAATCTTCCAAATTGATAGAACTGGACATCTCCTCGCATAATTTTCAGAAAATACTTAAAAGCCTATTGCTGGTGCTTGCTAGTTTACCACTTCTGTTTGCTGGAAAGCACACAGGAAAGGAAAATTTCACCGTCTTTTTCTAATGGGATTACAGGTATTTAAAAGAATGAACTTGCATTTGGGCTCGCCTATGTTTCTCTCTTTCTTTCCCCATAACTGAAAGACTTTTCTTTATTCTGCTGTTTGTCCATCCATATGGCACTATGTTCAGTTTGTGTGTTAAGGTCTGAATGAATGAGGCTTCCGTAACATGAAACAGTAAAATGATGAGACTGACCCCCAGGCCCATTGTGTCTGTGAGGGAAAGTGAAAAGAGAGGGAAGTGTATGGGGGAGAACACAGAAGATGCTGCTCGACTTTGGCCCTTTGAAGAGCAGGATGAAGCCTTTCCATTTCTGGCATAACACGATGGAGCGGCAGAGTCTTTGGTTGGACTAACGATGTTAACGTTTCATTTTCAGACATGTCAGACCCCCACGCGAGAGAAGACACCAAGGCCTGTTGCCACAAACCCGTAGATCCGAGCTTGTGGTGGTAGGTGCACACAAGCTTGTGTCTATAGGTATGTGTCTGTGGGCGACCTCACAGACCTCGGGCTCTGCTTGTCTCCCATCCAAGCCCCTCCCATTTCCTTGGTTCTGCCTCCCTTTCCCTTAGTTTCTGCTATGAGGGGTAGACGTGGAAAGAGGGGCCGAGGAGGAGGAAGGAGACCTTTTGTCCCGAAATGGATGAGGCTCTTCAGTGATCAGTCTATAGGGTTATCTTCAGTCCCTTCTTTCTTCAAACTCCTCTCAAGCTGTCAAAGAACCTGGGCTTGCAGGCGAGGCTGCAGAAACTGGGGTGGCTCAGACAATTTACTGTTGAGCGGTGAGTAGATACATATATAAGGGTTTGTTTTGTTTTCTATGAGCCTGCCTAATTGCTTTCAAAGTTATCATGATCTTTTTTGGAAAGTGACAGAGACTTGTGTACAAGACCTGTTTCACCCTGCTTTGGGTTCTACCTTACAGTAGTTCTTCTTCTCCCATCGTGCTCCAAGTACCATCAAATCAGTCTTTATCTTTAAAAATAAAATTAATGAGGGGAATGGATATTCCTAACTATTTATACTTCGAGACCAACCATGTAAGAAAAAGAATTTTTTTATGAAAAAGAAATGGCCCATTTAGGTCCAGCTTCATATTTGTCCAGAGCTGTTTTATAACTCTTCACCATGTTTAAAAGGGTGGAATGAAAATAATTTTATCCCCTTGCCTCTTAAATGTCACCATTGTGCCAGGATTGGAAAGCCAAACTGACTCCAGATCAAAGCAAAACTGGCTATATTTGTCTCATTCCAACAATGTGAGCTGAAGAGTCTGTAAACAGAACCCAGGGTGAAAAGTTGATCAGATTTGGATGACTCTAAAACTTTTGCATTCCCTTTTGGTCAAACAGAGCACCAAGAATTCATATATATATATATGAAGCCTCGTTTAACAAAAATAGTCAATATGAAGTAGTTAGTTACTGAGTTAGCATCAGCAAAAAGTTTGACATTCAAATGGATACTTTTTTCTGTTTTTCTACTAAATGCTGTCTTCTCCTAAGAGCCACACAGTTTAACGGTAGATAGAGCTCTTTCTTCTATCAAATGAAATTTTGTATGTCAGAATTAGGAAGGCCCGGATATAGATGGACGTTGTTTAAAGAATACCAAGCTCTGCAAATGCTACAACCCGAGGGTGTTGTCTGTATGTGTTTCCTTTGTGTTTGCTCTGCAAAGCATCGAGGAAGGCAGTTTGTAGATGTCAACTCCAGCTTGGCAAGAAATCAGAGCTTTATTCTAGAATGACGGAACATTATACCCCGAAGAAAAAGTCTGTCCCCATTGGTGTGTAGCATGTATAATTGTTTGCCCAAGGCCTTTATCTACCCATAAGCAAGCAATCTATTTGGTTGGTTTTACATGCCCCTTTGAAGCAGTTGACTTAGAATGGATAGGCTGCTAGCAAATTAAACCTGAACCTTCCCTGAATAAGTGCTTGGGTTTTATAAACGCAAGATCACATCTCTACACTTCATCCCTTTAACCTGCTATTAAATGTGCTATCAGTGGGACCGGTAGTACATTCATGAATCCAGGGGATGCTGAGCAGTCTAAATTCCCTCTATAGGAACAATGTTAAGGCTGCAGGGTGACCAGTAGGTGACTATCAGGTCATTTCTTTTAAGGGGGTTTTAAAAACCCATTACCCTAAGAATAAAGATTATGCAAAGTAGTCCATCTTTTCAAAGTTTCTAAAAGGCCTAGGATATGATTCTTTGATTCACCTGGCTAGAAAATATTCTAGTGGAAAGCCCAAAGCCCCTGGACACTGGCCACAAGAAACAGGATATTAAATATTTTACAGGATGATGAAATTCAGTGTTTTTCCCTTCTTCTATGTTCATGAATGAATGGTTCTGTAGCTATTAATTATTCCCTTGGGACTCGCTCAGAGTGGACTAGATATTTTACAGGAAACTGCAGAAAGTAAAATAACTTCAGGTTTTCCTCAGAAAGACTCTAAATTTTAGAGTCTAAAATATATATTCAGTAGTCATTGCTGCATGAGGGTATAGAGAAAATGGGTATAAAATGAACTTGTTCTATTAAAATTCTCAAATTCTCATTATCAAAATATATTCATGAAGCTATAACACCAGGATACAGTTTAGATATTTTTTTTTTAAACAGGAAAAATTATTCCAAGAATTGTGTTAGATAAAGCAATTCACCCTACAGCACCGGAGTTTGGGGAGAGTAGGGGAACTGATATTTAATTTTGAAAGGGTTTCTTATTTGCATTTCTAAATTAATAAATGGATTTGTCTTCATGGGAAGACAATGATATTTATAGGACAGAGTTAACTTTGAATATTAAGTTAATATGATTTCTTACTTTTCAGTGTCCTTAACCAGTCATTCCTCGGCATTTACTATATGCTCTGGCTCTTTGTCTGCTATACGGTTTAACTCCATCAAATGTCACCTCGCCTCTCTAATTGAGATTTTAAAAGTTTCTTATGTCTGTAATAGTGCTGAAATTTTGCAGAGAATTCAGTATGAATGACTCTTCCAAATTTGCAAAGATTTATTAACACCTAATGGAGTAGGAAGTAGCAACCCAGTCCAGTATTCTTGCCTGGAAAATTCCATGGTCAGAGGAGCCTGGCAGGCAATAGTCCAGGGGGTTGCAAAGAGTCGGACATGGCTGAGAGACTGAATACACACACACCCATATTAACACCTATCATGTTGCTCAGTAAAGTATGAGTTGGAATAAAGCCACGTTTTATTTCAGTGTAACCATATGGCCAGACAATTTATAAGATGTATTCACTCAACAAACCTTTATGAATGCTTACTTTGTGTTCAGTACTTTGCTAGAGGTTGAAGATATTACTCTGACACCAAAAAACTGATTATCTGGTCAGGAGTCCCTTTGCACAATTGCTTGTCAGCCATATTGACACATACTGTAATGAATCACATATTTTAATCATAACATTTGTCCAACTTCCAAACACCAAATCAATACAGAATATGTTTACTAGTGGGGAGTCCCTGCCTTCCATAATCTCAGACATTGTTCAAGATTCATTCTCCCTTCATTTGAGAAGATTGCTGCTGGTAGTGCTTAAAACCTCAATGTTCGGTAGTCTGAGAGTCTGTCTGTATGTGTTCAGAAAACCTTTAAAGTGTATTTTTTAAAGTTAAGGAGTACGATAGATTCTCTATACCTAAAGATATGTAACTACTGTTCTCCTATAAATGCTACTTATTTTATTTTTTCCTTTTCTTTTCAATAAGACTTTTATGACATCATTCCATATCATAATTGCATGTTGTTATTACATGCCTACAAATATTTACACTAATTATGTAATGAGCCATAATTGCACTAATACATGATAATGGGCTAAAATCAGTGTAAATAAACAAGGAGATTCACACAACCAAAAGAGCAGGGCGTTGAAAACCATTAGTATTCTAAGAGCAACATCTTTTTATCTTTGACCCCTAGAGGAAGAATGTACATGGAGAAGGATGAATGTTTCCGTTTCCAAATATTTAACATCTCTGTAAGCTATACATTTAGATGAATATACTAGCATTCTAGCACACGGAAACTGACCCTCTCTTTGTTGTGTCTTCTTTTACTATCTCTCACTTGCCCTTCCACTGCCTTGCTTCCCATTTATAGGAGTTATATCCTAGCTGTGTTTATAGAATCAGGCAAATGATCAGTCAGTGCAAGGAAACTGAAGGAAATTCACATTCAAAGGAAAGAAAATGAATTCTGTTTTCTTTTTGTGTCCCAGTGGTTGTTAAATCATATGCATAAGTTCGGACCTAGAGGCAGAGGACCCAGAGTTACTTCTTGAATTCCCATATGAGATCCAGGACTTAAGGCGTGTTTGCCAGGTTGCATACAGTCATTCTGCACTTTCCCCTGCTCTGGAATCTCGATAGCAAATCCACCTTCCTGTGATCGCAGTTGCAGTATAAGTGGAAGAACAGGGAAGCTGACATAAAATAAGAAATCACCTAACGCTGAACTTTAGGTTGCTTTATACTCTCACTTAATCCATTCATTCGTACATTTTTGTTTTCCTGAACATGTTTTGAAGTCCCTACTATGTAGCAGATAGTAAGCGTGCAGGTGGCACTAGATTTGCAAAGGGTGAGGAGTGCAGCCTCATCTTCAAATAGCTCCAGGTCTAGTGAAGGAGACAGAGAAGTGTTAATGTAATGGTGTATGCCTACATTTGAAATGTGTGTATGAAATCATGAGATTGAGGAAGAACTCTTTAAATTGAGGCTTGAAGGATGAATGGGAGTTTGCTTGGTAAAAGTAAGTGCCTAGTCTTTCCCCCAAACCAGGTAGCATTGATTCAAAAAGGGCAGCCTCCTCAAAAAGCAGCTTTTACCTCCTTGATGTCAATATGAGGGAATAGGGTTGGAAAAATTGGAGAAACAATCCTTTGCCAAGTTAATTGAGTAATGCTAACTTCAGTGTTCAATTTTCACCATAAAATTGTCACTCTTTGAATCCCTGCGTGCCCAAACAGATCCTCCTCCAACTGTATAGGTTAGGCCCAGCTCCTCTGAGGAACAGCCTTTACCAAGCAAAACCAGCGTCCACCTAAGCAATGAGGCGAGATGGCCATAGTGTAGTCCTCATTGGAAAATACAAACATGACCAAATATGGGAACACAAAGAGATGGGAAGTCACCAACCTGGTGAGTCTATCAGCTCCAGCACTGAACTGGGCCTGAAGGTAAAGAAAAGACCCAGTTTTAAAATGAAAAGTACAACCAGGGAAATTTATTCCTTATAAGGGAAAAATAAAGTCAGCATTTTTATATGTTGTTAAAAGAAAAAAACTGTTAGGGATAAACTTTGTGAAAAAGTGCTGAAGTAGTCTAGTTTGGAAAATGAACACCTTATCAATATGTCAATTACATGATATACCTGATAAATTCTATTGAGTAAATGTTTACCGTAACTTCTATATTATTTGTTTATCTCTAATTTGTTCATTGTCCTGTTTTCTGTATCTTCTCACCATAGTTTGGCTTAAACTATTTCCTTTTGTCTACTGACCCTTCAGAGATTCTGGTTTTCCAGTTTCTCGTTTGTCTTCCCCATTTTTTCTCCAATGAGGCGTGTTTAAATATTGGTCTACTTTCATTGTTCTATTAACAGATACCAGAGAATGTTAGATTGATCAGAACAACAGCTATTACATAATCTTTCTATAATTTTCATGCACAAATAATTTCAAGAAGATTGACCTCAAGTATTTCCTTCCTTCCTGTCTGCACAGTAATCTCGTGCCAAGGTTCTTGTGTTATTTTCTTTACCATTGAGCCCTTTGATGGTCTCTTGTGAGTCGCCCAAATAAGTGACAGCACGAAGAACGATTATAAGACTAACTTGTAATTTCATTGCCTAAGAAATGGTAGCTTTCCAGCCATTGTGACTGCATGCTCCCAGGTTGAGGTAGTAGGTTGTATAGTTTAGAATTACATCAAGGGAGATAACTGTACAGCCTCCTAGCTTTCCTTGGGTCTTGCACAAAGCAACATGCCAAGAATGATCATGGTTCCTCCAGGCCTTTTCTTTTCCCCCCTAGGAAAGCCTATTAAAGGTAAGATTGGGTAGTTATTTTATTGGTATTTCAGAATTTATGTTTCATTTAATTCTTATACCCATGCTACATTTTCATGTTTTGCTTCTTTGGGTTGGATTTTGTTTTACCAAAAACATGAGACTTTGAGAGATTCAGATGATCAGTTATCCATTGTCAAAAGATTGCTGAATAACAACACAAAATCTCAGTAGCATATAACAGTAAATATCTATTTCGCTCATAAGTCTGTGGATGCATGACTGAGAATGAGAAGTTGCTCTGGTCTTGGTTGTTCTCACCCACTCCGGCTGTCAGATGTAGGATGGGTTCCTAGAATGGCCAGGACAATTCACATCTATTCTGTGTGCCACATATTCCAACAGGCTGGTCGCAGCACATTCTCATGGTGGAGGAAGAGGAGCAAAAGCAACAACAGGCCAAATGACTTAAATATTTTTTAAAGCAAGCTTATGCCTGCTTTATGCTTACTAATAATTCATTGGCCAAAAGAAGTCAAATGACCAGGCATGGCAACAAAGTTTGATGGTAAAGGGCATGAACTCAGAAAGGCATGACAGATCAGACTGTTTTTGCAATCACATTCTACTTTCTTAAGTCTCACCAAATCGAAAGCAATCATGTATCCTCCATCTTAGGAAGCTCCCAAGATCAAGAACCATGTTTGTGAATTTACACTTTGGATTTTAGGTGAAGCCGATCTTTGACTGAATGCTGTTTATATCCTTGTTAATGAGTATGATATCCTCCAACCAACTTCTCTGGGGAAAATACCAAGAGACTGAGATGGCAGTAGTGTGGATAGATTATCTCAGCATACAAGGCTTTGTCATTTCATGGTGATAACTAATGAACAGTGGAGATTTTGCCTGATTTAGACTGACTTCATACAACCTTCCCTGGTAGCTTAGCCGGTAAAGCGTCTGCCTACAATGCGGGAGACCCAGGTTCGATCCCTGGGTTGGGAAGATCCTCTGGAGAAGGAAATGGCAACCCACTCCAGTATTCGTGCCTGGAAAATCCCATGGAATGGACTGAGGAGCCAGTCCATGGGGTTGTGAAGAGTCAGACACAACTGAACGATTAACATTTTCATACAACCTACACAGCATATGAGCAGCACTATAACTCAGTATTTTGGCTGAACCTGTTTGCTCCAAGCTTAGATACTTTTCAGTAGAAAATGCAGAAAGGTGATCAGAAAGTGATTAATGAGGTTATTCTATTCATTTTGCTATTTCCTGACATTTAAATGTATAACGTGTAGAAGAAAATGGTTTTGCTATCTGAAGCTATAGCTCTCTCTTCACTACCACCTTCTGCTGCTACATTTTTTAAAAGATGTGATTACTGTGTAACCATTTTAATTCCATGCTCAAGTATTTTCATGGTGAATCATAGTGATTGTGACATCACTAACAGGTCGAGGGTAACTAGTCCCAATTTGATGATGAAGCACAGCAAAAGGTCCACTGTTATTAGGCCACCGTGTAGGTCTACAGCAAAAATAGGAGCAAGACCCTCAGGCTTATGTACAGTCTTCATTTCTTAGCTAATTCACCTATCCTTTAGAAGAGCCTGGGGCCTCGCTCTGGAAGATACTGTCATTACTTTGTCACATTTATTATGAGTTTGATGGGAAACACAGTTACTACCTGTGTCTGTGTTGGCTAAGAGTTTGTATGTTAAACATCTGTAGCCACTTGACATATGAGGACCTACTTAATATTGTTTATACATTTATAAAGCTTTTTTTTTTAATCAAATTACCTTCCCATACAAGACAATAATGTCCCCTCCTTTGCTGTGGCATAAACTTGAGTGATTTCACACAGCCATAGTTTCCAAAGGCAAAGTAGTGTTTGGGGTCTTGTTTCTGAAAACAGACTAACTTTCATTATGGTTGAATTTCTCCTGACTTTGTAATAAGGTTACATCCACCAGAGTTCAAATCATGTCATCTTTGCTTTCAGAATGACTGTGGTATCTAGAAGGTCATACCTTTGTGTTTTTCAGCCAGTAGCTCATGGTAGGACAAAGAGTTTGGGAACTACATGGAAAATAAATTATGGAGGCTACTTTAGATGCAACTTAGTCTCATCAGTAATACATGGGTAAAGTATTCTTCAAAATGATTTCATTCCTTATCTTCATCTTTAGTGAGTATGGGTTCTGTTTCCTCAGAGAAACTCTTCACTGAATTTTATATCTGAAAGTCATTCTTAGTCCCAGAAATCCCAAGTACACAATTAATGCAATAATCATAGCTTGTCTTCTGAGAATTAATCTTGGGATTTAAGAAGAAAAAAAAATTGTTGCAGCATGCTACATTTTGTAATACCCTCAAAAATTATAATATCTATAATGGGTGATGTGAATGCTATTTTAACTTTTCAAAATCTAGTGATTTAGTGCAGCTATTTTCTAGCACGCTGATAAGTTTCAAAGCATAAACGTGTTACTGGCAACTTGACCATCTTCATCAACAAGAAATGTTTTGCTGGCACAATTTAAGGAGGCTCTGACAGTTAGTATGGCAAGTTTATAAACTTTCCTGAAGACATGTCACCTGTATTTCTTTATTTGTGCATATCAGATTCTTTTTAACTTGGTTTATCAGTAGAAGCATTTAACTAGTATGTGATAACACAGTCAACCCCTTCTGGTACTGGGTGATTATACATTTCCAAAGTCATTTATACAGGTGATTATACAGTTCCAAAGTTTGTCAGGACAAACAGTAGCCTTCTCCAAGTTGGTTTTGGCTCATGCCTTTACGGAGCATTTCTGAAAGACCCAGGGAGGACTAAGTAAACCAAGTTTTTGTTAATTCAGTCAATATATATTGGGTTTGCTAAAGAGTTCCTTTGCATTTTTACATACGATATTGACATCTTAACGAAATTTTGAGCCAACCCAATATTTTCTAACTATTTAGTGCAAGTTTGGACTGCAAATAGAATAATACCCTACCTCATTACTATTCTGGTCCCACTATTTCCCCTACATCTCTTGCCCTCCAAATTCTAACTCCACCACAACACTTGAATTTCTGTTCCGAGAGAGACTGATCTTTGATGATCTTTAGTAGTTTCTTTCTCTCATAGTTGTTCTTCTAAGTTCTATTGAACACTTCCTTTAAATAGCATTTATCAAACTTTAATTACTGTGAACCCCTCAGGGATCTTGTTAAAATGCAGGTTCTGATTTAGGAGGTCTGAACAGGGCCTGAAATGTGGCATTCTTACCGATTCTCAAGTGAGGCTGGTGCCATTTGTGTGTGGAGCACACTTAACTGGGTAGCAAAGTTTTACGTAATCAAATGTTTCTAAATTCCAAGATGGTCAGACACTTAGGCTGAAGGAAAAACATTTGGAGACAGCTTCGCATCTTTAGATAAGTACAACAGCTTTCCTCTTTAATTGCAATTGCACAGTTTATCTTTTACAAATGTTTTAGTTTCTTTCACTAATATAGAACCCTAAGATGCCACATTATGAAAGTTGCGTTTTAGAAACAAGGGCCTTGTGACATTGAGTTTAGTCCTAAGATCTTCGTATGACCCTGATTATTCATTCAGTATACACATCCTCAATTAGAGCCTGTAAAGAGAATCCACTGGGGGCATGAGTACAGGTTCCAAACCTGGTTTTGCCCTACTCAAGTAATTTAAGCCTCCTGAACATCAGTGCCCAGTTGCGTAAATCCTTGGACTAGAACTGGTCTCTTCTGAGGGACTTTTCAAAGGAATATTCTCCAATTCTGGGACTGTCATTCAAAAATGGTAGATGGCAGTGACTAGAATTTTACTTCTTAGCCTCCATATTCTCCTGCCTTATAACATAAAAGTGGAAATTTCCACTTCTACGTCTGTACTGTCAAAGGGACATGAGCAGAACAGTAAGAAACAATTTGCAGTAGTGGTTACCACACCAAGCTGCTAACACAGAAAGCCACATTAAGGCAATGGAAAAAAAACAGCCTAAGAAAACAGTAAATATTAAATCCCTTGTTCCTTCCATGGTTTGTAGATCATTAGGATAATAAGGAAAAGTAAATTAATTTCTGCCTAGTTAATGTCTGTGAATAGGGTTAAAAGCACTGAATATCATTTTACAGGAGAGATTATCTCAGTGGTAAGCGAGAGGGGGCTATGTCGGGCATGTGAAATTCACCACCTCCTTCCCTGGTTCCTGTTTGAGCTCTTTCTAAACAAAAATTATGTGCTTCGTGCTCCACCGCCAACTGCAGTATGGAGCACACGAGAGCTTCTGTGGCCCTTCTCAACCCTTTTACATCAGTCACAGAACTCCCACTGTTCTGTGCTAATGCAAAATGCAATAACGTGTAGCATCAGGACATCTCTGAGTCAAGAGGTTAACGGAAAACACATCTCCCATTGTGTTCCTGCAGCTCTGATACTGTTAATGGTGAAAACACCATGGAGACAAATAGATCTCTCTTTATTCAGGAAGCTTTGAGTGAAGAGAAAATATATATGACATCTTTACAACATGAGAGCCCTCTCTATATGGTGCATTAAGGAAGGATGGGGGAGGGGAGAGGTTCACGTAACATCATGCTTGATAAAGCTTGAATCTTGTCTAGGGGGAGTTTTCCGTTGCCTTCATTTTCATTCCGTTGCTCTAATATTAATAAATTCTTCCAGTTATGGCAGGGGGTAGGGGGACTGAGATTTAATCCTTCAAGGTACAAATTCAGAGAAAGGGGACCCTTTGGATAAGTATGGCGGAAGCCTTTATGGAGTATCTTCTACAATGTGTCAGGAAGAGATGTGTGACACATAACTCCCTTTCTCGTGCTACTCTTATATTTCTTCCCTTTCTCTGTTGTGTGCTTCCGTGCTTGCAGATAGAGATTATGGACCAATATACTTGTGACAGGGAACCAAGGCAAAAGAACCCCCCAAACCCACATTATAATTACGCTGAGATTTTTAGTTAAAAATTACCTGAAAGTAGATGGAATGTTTTATATGGCCATATAAAGATCGGTGTGATCTTATTATCCATTCACTTGGGAAAATCTTAGTCAGGGTTACTTCCTGTTCCTATAGAACTTTAAAAAGAAGTTTGTTTTATAGTTTATGAATCAGAAGCTAAAATTGGGGTGTTCTGTTCTTTAGGACCTAAAGACTTTTCAGTCTGTAGATAAAAATTCTGGGTCAAGCATCTGTTTTGGGAGGGTATCTGCACAGGTTTAGAGGTACCAAATAATTATCAAAATTTTAATGTTATGTATAATTTTTGAGGGCATTCCCTAGTGGCTCAGATGGTAAAAAATCTGCCTGTAGTTCAGGAGACCCAGGTTCAATCCCTGGGTCCTAGGTCAGGAAGATCCCCTGGAGAAGGGAATGGCTACCCACTCCAGTATTCTTGCCTGGAGAATCCCGTGGACAGAGTAGCCTGGCGGGCTACAGTCCGTGGGGTTGCAAGGAATTGGACATGACTGAGTGACTAACACACACACATAGTTTTTGAAGCACTTGAAGGATATACATTATTGATTACCACTCAGTTCAGTTAGATGACTCCACTGGGAGGGGAAGAGTAAGTATTTGCATCCAGCTTTTGCACTGGACTGGACACTTTTGGGAGGCGTTTTCAAACGAGGCTGATGTCCTTCAATACTAGTACTCTAATTGTTGATTCTTTTGCATCAGGGCAGCCAAATTTCATGTGTAAAAGTTCATCAAGTCTGGGAAACAAGAAAAGAACTTTCAGAATGGCTCATTGTTTAATGAATAAGGCCCCAAGTGTTCTGTGGATGCTATTTTAAAATTTGAAGAAAATGTATAGAATCCAAATCATAACTTGAATTCCAAATTGGGGCAGATCATGCTCAGTTGTGAGGCTGCAGGGTTATAGCAAACTGTTGTTGTTCAGCTGCTAATAAGCAGCTTCCAAGCATAAATGGAACACTCATGTCGTGTGTTCTGAATCCTCTAAAGGGTTCTTCATTAATCTATTTGCAGCTTTTTGTTATTGAGTAATGAAGTGCTGCTAATACACTGGAATCTGTGTGCAAAACACATCAAGTCAAGCATAATTCAAGGAGAATATATATCCCCAAAGACCGAATAGAAAGGTGCAGAGAGAACTTAATGGGAATTAAACTTTGTGGGGTGAGGTGGGGTGGGCTGGGGTAGGGAGCGTAAACTTTCTATTACCTTTCATGACCACCAAGAAGCAGAGTTTTCTGGTTAACCAATATAGTTTTGGGGACTTCCCTGGTGGTTTGGATGATAAAGAATCTGCCTGCAATGCAGGAGATCCAGGCTCAATCCCGGGGTCAGGAAGATCCCCTGGAGAAGGGAATGGCAATCCATTCCAGTATTCTTGCCCAGAGAATCTCATGGAAAGAGGAGTCTGGCAGGCTACAGTACGTGGGATCGCAAAGAGACACGACTGAGTGACTAACACACACACAATATAGTTTTCAACAAAGTCACCATATATGAGGTTCATGAATGACCAAATTAAAAAATAAAGATTATATTCTGCTTAAGGCTAAGGTTGTTCTAAATATGATATTCTTGAAGATTTGTAAGTTATTTAGAATTCAGTATGCTTCAAGACCACCATTATCTTGTATAGTTATTTAGTAGTTGATGTGTAGAAGTGCCAATTACAGACCTCACGTTGGCAGAATACTGGTTAAATTAGATTTCACCATTTATGTTCCACAGCTTAAGCTGGAAACTTGTGTTAATATTGACTGTGATCTCATCTAATGGAAAAGTGCCAAAATTCTCTGTTGCAAATGAAACGCTCCTCTTAACCAATCTACCCCCAATTCTTAGTTATGAATACAGCATATACATTGTCCTGTGATCTTGGATGGTCCTAAATTTAGCCAGTTCTCTTGGCTAGTCTCTGCCTTGCCAGATGTCCTGTCTACCTTTTTCCATCCTGTTCTGTGCTCTTGGAGGTTGGCCTTCATGGACTATCTCAACAATCTCTTGCCTTCTGGCTTCAGCATGTATTTGGTGAGAGGGAAGCTCCAGCAGGAGACCGACGGGAGCATGCAGGTCAGTTTAGTGCACATCAACCCCGTGGCCTTGTTCTCTCAGACCTAGGTGGCTGATGACTTCCTCTCTGGTCAGTCCTCAGATACCTCGCCATTTCTTTTTAATCTCTCTTAACTCTGCTTGATCTTTGCAAATAATACTTTGACTAACGTCCCTTTGCTTCCCCATCAGTCTACCATTCTCCTGTTCAGACCCTGATTTTCCAGCTAAGTCTTTACAAGCTAGGTAACAGAAATTAGTCCCTTATGTCCCACCCTGCGTGGGACATGAGGGATGGTAGAGTAGATATCTATCTTCTCCATAATACTATAAGCTCTGGAAGGGCAGGGGCCATGTCTAATGCCCTTTATAATTTTCAGCAACACCTGGGGGTTGACCTAGGTGTTAGGGCTTAGCCCATGGTGCATGCTTAGTGAACACGGAGAGTCTTACTGAGTTCCTCTGGGATCCTTAAATTTGTTATTGGCTTAAAATGGATTGTAAGCTCTTGATGCCTTAGGATGTATACTTCAGAAAGTCAAGGACCACATTTTTTTTTTTTTAACATTTTTAGTATGCTCTCATGTGATACAAATACTGTACCTACATGAAATACTAACTCAATGAAAACAGAAGATTTACTCCATGGGTTAGGTTGATTTGTGTTTAGTAGATGAGAAACAATTATGTTTAAAGTGTTTAGATCTAATTTTTCTTTTACATTCTCATTCCCTACTATTTGTTATGTTTTCCTATTTGTGTTATTTTCTGTATATTTGTTTATATGACTATTACTTCTTCGTTTGTAGTGATAGTTTTCTGAAAATAATGTAGGTAGAAGGAACATGCCTGGTGCAGTTCAAATAGGACTTAAGAACTGCGGAATAAAAAGAACAGTTACCAGAACAGGTATCTTCACTGTTTCTTTGTAGTTCACATTGCCAGTTTACTCTTCGACTTTCACCATAATGCCAGACCTCTCCATACTTTGTTTCAAAACTATTCCCAATTCTATGAAGCGTAGCAAATATAGAAATAGAAAGCGCTTTGATTCTGAAAGTAATAAGCTCTTATCATATTGTATTCTACTGTATTCACTTCCTACTTTGCTCAAACCAATGTTTTAACATCTAATTGCTCCAAAATTTGTGAAAATAGGAAAAACAGTTTGGAAGAATTTGCCTTTGGACTTCCAAAGAAGGGAAACTGCCTGGTTAGTTCAAAGAGCAGACTCCTCACTGTTCATATTTTGAAAACAAGATCATTTCTTCAACAAATGGAGGGGGTTGAAACACTGTGAACTTAGATTAAGTTAAACTTTGTGTCGCCTTGATAAGTGAAACTGTTTAATGATAATTTTATTAGTCCACTTGGGAAGTGACCAAAGCACTGTTAGATAAGTTAAAACCAAAAAAGCACGGAAAATATTTTTGCCAACTGTTTCTTCTTGGCCTCTTGGCAAAGATCAACAATTACGTTCCCTATCTAGGGACTATCTCTTGTGGGCCAGACCGGATGATCTAATAGGTCTTTATAATCTCTAAATACTGTGACTTTTATCCCCAAGTGAACTACATAGTTTATTTACATAGAAACACACTCACAGGCTTAAGGAAATGCAGTATGACTAATGGTAAGAAAACTGAGCCAGGATGACTTAAGTGACTTTTTTTTCTAAATAGGATAAGTAAATTAAAATCATAGACATCCTCTCTAGTTCTCTTCCAGCATCTCAATATGTAGATCTTAGATGTCAGAATTTCCCAGTAGTGAGTGAGTTTCATACCACCAGCAAATTATAAACATGTTCGCCTGTTAAATCAGCAAACCTTTGCTGTGCTTATTCAGAAAGCTCTTCAATGGAGATTTGGTTTAATTGTTTTAATTTCACATTCTGTTCTGGGCACATGGGAAATTAGAAATGTTGGGAATGATAGGAAAATAAAAATTTCTAGAAAAATATGAGCATTATAAAGAAAGCATATTCACTGTTCATTTCAACATTATTAAGAATGGGTTTTTGTACCCTTGGGCTACATTTATCTAGACAAATGATGCATTGGGAGGAATCTTATTATTAATAAAAAAATTGTTTCCTCAGGACTTTGTTGGCAAAGAAAACATTTTTGAGGTCTCTCTTCTTTTTCTATGTTATACAGATATTTCATGCTTTCTCCATAAGGTAATACTTTGAATAGTGTATCTGCGACTTAAAGTCAAAATTTTTGTTCTTGATGCTTTTAAATTTTTTAACCAAATCTTCTCCATTCTTGACATTGGCCCCCCTTAAAAATAAATATAGGGACAGTCAAGAGATCTTATTTCCAGAAGGCCTAGAGTTTCTCAGTTGATTTCTTGCCAAATCACTCTGGAATACATAGAGTAGAAGAATGTGGTTACGATACACCAATTGAGTAGGCAGATAATAAAATCCTAATATTACCCATAGATTGTGTTCATGAGACAATTGGACAAATTTCAGAGTGATCTTTATTTTCAGAGGTGGTGTCCGGGTGCTGATCCTTTCTGATGAAAATAGTGTTTATGAGGAATTCTCTCTGGGGGCTTGGTCAGTGAGACATCCATTCTATTGTGCTTTCTGCTTTCAGAGCCCTGAAGTATCATTTGGAAATCCCTTCTATTTCAGCCCTTAGGAGTGGGGCCATATAAATGTCACACATTGTTTTCTGACACCCTATTGCTTATTGCACAATTATGTTGCTCATCCATAAACTAAAGCCTTTCTTAAAAGATGATTATTTTTCCACAGGTTCCCTCATAGTATATGCTGAAAGCCCCAATAAGTCACTCCCAGTCACCTCTGTCATGAGAAGACAGTTCTCACGATCGTTTCCCATGTGGGGTGAAGCATGATTTCTCATCCTGCAGTCTCACGGTTGAAGTGAGAATACCACCTTCATGGATATAGCTCATTTTATTAATTTATCTCAGTTTAGGTTCTCATCAGGGCTGCCCTGGTGGCTCAGATGGTGAAGAATCTGCCTGCAAGCCAGGCGACCTAGGTTTGATCCCTGGGTCAGGAAGATCCCCTGGAGAAGGGAGTGGTTACCCATTCCAGCATTCTTGCCTGGAGATTTCCTAAACTCTAAACGAAGCTGAAGCTCCAGTACTTTGGCCACCTGATGAGAGCAACAGAGTCGTTGGAAAAGACCCTGAGGCTGGGAAAGGTTGAAGGCAGAAGGAGAAGGTGGCCAGGGAGGAGACACTGGGCAGCATCACCAATTCAATGGACATGAACTTGGGCAAACTCTGGGAGACAGTCAGAGACAAGGAGGCCTGGTGTGTTGCAGTCCATGGGGTAGCAAACAACAACGTATCTCATCATATATTCTACCTATGATTTATCTTTGTTCTCAGTTCCTTTGATAGCTGATGCTTTGAAATGACCCTAAAACTTAGATACCTGTCTAGGGCTTCTCTTCGTGGTTGAGGACACCTTTGTTTTTCTGGTTTGTGTCTTCCCTAGTCGAGCTGGAAGGTCACCGTCTGTTTCTGTTTCCTCTCACCTCCCTCAGGCAGCTCTTTCTTCTGTGTTCACATAATACTTTGTTCCAACAGCTGCCCCGTCACATGATGTGAGTGTTACACATGTCTGCTTTACTGATAGTTTTTGTGACTTCTTTGATGGAATGGGCACCATTTTAATCATCCTGCTCTTCCCAGGCTGACACATCATAGTTATTTAATAAGTGTTGGTTCAGTTGAATCACATTTTCTTTCAATAAACAATTTTTGACAGGTCTGTGATTTAGGAAATATTAAACTCAGATAACCCACCTTTGTATACCTCACGCTTAACTTCTGTATTATAGTATTCTGTAACATCTAGAGAATTTTTTCCTTTCATTCTGCTATTGTCTCAGCGTACAAGATTGAATCTGAAATAGGGTCAATGGCCAAGTCAAAATAGGGTGCCACTGAAGCTTGGCTTTTAAAAAGTTTTCTTCAGGATGTTGGGAGTTTCTAGAAATTAAAGGGTTTATTAATCTACAAGAGCAAGAATAAGCCCCAAGAGAAGTATTTGCATGCTTAGCAGAACAAAACTGACTAAGTTTCATCACTTAATTTTTATTTCACAGTAATCTCATGCAATTTCCCTGCAATGGGACAAAGCACTGGGGAAGTCATCTCCCTTGATGCTGTACCCTTTTCTGCATTGCTCACTGAGCGCAGACAGAACTCGCACGGTCATGAAGATGATGGGTGGTTGTCTTTGATGTTACTAAGCTTCCACAGCTGTGGTAGCTTCCTACTGAGTTACATTTCTCATAGAGTTTTTGAAGTGTTTTTTAACTAAGAAATATATTTTGTCATTCTGGTGGTGGTGATGGTAATTTGTTTCATTAGTATTTATGATGCAAGCAGAATAGACACTAAACACCAAGTTACTTTTTACACTGAATCAAAATTTTAAAAGTCCTTCAAATGAAGTAATGTACCATTACAATAATACCCATTCAATTTAAGAATTCATTGAATATACTTTGTCTTCTGTTATCTTTTACTTTTTAATCCCAGGGATGAAATAAATCTTGCTATCTAGAAGGATTTCAGTGCAACTGTACCTAAAGAGCTGATGTCACCATAATTAATCACTCATCAGTTTCTCCAGTCAATTTTACTTTATCAAATGACTGTTAACTTACTACTGTGTTGTTTGCTTTTTCACTATGTCTATTTCAGGTTTTAATCTATCAATAATATGAGCTACTAACACTGTTTTTAGTCTTCTCTGTTATACACAGATCATATTATATATACATATATATACTTTATGTATATTATGTCCATACCCATATTAGGCATATATATATATATATACACACACACACACACACACACACACACATGTATCTTTATCTTTCTATCTATGTAAAGTAATTTGCTGAGCATTTGTGTTAGATGTTGTGATGAATGCAAGATAGATACATTTCCTGCCCTCAGAGATCTTGAAATGTAGTGAGGAGAATAAACTAATTACTTAAAAACACAAATGTACTAAGTACAATTCCAGAAAGCTTGGTGAGTCAGAGAAAGAGAATATTTCCAAATATTGAAGCAGAGTAGGCTTCCTAGAAGAGATGTATTTTGAGCCGGGGCTTAAAGAATGGGTAAGATTGTGAGGGATAGAGATTGGGGATAAGGTATTTCTGACGAAAGGAAAATATAAATAAGGGGCTTGATTAAAGAGAAGAAGGACCTATGTAAGGATGGAAATAGTCCATTCAGGCTTAGACATAGTATGAAAATGGATTTAATAGAAGAAAAGTCTTTACAAGTAATCTGAAATCAGTTCTTCAAGGGACTTTAATGCCATGTAAAAGTGTTTGGAATTTCGCCATGTAGCTATGTACTGTGTACTTTAAGGTGATTAATTAGCTTATACAGTGGACAGGACAGGATGGGGGGAGACTATTATTTAAGGACTTATTACCATAGACAGGTGATCTGTGTATCAGTCTGAATTAGAGTATTAGCAATATGTATAGAATGGAGGAACTATTTGACAGATCCTGTCTGTGCAATTGGATTTCAATAGTAGATGAATAGGGATGGTAAAGATTTGTTGAAGGTTGATTGAGTAAATTAATTTATTTTGGATTTTAACAGTATCTTGTGAATGTTTGCAGAAATACTTGGCAGACCAGGAATGGAATTAGAAGGAAAAAATGGTGATTACTCAAGGTCATAATTTGGAAAATTAAAAGATATAAAAAGTTGAAAGATAGTATGTCCTTGGGGCTAGTGAAAGCATCACTGAAATGACTTCACAAGTGTTACTGAATTAAGTACAGCTAGATAGGGTTTCCCTCATAGCTTAGTTGGTAAAGAATCCGGCTGTAATGCAGGAGACCCCAGTTCAATCCCTTGGTCAGGAAGAGCCGCTGGAGAAGGGATAGGCTACCCACTCCAGGATTCTTGGGCTTCCCCGGTGGCTCAGAGGTAAAGAATCTGCCTGTAATGCAGGAGACCTGGGTTCGAGACCTGGGTTCAATCCCTGGGTTGGGAAGATCCCCTGGAGAAGGGAAAGGCTACCCACTCCAGTATTCTGGCCTGGAGAATTCCATGGACTCTACTATACAGTCCATGGGGTCGCAAAGAGTCAGACACAACTGAGCGACTTTCACTTCACTTCACTTCAGATAGGACTGATTGTCTTGGGGGATATAATGAAATTTTGGAGTTTCTATGTCACAAATTGAAACTAAATAGATTTACTAGAAGTGAGGAGTAGATGTGTGAAAATTAAGAGAGGCTTTCCTGAGGTTGAGACTGTTTCAGATTTTGATGACCTTCAAGTTGTGGCCAGGTGTACTGATGACTAAAATGAAAAGGAAATCAGTTTCATTGGACTTGGTGAGGCCAAGGCACTGAGCAGACCCTCAGTGTAGCCAGGGTGGGGGAAAAAAAGGCCGTAAACTGAGATAGAACTAATTATAGAATTAAAGTGCCCTCAAACTGGATGAAAGTTCAGAGACAAATGTCCATTCATGTTCATATTTCCATCTCTAAGAAAAGTGTGATACTGTAATTGGGCAAGTCTTAGTGAAGAAGCCCCACTCTCTTTGCTGACTTCTAATGAGTGAAGAATTTTCAGTTACTTTCTACTTTTCTGAGAATTCAGTCCACCTTTTGAAATGTAGATATTGTACTTATTCACTAAAGGCAAGACTATAACTTCACAGTCATTGGACGTGTTTAAAGGTACAGTCAGTCCTCATTATTTATGAATCCCATATTTGCAAATTCACCCACTGACTAAAACTAATTTACTTGTAAACTCAAATTAACATTGGTGGTGCTTTTGTGGTCAGCGAAAAATTTGTGTTGCTGGTGTATACCACCTCCCGGCTGGGGATGAACAGTATGACTCTGCCTTCTTGTTGACGCTCTCATACTGTGTCCTTTGTGGGATTTATTTATTTATTTATTTATCATTTATTTTTACTTCAATGAAGTGTTTTTTTTTTTTTTTTTTACCATTTTTTGTTTGCATCTTTGCACATTTTGTTGATGATTTTGCTGTTTAAAATGGCCTCCAGGACTAATGCTGAAGTGCCGCCAAGTGTTCCTAAGCACAGAAAACCATGATGTGCCCTATGGAGAAGATATGGGTGTAGATACACTTCATTCACACAAGCTATGGTGCTGTTGGCCATGAAATCAATATTAGTGAATCACCAATATGTATTAAACAAAATGTCTTCAAACAGAAACATACATAAAACAAGATTATGTACTGATCAGAGGCTTGTAGGAAACGACCCCTGTATTTCCCCCAGGAGGAATTCTTCAGTATTCCCTAATTCGATATTCTCAGCATCTCTGTAGAAAGTAACTGTTAAACATAATGGAAGTCAACTATGCCTTGTTTCCATTAAAGATACCTGTCTTAGTTGTTTGGGTCCCCACTCAAGTTCCTTTTGACTCATGACCATTCCCTCTGAAAAGTGTATGAGCTTTGCTAAACACTATTCTCTTATTAATTGGTTGATGAAACCAAAATATGATCTATTTAAATTGTATTTTGAAGGAATTTTAGACCTATGGACAAGTTGCAAAATAGTACAGTGTTTATCTGGATTCCCCTAATGGTAACATTTCTATAACCACAGTTAATTATCATAACTAAGAATTTAACATTGTTATAATGCTATTAATACTAGCTTATTACACCTTATTAGAATTTCTGTTTTCCTTTAATGCCCGTTTTCTGGTCCAGGCAGCATTCTGGGATTCCACATTGCATTTGGTCTTGTTCCCCGGTCTCTTTCAAACCGGGATAGTTCTTCAGTCTTTCTTTGTCTTCCGTAGCCCCAACATTGTTAAAGAGTTCTGCTGTTCAGATATTTTGTATGAATTTTGTGATGTTTTCTCATAATTAGATTGAGGTTATCCATTTTTGGCAAGGATACTACCGAAGAGATGATGACATCATATTGGGGTCAATGATGTCAATATGTTATCTTACTGGTGATGTTAATTTTGATCACTTGGTTAAGGTAGTGTCTTCCGAGTTTCTCTACTAGAAAGTTACCCTTTTTATCTTTGTAATTAATAAATGGAGGATTTTTTTTTCTATTTAAAAATTTTCTAGAAGATTGCTTTTCAACCAGTGAGCACAATATTACTAATCAATTCCATTCTGAGCAGTGATAAGTAGTTGGCATAATTTTTGACGGTGTTAGCTGACAGTCTAGTTGGGAAGATGGAAATAGCACACACTAAACAATGTTATATTAATACAAGGAAAGATATAGAGAACTACACTGTGGCAAATTGTGCAACATAAAGTGTAAAAACTATAGGATTGATTAAGGAAGACTTCTTGTGGGAAGCGGAAACTCCTAATGCACTCTGAAGAGTGAGTAGGGTTTTTCTAGGTAGAACTTTGTAATTCAGTGAAGTATATCATGTATTTCGCTGATTGGGAACTGTGCTAGGATCTGGGAATGCACAGATAGAAAACAGAATCCTTACCTTTAAAGAGCTCTCAGTCTAATGCGAAGGACGTATGTGTCTATCAGTGGAAGGCAAATGTGATTACTGTGGTATAGTGATGGAAGAGGAGAGGGTTTTACAGGTATGGCAGCGCAATACCACACCTTAGAGATGAAAAGAGCATAACCTTCAGGTTATCCAGCCCAAATCAATGCACTCTAAGAATGCCAAGAAGTTCCTGTGATGATGTCATTCAATCTGTACCTGAACATTTCTAGGCCCAACAAGTTACTTTCTCAAAAGATCTTATTCCAGTCATTCGTATCTTCTACTGCTTTTTAAAGCTAAAATTTACCTCCTCCAAACTTTCACCAGGGGGTCTAGCTCTTTCCTCTTTTGGCATGAGAGAATATTTCTACTCTCTCTTAGGAGGATAGTCCTTAGAAGTAGGCATTGCATCCTTCCTTAATGTCCTTATTTCCAGTTAAATGTGAGTAAATTTATATACAGATCTTTCACAAGTCTTCATGTATTTGTTTGTCAATTGATATGGCAACCAGAGTTGAAGATATTCTCAGGCTTTATAAGCAATGCTCAACACCATGTAACTAGTCTCTAGTCAACATAATTCAATTAATCCAGCCCAAGTGTGCTTTATTTTGGAGGCAAAACTGTTAGTTTGGCTTGTATTTTCCTTATAAATAATCCCTGCCCCCTTGCTCTCTTCCTCTTCCCCTCACCCTCGCTCTGATCTCCTCCCTTATAAACATTTTAGAATAATTATTATATGAAGTCTCCCCTACAAAGTGCAGTTGGGGTTTTGAGCCTGGCATTCAAAACTTATTCATTTCTGTCATATTGTGTGCTCTTCATTTTGACTTCTTGTTGGAGTTCTCTTTGAATGTTAATCTTGTCATCTGGCATGGCTTTCATTTCCCTCCACTTTTGATATCTACAGATTTGATAAGAATAGAATCTATTTTTATCCAAGGCCTTAATAAAGTAAATAAGACAGGTCAAGAACAGAGCTCTCGGGCATGCCGTATATGTCTGGTCCTTTCACAATATAAAAAGCTCCCAGTTGCACTGTCTTTCAGCCTTCCTGTCTCTCTCTGGAGGGAACTGGCAGGGGAGAGAGCAGGGCATGCTCTTTGACAGCGATGAGCCTGACCTAAACAGAGCCCAAGGTGGCACATTGGCCAGGTTCTACTTCATGGAAGGCGAGTCACATGGTGTCCTGTCCTAAAAGCCAGGATGAGCCATCCTTGCTAAAGACAGAAATTCTATAATGTTTTACTCCTTATGGAATTTTCACACATGCATGGTCTTGCAGATACGGAACAGCATGATTAAGTTGCCGATGAAGATTTGGGGGTAGGGAATGACAAAAGAAAGGCAGGATTTAAGGCAGAATATTCTGTTAATGGAACTCCAGATGGACCAGAAGGGAAAGAAACTGGAGAACAGGAGGTTAGCAAGGAATGCCAGAGGTACCCAGGAAGTGAGGAGGCGAATAGACAAAGACAGTAGTGAAAAGTGAAGAGAAAGGAACAAGTCAGAGATATGTGTTCCATAGAAGAGAAATAAAATTTTGCAACTAAAAGTGAGTTTGGGGAAGGAGGAGGAGGGACTAGTAAAAGACAACTGGCGCATTTTAACCTGAAAGAATGATGGCTCACCAGGCAGAAACAAAGGAGCTGGTAAAGGGGATCCTGATTAGCGTGAGGCTGGGTTTTCTTGTGTCTGTGTTTGACTTAACGGTGATGAGAGATGAGTAACATTCATCAGAACCCAAGACTGAAGGGTCGTTGTCCACATTAGCATAGAAAGATAATTTCTGAGGAATTTTATATTCACGTTAAAACTTAAATGCCCCCCTGGCAAGGCAGAACTGTAGGATCACTGCAGCGCTATGCACCTGTAGGTTTCCTGGCACATTGGTGGGTCGTTGTAAAAGTAATACACATTGTTGCTGGTTGATCCAAGGATCTCTTAACCTTGCAGATCCATTTATGATGTTGCAGCTGGTAAATGTGGTTATGAAAATCTTGAAAACCGAGGTTGGCTAGGATAAATGATGTCCAAAATCATAGAATGAGTCACAGGAATAAAATCCTGGGTTTTTCATCCCTTCACCATCAGCAGATATTCTGACAAAGCTGTCTACCTACTTGTAAATGGAGCATTCTGCTTGTTTCTTGCAATGAATGCTCAGTTTATAGTCTCTCTATAGATGCGCACACACAAATGAGTGCTCAAGAGAGAATACAAAGATATTAACCTGAAGCCCTATCACAGCCTTTGGAGAAGACCCTGTTATTAAGCTCTGGATGATGATCATCACCAGATATTCATTAAGCACCTGATTGTGCCTATGCTAAGGATGCGCCCACACAGGGCAAGCAAAAGTCACATGGCTTTAGCCATGTGGAGTTCATGTCTGGGCATGTAGACCCTCCACACAAGAGGAAGAGAAAAAATAATGTAAAATGGACAGACAAAAATGCTCAATGAACAAGGATTCATTTTATGTTGTACTGGAGAAAGGGAAATTGAGCAAGGCATTTTTGGTTAAGCTCATAGGGAACTTCCTCTCTCATCTTCACAAGCTTCCCTTTAATCATTCTCCCTAAAGATTTTGGCTAATCAGATTCTATACTGTGGGGTGGTCTGAAGACCCAAGAGCTAAATATGTTTTACTCTTTGTTCATTTTTATTGTTGGTAGCTATTATTAGACATGAGCATTTTCCTTTTAAGTCCAATATATCGTTCATTTTCTTGTAAGAAAACATTGCCTATTCCTGATATGGCATCAGTGCAGGTGTTCAGATGTCTGGTTCTAACCTTGGATTATCTAGATCAGAGGCCTATCAGACTTTTTTTTTTTTTTCCTATAAAGGTCCAGAGAGGAAACAGTGTAGACTTTGCAGGCCATATGGTCCTTGTTACAACTGAACTCTTTTGTAGTGACAAAGATGCTGTAGACACGAGCAAACAGATAGGTGTGATGAGGTCCCAATAAACAGGGTCTGGACTGAGTTTGACTCCAGAGCTGTGATTTGCTGCTTTAGAAAAGGCAGAGGAACCAGAGATCAAATTGCCAACATCCGCTGGATCATCAAAAAAGCAAGAGAGTTCCAGAAAAACATCTGTTTCTGCTTTATTGACTATGCCAAAGCCTTTGGCTGTTTTGGATCACAATAAACTGTGGAAAATTCTGTAAGAGATGGGAATACCAGACCACCTGACCTGCCTCTTGAGAAACCTGTATGCGGGTCAGGAAGCAACAGTTAGAACTGCACATGGAACAACAGACTGGTTCCAAATAGGAAAAGGAGTACGTCAAGGCTGTATATTGTCACCCTGCTTATTTAACTTCTATGCAGAGTACATCATGAGAAACACTGGGCTGGAAGAAGCACAAGCTGGAATCAAGATTGCCAGGAGAAATATCAATAACCTCAGACATGCAGATGACACCACCCTTATGGCAGAAAGGGAAGAGAAACTAAAAAGACTCTTGATGAAAGTGAAAGAGGAGAGTGAAAAAGTTGGCTTAAAGCTCAACATTCAGAAAACTAAGATCATGGCATCTGGTCCCATCACTTGGTGGCAAATAGATGGGGAAACAGTGGAAACAGTGTCAGACTGTTTATTTTTTTGGCCTTCAAAATCACTGCAGATGGTGATTGCAACCATGAAATTAAAAAGATGCTTACTCCTTGGAAGGAAAGTTATGACCAACCTAGATAGCATATTGAAAAGCAGAGACATTACTTTGCCAACAAAGGTCCATCTAGTCAAGGCTGTGGTTTTTCCAGTGGTCATGTATGGATGTGAGAGTTGGACTGTGAAGAAAGCTGAGCGCCAAAGAATTGATGCTTTTGAACTGTGGTGCTGGAGAAGACTCTTGAGAATCCCTTGGACTGCAAGGAGTTCCAACCAGTCCATCCTAAAGGAGATCAGTCCTGGGTGTTCATTGGAAGGACGTATGCTGAAGCTGAAATTCCAATACTTTGGCCACCTCATGCAAAGAGTTGACTCATTCGAAAAGACCCTGATGCTGGGAGGGATTGGGGGCAGGAAAAGGGGATGACAAAGGATGAGATGGCTGGATGGCATCACCGACTTGATGAACATGAGTTTGAGTGAACTCTGGGAGTTGGTGATGGACAGGGAGGCCTGGCGTGCTGAGATTCATGGGATCACAAAGAGTTGGACACAACTGAGCGACTGAACTGAACTGAACTGAACTGAAACTAAAAGAAGTTTGTTTGCTAACAAAAATGTGTTAAAAACCAACTCAGAGGGAAGGGCTAATTGAAAGAGTAACAATGAAACATATACATTACCACATGTAAAATAGAGAGCCAGTGGGAATTTGCTGTAGGACACAGGGAGCTCAAACCCAGTGTTTGGTGACAACTTAGAGGTGTGGGGTGGGGTGAGAGGTGGGAGGAGACCTGTGTATTATGACTAATTATGGTTAATTCATGTTGTTGTATGTCAGAAATTAATATTGTAAAGCAATTATCCTCTAATAAAGAAGAAACAAAACAAAACCCAACCCATATCTCCTTATATGTGATGAAAACTTCTTGGCCAGTAAAGAGAGTAATACGAAGAAATGGCAAAGTTCGTCTGAGGTCTTCAGTCTCAGAATTTCTCAGCAAATACAACTGCTCTCATCTATAATTTGTCATTGTTCGTCAAACCTTCATTATAATTAGTCTTTGAGAGCTTGATTGCATTACCCATTTTGTTTCTGGGAGAAGGGATAACTATGTTCTGTTTATTAAATGTGCCTGGTTACTTCTTAAAAATGACCTTCTAGAAATTTTCCTAAACATACATTTCTTCTTCTTAGCAGCTATATTAAGGGATCTCCTCCTGACTTGACTTTTTGGGGTCACATGTGCTTGCTGTACCCATTACTCCCCTTTCCCCTTAAAATCTTCACACTGGGACCACATTTACCCATCACTTGTTTTTTTGTTGGTTTATTTCTTACTAGACAATAGTCTACTCTCCACTGACTGCACTGATAGAAAGCAGTGGCGTAGGTAACCTAGAAACTATGCTGTTTAATTGCTCAGTCTTGTCTGACTCTTTGTGACCCCATGGACTGTAGCCCGCCAGGCTTCTCTGTCCATAGCATTTTCCAGGCAAGAATACTGGAGTGGGCTGCCATAAATCGCTCCAACTTTGGAATGCTTCATATGATTTTTGTGGGAACAGATTTACCCCTGTAGTTGTATTCTGCCCAACCTAATATTAAAATCAACACTCATTTCTGGATCACCTCATTGATTGAAGTGATAGAAAAGTGTGTCTCTGATTATGAAACTCAGTTGACTTGGGTGGATAATAAGAAATTTAAGTATATGAATAGCCAGATAACAACTGACATGCCAATCAAAATATGTTTAAAAGCCCTACTATTTGTCATGGACATGTAACATCTACTTAAATATTATTCAGTTCAGTTCATTTCAGTTGCTCAATCGTGTCTGACTCTTTGCCACCCATGGACTGCAGCATACCAGGCTTCCTTGTCCATCACCAACTCCCAGAGCTTACTCAAACTCATATCCATCAAGTCCGTAATGCCATCCAACCATCTCATCCTCTGTCGTCCCCTTCTCCTCCTGCCTTCAATCTTTCCCAGCATCAGGGTCTTTTCCAAGGAGTCAGTTCTTCACATCAGGTGGCCAAAGTGTTGGAGTTTCAGCTTCAGCATCAGTCCTTCCAATGAATATTCAGGACTGATTTCCTTTAGGATGGACTGGTTGGATCTCCTTGAAGTCCAAGAGACTCTCAAGAGTCTTCTCCAACACCACAGTTCAAAAGCATCAGTTCTTTGGCACTCGGCTTTCTTTATAGTCCAACTCTCACATCTGTTCATGACTACTGGAAAAACCATATCTTTGACTAGACAGACCTTTGTTGACAAAGTAATGTCTCTGCTTTTTAATATGCTGTCTAGGTTTGTCATAGCTTTTCTTCCAAGGAGATATTTTGATTTGCATTTTTTAACCCTTAAGACAACTGTATTTTGGGGATATTATAGTCTTCATTCTGAAGATTAGGCTTTGAAAGGTAAAATGACTCCCTGTAGTTCTCAAAAGCATAAAGAAAAGGCTTGGAATGTGGGCTCAATCTTCCAATAATAGATGCGGCAGCCTTTAAACAGCTGCCTCTGGGTCTAGTGAATGGATCCCATGCAATTCAGAAACGTCATTGCCCTCCCCCTTTCTGTACACTGAGAGGCCATCTCTTGCATCTCCTGCGTTGGCAGGTGGATTCTTTACCACTAGTGCCACCTGGGAAGTCCCAGTATCTGTATCCGTAAAACAGCCATGACAATTAAGACATAGAACATCTTCATTATCTCCAAAAGGTTCCCTGTGCCCCTTGGCAGTCCATCTCTCCTTCTGGCTCTGGTTATAGGCAAGGCAAGCACTGATCTGCTTTTTGTCTCTATAGCTTAGTTTGTATCTTGTATGCTTTGAATAAATATAGTCATACAGTATGTACCCCTCTGTGTTGGTTTCTTTCATTTAATATAAAGATTTGGAGACTTATCCATGTTGCCTGTGTAAGTCGTTTGTTCCTTTTTATTGCTGAGTAGTATTTCATGGTAGTATAGATATATCACAATTTGTTTATTCAGTCTCCAGTTGATGGATGTTTGGGTTTCCAGTTTGGGGCTGCTCTGAACATTTGTGTGTAAGCCTTGGTGTGGACATATATTTTTATTTCCTTTGGTAAGCCCTAAAATTAGAATCTCTGGGTCATATGGTAGATATATATTTAACTTTGTAAGAAAAAGCCAGTTGTTCTCAGTGGTTTACCATTTACATTCCCACTAAGTGTATGTGAGTTCCAGTTTCTCCATATTCTTGTTAAAACTTGTTATTGTCAGTCTTTTATTTTTAATTTTACTTATTTTTATACAATTTTAAAGATTACATTCCATTTACAGTTATTATAAAATAGTGGCCATATTCCCTGCGTTATATAGTCCACCCTTATAGCCTACCTTATGCAGCTGGTCTTATGAGCCTGTACCAGTATCTCCTTGTGATTTTAACTTGCATTTCCCTGATGGCTAAGGACTTTGAACATCTCTTCATATCCTTATTTGTATTATCTTCTTCTGTGAAACATGTGTTTAAATTTTAATCTTTTTGTTTTTACCAGGTTGTCATTATTATTGGGTTATAAGACGTCCTTATATATGCAAACTAGATACCAACCTGTCGTATTTATTTGTGTGGCAGATATTTCTCTCAATTTATTGCGCATATTTTCTTTTTCTTAATGGTACCTTTTAAAGAGCAAAAGATTTACATTTTGATCAGCTTCCGTGTATTGAATTTTTTCTCTTTGTTTTTCTGCTTGATCTTTCTTATCTTTCCCTGTCTCCAAGATTTTAGAGTTTCTCCTGTTTTTTTTTCTAAAAGATTACTGCTTTTAGCTTTTATGTTGTTGTTCAGTTGCTCAGTCATGTCTGACTCTTTGCAAACTCACAGTCTGCAGCATGCCAGGCTTCCCTGTCCTTCCCTATCCCCCAGAACTTGCTCAAATTCATATCCATTGAGTTGGTGATGCCATCCAACCATCTCGTCCTCTGTTTAGCTTTTTTACTCAAGTCTATTGTTAACTTTGAGGTAATTTTTATATATGTTTTGAAATGTGTCAGTGTTCATCCTTTTCTATACAGTTTTCTTGTTCTAGCATCATTTGTTGAAATGACCATTCTCCCCACCCCACTGAGTTGCTTTGACACTTTTGTCAAAAAATCAGCTGACCATATAAAGTATGGATCTACTTTGGATTCTATTCTGTTCCATTGGTCTGTAAGTCTCTTCTGTCCTCTAATACTGCACTGTCTTTATTATTATGCCTCTGTCGTAAATCTTGAAATAAAATAATATGGAACCTCTGTTCTTTACGGATTACTTTAAAAATTCTGGAACCTTTTTTGTCTTTCAGTATTAATTTTAGGATGAACTTGTCAATTTTTGCAAGAAAAGGAAAGGGTTTGCTGAATTTTTGATTGTGAGATTATTGGAATGTCTAGCTCAGTTTGCATAGAATTGACATTTAATGACATTGGAGTCTTCCGAGCTGTGAACCTGGCATGTCTCTGCACTTCTTTAGGTCTTTAACTTCTTGAAGCAGTATTTTGCCACTTTCGCTGTAAGCTCTTACACACTGTAAAAGCTTACACACTGCATAGTTTCCCAGAGCTGCTGTAATAAATTACCACTAAATGGTTAGTTGAAAGTAACAGAAATTTATTTCACTGTTCAGGAGGCCAAAAGTCCAACATCAAGATATTGGCAGGTTGGTTCTTCTGAACACTTGGAAGGAAAATCCGTCCCCTGCCTAGCTCCTGGCATCTGCCAGCAGTCCTCGGCATTCCGTGGCCAGTTTCTTGCCTCTGTTTTTACCTGGTCTTCTCCTTCTATGCCTCCGTGTCTTCTTTTCTGTCTCCTATAAGGACACTGTTGTTGGATTTAGGGACCACCTTAACCCAGGATGGTCTCATCTGAATATTTTTATCTTACATCTGCAAAGACCCTTTTCCCCTACAAAAGTTTACATTCTGCAGTTCCAGGTAGAAATATCTTTTAGGAGCCATAATCCAACTCACTATGCACCTATTTTTGAAACTGTATTCCTGAGTATTTTATGTTTTATGATAAATGGATTTTAAAAATTTCATTTCCAATGATTTGTTGCTAGTATATAAAAATGTAATTGACTTGTATGTATTAATCTTATATCTTGTGTTTTTACTAAATGCATCTCTTAGTTCTAGTCAGTGTTATTTAGATTCCTTTAGGATTTTGTACATCAGCAACCATGCCCTTTAAAAACAGAGGCAGTTTTACTTCTTTTTCTATGTATGCCTTTTATTTTTCTTGCTTTGTTAAAAATTGCTTGGATGTGAGATGATGGCTAGAAGTAGTAAACACAGGCATCTTTACCTTGTTCCCTATCTTAGGGGGAGATAGTTTTATAATTAACTATCAAGGATGATGTTAACAATAGGTCTTATTTTAAAATCTTCATTGATTTTGCTACAATATTGCTTCTGTTTTATGTTTTGGTCCTTTGGTCACAAGACATATGGGATCCCAGCTTCCCAACCGGGGATCAAACCTATACCCCCTGAATTGGGAGGCCAAGTCTTAACCACTGGGCTGCCAGGGAAGGCTTGACAATAGGTTTTTTATAGAATGCCCCTTTTCAGATTGAGAAAATTTCTTTCTATTCTTGATATGCTGAATGGTTTTTCTTTCTTTTTTTTTTTTTTGTCGTGAATGGGTATTGAATTTTTTCAAATGATTTTTCTGCACCTGTTGAAATAATAATATGTTTTTCTCTATTATCCTATTAATATGGTAAATTGCATTGCTTGAATTTTAAATATAAAAAAATTACATCCTTGGAATAAATTCTAATTGGTAATATTGTATTTTTATGTTGTTAGCTTTTATTTATTATAATTTTATTCAGGACTTTTGCATCTGTGGTCATAAAGGTATTGGTCTGTAATTGTCTTGGGATTTATTTATCCAATTTTGGTTAAAAAAAAAGGAATCCGTTGGAAGTGTTCTCTTTTTATCTATTTTATGGAAGAATTTTATAAGTTTAGTGTTATTTCTTACTTGAAAATTTGGTGGAAATCACCAATGATGCCATTTGGATCTGGCATGTTCTCTGTGGGGAGGTTTAGATAGTGAATTTAGTTGCTCTAACAGGTATAAAGAAAGCTATTTAGATTTTCTGTTTCATCTGTATCAATTTTAGCTAGTTGTATTTTTCAATGAATTTTTTCATTTTATTTAAGTTCTAGCCTACTCGTGTTTATTTATCTACCCCAGACATTTTCTCTTCTGTAAAACCTTTCCTGACACCTTCAATAAGTGATTTCTCATCTTTGTGCCACTACTTTATCGAGTATCATTTGTCCTCTCCACTTTTCTTTCAGCTTGTCTGCTCGTGTATCTCTTCCTATGCTAAATTAAGAGCCTGGAAATTCAGTGATTCCATCCTATTTATCTTTGTGTCTCTGGCACCTTGTATGTTGCTTGGCACATAACAGATGACCCTCCATCCCAATTTAAATTATCAAATTATTTTGTATACTGTTGTTTAATTTATAGTTACATAAGCATGTTTTTAATTTCCCTAGTAGATTATGAGCATCTTTTGCAAAAATGGCAAGTATTATTCAATATTCATATTCCTTTTATTTCTTACATTTAGAATGACTTTTAAACTATTAAGTTGAATAGACTTACTGAATACTACAGAAAAAATCAGTATTCTAGGAACTCAGAGAGAGGGGTTAAATGGAAACCTGGAAATCACACATCAATAGAGGAAGAAAAATAAAGGAACTAACATTGTTAAGCACTTACTATGTGCCAGACATTGTGATAAACAATTTATATTCCTTATCTCATATAACCTTAAAATACTTAGGCACCGAAAATAATATCATCCCCATTTTATAGATCAGGAATCTGAGGTTCAGAAAAATTAAGTACTTTTCCCAAGTCCACAGTTATTAAGTGGCAAATCTGAGTTTCAGACCCAAGTCTAAATGATCCCATCATCGATGTTCTTGGTTTCAATCATACTTTTTTGTCCATTTGAGTTTCACTTGTCTCACCAAGTGAGATGCTTGATGGATTTGCCCAAGTTACCTTTAAACTTTGCTAGAGTAGATTATTCTGTGGTTCCCCTAATTGAGCATTGGAATCACTGTACATTTAGAAAAGCTACAAAACATTCCCTAGAAACATGTTCTGCCTACAGCATGAAACAGAAGTGTAAAAGTTCCAGAACAGACTTATCTCAAAGTATGTTGCATAACTCCCTGTGGTCTTCCCACCATTGTTCATCAGCCTTTCGTCCATAATCCTAGCATTCTTTCGATGGTATCAGGTGCCACCATTCTGGCAAATTGTGGGTGTCATTGGTTTCTGAGTCCATACCCAAATAGCCTGGGGCTTTCCAGGTGACTCAGTGGGCCACAGTCCATGGGATCACAAAGTGTTGGACATGGCTAAGCATTGGACATGAGTGTGTGAGTACATACACACACTCACACACCCAGATAGCATAAGGGGAGTTAAGAGGTCAAGACCATGATAACTCCATCTCTGTGACTTGGTATGAAAGGAGAGGATCTTTCCTCATAGTGGATCTCACCTTTAGGAGTGTTTCATGTTGGTTCTGTTTAGAAAGATCTGTGGGCTAATTTGTGCAATGCAGTTCTTCTTTTGCCTTGGTACAAGATGAGTAAAGCACTAGATCCAGTCATGGAGCCTCTATGCTGCTGACAAATAAGATGCTTCTCCCTTCAGTTTATTTTCTCTCTCAATACAACAAGTACTCTGTAAGTCACCTAGAGCTGGGTTGCCTGTGATAACCAGGCTTTTCTTAATTAGAAAAATGAATAATGCACCATTTTACCAATATATCTTAGCCAAAGGACTGGGAGGGGAAGAAGTTTTTCTGTGATTTCAGTCTTTCAATTGAAACAAGATGTTTTTGAGGTCTTCTCAATGTAAAAATAATAATAACAATATCATTTGTTTATTTGCACACAATACTGTGATCAGGAACTTGCTACTTCCCCAGAGAAACTGCTTGCAATGCCTCATTGAGGTGACCACTTAACAATTCACACTGACCATTTCCTTTGGTCTCTCATGGTGTGAGTGATACTTTCATGTATTATAAGCACCAGAAAAGGGAGCTGGATCAATTCTCTCTGTTTAAATTCTAGTCTTGGTTGGAATGATTCCCTTAGGCACCCACAGCTCTAGGTTCTTTCTGACTAAAAAGTATAGCAAATATTCTCAGAGCTGTTCATATTAGGATAAAAAAAAAAATCTAAAAAGTATCCTTGCCCTTTAAATGTCAGAGATCAACCTGGGGATCTTTCTCACTTTCAGGTAGTAGATATGGCTTCTTTGTGGTGTGAGCTTCAAACTTGTTGGGAAGAGGATGTTGTTGAGACTTGTCATTAATTAATCATGTTTACCATGCAAAACCTGGGTCATTTGATATTCCACACGGAGGTAAGAGAGGAGAAAATAGCACAGATACATTACCCCTTGGAAGCAGTTTTCCGTGGAAATATTTGAGTAGGCAGTTGAAATCAAGGTAAATATAGGGAGAATAGGAGTTGGGAGGGCTTCCCTGATGGCTCAGGGGGTAAAGAATCCACTTGCAGTGCAGGAGACACAGGTTCAGTTCCTGGGCTGGGAAGATCCGCTGAAGAAGGAAATGGCAGCCCACTCCAGTATTCTTGCCTGGGAAGTCCCAAGGACAGAGGAGCCTGGTAGGCTACAGTCCATAGCATCACAAAGAGCCGGACACAACTGAGTGACTAAGCACAGCACAGCACAGGATTTGGGAAGAAAATAAGGGCAGAATGTAACCACCTTTTCCCTTCCACCTAGCACTATGCTTAGACAAAACAGTCTGTAGCAGAGTGCCTTCTAAGATCCTTGCTGCATCTAAGTGCCTAGCTGAATGAACAGAACTAGTGAATGGGTGGATGTCAGATTCTGAGCTTTCTAACACGGTAGCTTCAGGTTGTGGTAAATTTGTTGTGTTCCATCTCGGTGCTATAGAAGCCCAGGAAAGACCTTTCAGAAACTGAGCATGTGCTCTGCACTGTCTGGGTAGGACCAACTTCTGTAGTTCTCTTTCTCTCTCTTTTTTATTGGGGCATAGTTGCTTTACAATATTGTACAGTAAAGTGAACCAGCTACGTGTATCCATGTCTCCCCTCCCTCTCAGCTCTCCCTCCTCCCCCCGCCATCCCACCCACCTAGGCCACCACTGAGCACTGACCTGAGCTCCCTGTGTCTGACAGCAGGCTCCCACTAGCCATCCATTCTACACATGGCCATGCACATATGTTAATCCCAATCTCCCAATTCATTACACCCTCCTCCCTTGCCCTGGGCCCACACATCTGTTCTCTACGAATACATCTCTGTTCCTTCCCTGCAAATAGATTCATCTGTACCATTTTTCTAGATTCCACATCATGTGTTAATATATGATATTTGTTTTTCTCCTTCTGATTTGCTTCCCTCTGTTTAACAGACAAATGAATGGATAAAGAAGATGTACATATATACAATGGAATACTACTCAGGTAAAAAGGAATGAGATTAGGTCATTTGTAGAGAACATGGATGGACCTAGAGTCTGTTACACAGAGTGAAGTAAGAAGAGAAAATTAATTCCTACTGTTCTCTTTATCCGGAGAAGGCAATGGCACCCCACTCCAGTACTCTTGCCTGGAAAATCCCATGGACGGGGGCGCACAGAGTCGGACACGACTGAGTGCTTTCCCTCTCACTTTTCACTTTCATGCATTGGAGAAGGAAATGGCAACCCACTCCAGTGTTCTTGCCTGGAGAATCCCAGGGACAGGGGAGCCTGGTGGGCTGCCGTCTATGGGGTCGCACAGAGTCGGACACGACTGAGGCGACTTAGCAGCAGCAGTTCTCTTTATCCAGAGGCAGAAGGGACCCTCTTGCCTGCAACTGGAATACTGTTGCCAGTTTCGACAAAGAATCTATATTGCCTAAGGAAACCAGTGTTTCCTCTTCCAGCATTCAGTCTTGGCTCCTTTGCCTGAGAGGGCTGTTCTTAGAAATGTCCTCCAGAGACTTTTCTATTAAACCAGGATGCAAAATGCAGTGTTGTGTAATTCTGCTGCTGAGGTCCTATGAAAGGAATGGGTTGGGGCAGACGCAGCAAAGTATTAGGACACATTTTCCCCATTCTTCATCCTGCAGAACCTAGAAGTGAACTTATTTTCATCAAGATGACCCAATTCTTGGCATGTTTTTCTACCCTCTTTTTACCCATAATACTTTCAAATCACCGTCTTTAATTCAAACTGTACAAAACAACAAGAAAATGAAAAGAAGATAAACTGGTTAATCAAAAGCAAAATGGCATTTAATTAAAACTAAGCTGGCAAATTCATGGAAAATAAAAGTATTTTACTAAAAAAAAAAAAAAGAAGAAGAAGAAACAGCCCTGTGATTAAACCTCAGGGCCACAAAAAGCATCACTGTCCTTTTGAGGTTTTGAGTGTATTTCATTTGTACATTGGAAGCAATTATTTGTCACATTGTTGATAATCTGTCTACTAAATTGTGCACTCAGCACTGCCATCATTTTAACCTTTCTTAGTCACCAGGCTTTCATCTTCTTTCTGCACTTTTCTCTAATTTCTGAGTGGTAGTTTATTTTCATAAGCTTTTAATTAAAAAAAAATTAAAATATAGTTGATTTACAATGTTGTGTTAATTTCTACTGTACAGCAAGGTGATTTATATATTCTTTGGTATGTTCTTTTACATTATGGTTTATCTCAGGATATTGAATATGCTCCTCTGTGCTGTACAGTAGGACCTTGTTGTTTATCCATCCATCTGCTAACCCCAAACTCCCAGTCCATCTTTCCCCCACCACATCCCCTTTGGCAACCACAAGTCTGTTCTCTGTGTCTTTTTCCAAGCTAGATTTATTTTCACAATCCACTCATTTCACTAGGTATCTTTATTCACATAAAGTGTCCCTCTTCTCTGTTTCTTTCCACTACCTTGACCCCACACTCATCCTATAATCAGAATCAGGACATAGAGCAGTTCAGACCCTGAAAAGAGAATAAGAGGCTGGATCTTAATTATCCTTCCCCAATAATTGTGAAAGATTGAGGATGAAAGGTTATGCCTAGAGAAATTCCTCTTTACATTCCTAAAACTGCATCAGAGAAACTACTAAATTTAATCAATGATCCACAGTCTTTTTAAGTAAAGAATTTTCTGTATGTATCTAACAATCTTGTTGGGATCTCTTGTGGCAAGACAGTATGATGAGAAATAAACATTCCCTATAGTCCGATGTATTGGGTATGCTCTCGGAAACGTGGGAGGGACTGTTTGCCAGAGAGTCTTGGCAGTTTTGAGAGATAACTGGCCAAGTCATAAGGGACTGAGAAGAAGAAGTTTGTGTAAAAACGAGTCCAGCATTGTGTATAAAACACAGGTTTCAATGTAAAGAAATCTGTTGCCTTAAAATCCTGGGAAATATATCACCACATCTTGTCTTTACTACACAGATAACCCACACAAGTAGCCTCTTCTTTAAAAAAAAAAAAAAAAAAGGTGTTTTTTAAAAATTCAGAATATAAGAAAATCAAGATGCTCTTAAAGAAATGGATCTCTTTATATTAATTTTCTCCTTGATTTTACTTTTAAGAGTTAAGACAACATTTCAGGAGAGAAATGTGGAGAAGGATAAAGGGAAATCAATAAAGTTATTCTGTGACTTTTCCCAGGAGGGAGCTGTGTTAATCGAGAATGGCTTGCTTGGCTATATATCAAGTCCAAGGAGACCAGGAGTTGATTTTGAACCAGATTCCCCTGCTAGACTGAAGAAAATAAATATGTATATTGATATATATACATGTGTGTATATGTATGTGTGAATGTATATGTTATTCAGTTGCTAAGTCATGTCCAACTCTTTGTGACCCCATGGAATGTAGCCTGCCAGGTGCCTCTGTCCATGGGATTTCCTAAGCAAGAATACTGGAGTGGGTTGCCATTTCCTTCTCCAGGGGATCTTCCCGACCCAGGGATCAAACCCATGTCTCCTGCATTGGTAGGCAAGTTCTCTACCACTGATCACCAGGGTAGCCCATACATGTGTGTGTATAGATATAGATAAAATTTTATAAGAATGGTTTATGTTTGTATTTATACTATTATATACATTTTACCAGGCTTCCCAGGTGGTGCTTGTAGTAAAGAACCCACCTGCCAATGCAAGAGATGTAAGAGACATGGGTTTGATTCCTGGGTCAGGAAGATCCCACTCTAGCATGGCAACCCACTCCAGTATTCTTGCCTAGTAAATCTTGCAGACAGAGGAGCCTGGTAGGCTATAGTCCATGGGGTTGAAAAGAGTCAGACACGACTAAAGCAATTTAGCATGCATGCATATACATTTTACTATATATTTAAAATGTGTGTGAATGTGTATACACACATATTTTAAAAGTAGGTAAGAGTAATTTCTTTAGATACATAGTAATACCAGACAAAAATTCTTCTCATCGTATTTTATATATTTTGATTTAGATAATTTTGCACTTTATAAGTTTATTTTATAAGACTTTTGACTCCAAAAGAAGGCAGTTGGTCACAAGAGCCTAAAGAGAGAGAAGAGGGAATGGGAACCAGAGTCCCTGGCCCTAGCAAGTGGACATGTCTGTGGCTACAGGAAACCTTCTGAAGAGTCTCTGTGTCATTCATGTGGTCATTTTCTCTTGTGATCACATTACAGACATTTTCAGCAGGTGTGATTTCAGCCTGGAAGTCACGAGGGCCAGGAGACAGTTGGGACGCCAACTACTGGGCTGGGACGCCATGGCCCCGTGTTTATCAAAGCAGCTGTGGTGTCTTTGTGGCCAAACTGGAACAGTGTAGTTGGTTGGGAGACAGGATACCTGGGAGTCAGGCCTGACTTTACCTTCACAGTGTGATCTTGAGTGAGTTATCTATCCTTCCTGAACTTCAGTTTCTTTAATTATGAAATGGAGTGGATGCTGATTCTTGCCCCTTCCCAGCAACATGCTGATTTGCTGCCCAAGAATCTTGTCAAAATTTCTTGTTCTACTCAGTGATCAGGAGATTTTGAAGACAAGTTAGTGGTCCTTTTAGTGACCTAACCTAATGTGGTGAAACCCCCCTATCCTGATTCTGAGCTTCTTTCTTCTCTTGTATAGTCAGTCTCTATGTTGTTTTTAACATCACCAAAGATACTGTCTTTATTTTCTAAATCCCATGTACATCATAACTGCTAAGAAACTATTCTTATACATAGTAGAATCTAACCAGAGAGGGACAGGACAATTCTAGAATTTTCCGTGAGGGAACTTAGGAATTCACCTAATCTAATTCTCTCATTTTATAGTTGTGGGAACTAATGATCTGAGAGGTAGAATATCTTGTCCAGAGATAAGCAGAGAACTCGTGTCTCTGTAACTTTCATTGCTATGTTCTTTCCATGGATTCATGTGTCTCAGGATCACTGTAAACCAGAAATAGAACGTAATGTTCTAGAAAGCAGATTAGACCAGGGTGTATAAGCCTTTGATTTTCCCCAGGGTCAGATTCGAACTCTGTGCACAACCTGGCCATCAGGGTTGTAACATTCTCATGAAGGATGAAGAACTCAGGGTTGTCAGAGGCTCTTCCTGCCTCATAAGACCCAGTCCAGGATCTGGATCCAACTGAACTCGTGCCTTCCTATGTTTATTTTGGATGAGGTTGCATTTGCCCTTTATCCGGTAGGTCTTACATTTTATCTTCCAGTCGACTTTCCTCATTTTATATTCAACATTCCTGAGGGTCTGCCTTGTGATATGTCATGGTGCAATGGGCTAGATACACAGTCTTCTGCACAGTCATAGTGCAGCAGGTCTTGAATAAGACTTGCCTGCAGTGCTGGGGGCCTCTGAGGAAAGAGAGACTCAAGTCATCCAAAGGACACAAGGAAGACAGCAGACAGCATATGCATTCATTCTCCTTTCTCATCAGCACAGAAAGGCTCTGTCAGACCCTCTCCCTGCACCCCCTGCCCATCCCGCCGCTCCGCCCATCTTCAGGTCTGCTTCGGTCTTACTTGGCTTGTTGTCCATGAATTGTCTGAGCCAAGCTGCTTCCTGATTCTTCACTCATTTCTTAAGACACGATGAAAAACAATCACCAGGGCCCAGAGATACACATGTATCAATATATATGTAGATGAGTTGGAAGGAAGATATGTCCACCCAGTATTTCCTCCCTTACTTTAGTTATCTGATCTGTTTTCTCTGCTTTTAAAAAAAAAAAAAAACTTGACAACCAGATACCTAGATGTTTCCTAGAAACACCCAAAGCATTATTAACGCTTTAAACAGAATCTAAACACCAGCCAGATGTTCTGTTTAATTTTCCAAATACTTCTTCTCCTTCTTTACCTTAGAAGTTTTCTCTCTTTTCCATGCAGTTTAAGATACGGATTTTGAGTCACTATGCTCATGGCAGGAGAAGAAAATCATAAGTTAGAGGTTGATCATGTCTATATCACCAGCCGACAAGCCTGAGTTACATAACATTATAACCCTCAGTTCAGTTCAGTTCAGTTCAGTTCAGTCGCTCAGTCATGTCCGACTCTTTGTGACCCCATGAATCGCAGCACACCAGGCCTCCCTGTCCATCACCAACTCCTGGAGTTCACACAAACTCATGTCCCTTGAGTCAATGATGCCATCCAGCCATCTCATCCTCTGTCGTCCCCTTCTCCTCCTGCCCCCAATCCCTCCCAGCATCAGAGTCTTTTCCAATGAGTCAACTCTTCGCATGAGGTGGCCAAAGTACTGGAGTTTCAGCTTTAGCATCATTCCTTCCAAAGAAATCCCAGGGCTGATCTCCTTCAGAATGGACTGGTTGGATCTCAAGAGTCTTCTCCAACGCCACAGTTCAAAAGCATCAATTCTTCGGCGCTCAGCCTTCTTCATAGTCCAACTCTCACATCCATACGTGACCACTGGAAAAACCATAGCCTTGACTAAACGGACCTTTGTTGGCAAAGTAATGTCTCTGCTTTTCAATATGCTGTCTAGGTTGGTCATAACTTTTCTTCCAAGGAGTAAGCATCTTCTAATTTCATGGCTGCAGTCACCATCTGCAGTGATTTTGAAGGCCAAAAAGATAAAGTCTGACACTGTTTCCACTATTTCCCCATCTATTTCCCATGAAGTGATGGGACCAGATGCCATGATCTTCATTTTCTGAATGCTGAACTTTAAGCCAACTTTTTCACTCTCCTCTTTCACTTTCATCGAGAGGCTTTTTAGTCTCTCTTCACTTTCTGCCATAAGGATGGTGTCATCTGCATGTCTGAGGTTATTGATATTTCTCCCGGCAATCTTGATTCCAGCTTGTGCTTCTTCCAGCCCGGTGTTTCTCATGATGTACTCTGCATATAAGTTAAATAAGCAGGGTGACAATATACAGCCTTGATGTACTCCTTTTCCTTTTTGGAACCAGTCTGTTGTTCCACGTCCAGTTCTGACTGTTGCTTCCTAACCCGCATACAGATTTCTCAAGAGGCAAGTCAGGTGGTCTGGTATTCCCATGTCTCTCAGAACTTTCCACAGTTTATTGTGAGCCACACAGTCAAAGGCTTTGGCATAGTCAATAAAGCAGGAATAGGTGTTTTTCTGGAACTCTCTTGCTTTTTCGATGATCCAGCGGATGTTGGCAATTTGATCTCTGGTTCCTCTGCCTTTTCTAAAACCAGCTTGAACATCTGGAAGTTCATGGTTCACGTATTGCTGAAGCCTGGCTTGAAGAATTCTGAGCATTCCTTTACTAGCGTGTGAGATGAGTGCAGTTGTGCGGTAGTTTGAGATGAGGTTAAGTTCCTAAAAATGCACAGGATGTAAAGCACCCATCGCATGGCAGGCGCAGTTCTAAGCGCAGTAGAATCAGAGTCGGCGTGCATGCAGGTGAACCCCTTGCAGACTTGAGCGTATAGACCAGGAAGCCCAGGAACTGAACAGTCCAGAAGAATGGGGGTAGAAAGTCAGACCATCGCAGTGAATCTTCAGAGACCCAAGAGTGCCGAAAGAAGTTACTCAACCTCCCCTAGTGTGGGAATGCAAGTTGGCCTCAAATTGTAGTTGGGTTTCTCCAGGCTGGCCAGCATTGGAGCGCACCGTCCAGCATTCCTGGAGGGCAAAGCATCAGACCGCAGGCGACGAGCCTGGTTCCCTCCAACATAGTTCTCTGTGGCCCTCGTGTCATTGCTCACTGCAGCATGGAGAGATTCCTTGAGAAGTGTCAAACATGGCAAATAGAAAATCTCGGAGGCAGCAGCTTCTGCCCTTAAAATATTCCTCGGCTTCTCCCCAGAGCGCTCCCAATCCTTTGCTCTCTGCTTTCATCTCTGCAGGAATTCTGATACTGTGCTGCACCTCAGTCCCAAAAAACATGTTTGAAAATGTTTCTGTGTTTTAATTTTTCTAATTCCGCTTGCTCAGCCCTTTTGGAACTCATCTATTTTACAAATGCTCAAGTAGACACAATCGTATCTTTTTGCAGGCTCTTCCCAGCTGCTCTGTTGTTAGTTAATAATGGGGGAAACCAAGGTGTCCGGAGCGTGATAATACTTTTGTTCGTTTGTTTTGTTTTTAATTATTTTTAGTAGAAGGATAGTTGCTTTACAACACTGTGTTGGTTCCTGCCATACATCAGCATGAGTCAGCCATAGGTGTCCATGCGTCCTCTCCCTCTTGAACCTCCCTCCCACCCCCCACCCCATCTCACCCCTCTATGTTGTCACAGAGCCCTGGCTTGAGTTCCCTGAGTCGTACAGGAAACTCTCACTGGCAAACTGTTCTGCTTATGGTAGTGTGTGTGCTTCTGTGCTTCTCTGTTGGCCCCACCGTCTCCTTCGGCCTGCTGTGTCCACAAATCTGTTCTCTGTGTCTGCGTCTCCATTGCTGCCCTGCAAATATGTTCATCGGTACTGTCCCAGAGCATGGTCATTCTTAACGATAGTTTCGATTTACAGCAGACTCAATCTGGGTGAACCTGAGGCAGTTCATACATACTAGTTCATCTTTCCCCACAACAGTTGGGTTCAGAGCTCTAGATTCTCTTCTTGGTGCTCCAAGAATCCTTCTTGGGGAAATATACTTAGCCATGAACAGCCTTGGTTCCCAACTATGAAACAGGAATAAGGATATGAGGATGTTTGCTTCCCTGCTTCCTTATTCTAACCCTTTAGAAAGTAAACAGATTTAAAAGATCCCCAAAGTGTGAGATTGAAGGAGTTATGTCTTAACTTTATGACCCTTAACGGAGAGAGAATATTAGGAACTTGACTGGAAACCCTGAAATCTGCACTGTACTTTATTCTCTTCCTTTTTAATATTCATTTATTTGTTTGGCTGCCCAGGGTCTTAGTTGTAGCATGTGGAATCTTTCAGGTGTGGCATGTAAACTGTTAGTTGCAGCATGTGGGATCGAGTTCCCTGACCAGGGATTGAACCCAGGCCCCCTGCATTGGGAGTGCACAGTCTTAGCCACTGAACCAGAAGGGAAGTCCCTCAATCTTTTCTTGATAATGGGTCATTGCCCTGGATGGATACCTCTCTCTTTTATATGGAGAAAGTACTGAACAGTACAGTCTATCAATAGAACATTACAAAGTGCTCAGAGATCCAGAGATGGAGAACACAGTAAAAGGGGCCCAGTCTTCTAAAGAGCATGACTTTGGTCAGCAAAGATGCCTTTAGGGACCATAGCATCAGTAGGACTAAATGTAAGGTAAGTACAACCTCCAGGCTCTGTAGCAATTTCAAAAAATAAGCACACTCGAGACTGAGTCCTGAGCCTGTACCACTGCATGTCATCTCTGGACTCTCAACCTAGTAGCCTTAATCTTCCCAGATCTCAGTGGGTAGAGATGCCTCCCTGCTAGCCAGCCTAAACCTAATGACTGAGTACCAGGGACCTAGACTTAAATAAAACTTGGCTCTTAGATGAAGCGTGGCAGCCAAGAGTAATGATCTTTATAATATCAGGTTCAATTCTCTTAGTGCACAGGCAGTAGGGATCTCGCCTTTTAGAAGGGCCTGGATCCTCATCCTCTTCCTCTCCCTTTCTCGCTCAGTTTACCCACTATTATATAGGAATGAAAGATTTTTTCTTTTACTTTCTTGGACCCAAAAGGCCAGTGAAACGTACTTCCTCAAATTGGTAGAATTAGGCACTAAGTCAATGGACAGTAGGTTATGTTTCAGAGAACTTCAGAGACCACGAGGGTCAATCAGATAAACTCTAGCTCTTCTATGGAGTTAGGGCTAGAAACCAGGAAAAGTCCTCTGAAACTCACCCAATGAGGAGGCAACAAGATTATTTTATAGATTCATATCAAACAATATTGGCCTTCCCAGGTGGCTCAGTGATAATAAATCCACCTGCCAATGCAGAAGACGTGGGTTCAATCCCTGGGTCGGGAAGATCCCCTGGAGAAGGAAATGACAACCCCCTCCAGTATTCTTGCTTAGGAAATCCCATGGACAGAGGAGCTTGGTAGGCTACAGTCCATGGCGTCACAAAGAGTTGGACACAACTGAGTGAGCGTGCACACACACACTCACACACGTACACCAGACAGTATTATTAAATATATACACTGAAGCAGTATCTTACCATTGATTTCCCCTAATATCCTAAAAGGTTAAAGGAAAGCAAAAAAAAAACAAAAAACAAAAAACACACCTTTCCAGTGGGCCACATATTTAGTGACATTACTCAGCCTGAGACACCTGGAGCTGATGTGAGTTTGAGGTATAAAATCCACCAGATAACTCCTTTAGAAACCACTTGACATATAGAATCCCTGTACCAGACACTGCTCCCTACTGGTTCAAATTTTCTTTGCTTTTGGACAGGGGCATTGCTAACCAAACAGCACATAACTAAGTTTCCTCTTCCTCATCATCCTAGGAAGAATAGTAGGAGTGCTTTTGTCAATTGATGAGCAACTCTTGCCAACAGAAGTTAGATAGTTCACATCTAAAGCACACAGATGGACTGTGTTATCCATCTGGCTCTTCCATGAGAGATGCCACCCACCCCCAGGGGTACATCTTTAGAAACTGTGTTCCAGGTTAATATAGTGGAAATTACTCCAGCTTAGTGAAGAGAGTCACATAGTTGTAACCTGATTCAGTGGTGTCTAAGCTCTGAATGTGCATGGATGGGTGTCAGAGGACAGACTGAATGCTCTCCTGTGCCCCTTGCCCTCTGATGAAGACCAGCAGAGAAGCTAGCCTCCCTGGGGCACCACTTACACATACTTAAATATTCTTTCCTTAGGCAAAAAAAAGGAAGACAGACTATGAAACCCTGGAGGCTTTAGGTCAAAGAGTCATGAAGCATTTCTACCTTCTCAGCCTCTCTTTCTGAAATGAGGGCATCTCAGCTGAGTTGCTGATCTCAGATCTGGACTCACCCATACCCTCTAAAGTGTAAGAGATCTCTCTCCCTGAGTATAGCTCAGAATAGTCCTTCACGACCACATCATTCTGGATGCTTTATCACTTGACGTTACCTCCTAATTCCCAGAGAAGTGAGATTTCAGATGGAATTCATCTGGCTTCCAACAGCACACCTTTGAAACTTTTAGAATAGATGAAATAGATCAATTTGTTCTTTTTTAGAAACACAAACATGGATATAGAGGGAACCCCTGTCAGAGTATCATCATGGATAAAAAGAGTGCTATTCACCATTGATTAAATGCTACTTTTATGTGGCATTTTACTAAGCATTATTCCCAAGGCTATTTAGACATGAATCCAGATCTCTGCAAAAGTTGGGATCAAACCTTCATTTACTGGGGGAGAATGGATACATGTGTATGTATGGCTGAGTCCTTTCACTGTTCACCTGAAACTGTCACAGCATTGTTCATCAGCTATACCCCCAATACAAAATAAAAGGGTTTAACAAAGTACATTTATGTGAGTGTAAAAGTTCATTTAAAAACTACTTGTTGAGCTCCTGCGACGTGCCAGGTGCTGTGTACTGGGGATACAACCGTGGCCATGTCACAGCCCCATCTTCATTCACCTGTGTCTTTGGCGGTGACGATAGCAGAGTATTTATTTAGGCAGAGCCATTACCACAGCAGTGTCTTCTGTCCTCTGGCTAAGGAGATCACACTGCCCAGCACAGGGCCTGACATAGAGTCAAGCACTCAATCTATGTTATTAGATAAAATGAACTAAAGGAAAAAAATGAATAAATGCTAATATAAAGTGTAGAGTATGCCATGCATAACACGTAGAAGCTAGACTAATCTGAGATGATTACCTATACAAAGTGTCATTTAACCTGAGCAAGGCAATGAGAGTATACTGATAAAAGGGGAACGATCATACTCATGGAGTTAGACCTGTGTTCAAATCCTAGCAGTGACGCTCATGAGCAGGACAATTCTAACTATTCCAAACCTCATCTGTAAAACACTGATGATGGCTTTCAAGGCTGCTCTGAGGATTAAATGAGATATTAGTTATCTATATCCGTCTAGCTCACCGAAGAGCTCCAGTAATAGCTTAAAGGAGTCACAGAGAGCGTAAGTGTAACAGTACACCAGAAAGCACCCAAGTAGTAAGGATAACAGCACCAGTATTTTGAGCATCAGAGATCAACAATAAGCTTAAATCGTGGTGGAAGCAAGGGAGAGGTGCCACCTCTCTTAGCCTCCAGCCCACACAAGCGTGGAGGGAGCAGGTGATGTACAGGGTTTTATCTCCCCCCTCAGGGTCATCCCAGAAGGATTTTGTGTTCAACTTGCAGCTATAGGACCACGTGGCAACTTGCCGTCACTGTTCCCAGGATAGTAAATACCCTGCCAGGTAATCAGATGATCTTAGGATACTGTGATGTGTGGAGGCACCTTCTGTGTGTGTGTCACACATACACACAGACGTAAAAACACAGTTTTAAAGTATAAGTTCTTGTAACAGTGTTGCTTTTGTCCTAAATATCATAAATATATGAGAATCCCTTCCTCTGTCCTTTGTTCCATGCATATACCTCAGACCTTTTCTTGCTGCATTCATGTAGTTAGATGAGTTAACACACACATATGCACACGCCCTGTTCATCTGCTTTTAGGTGAGCTATTAAAAAAGTGCCCTGAGATGCACTGGCTTGCTTTCTATGTTCATGTGGGTGGGGAAAGACCAGGTTGATGGAGATACCAGCAGTGGACTTGCAGTTTGAGTTTTCAGTCTGAGATGTGAGATAGGACTATATTGTGATATGGCAAAAAAAAAAAAAAAAGTCCAACAAGAGAGTGAGAGGGGTCAAAGAAAGGAGATGGTGGTGGCCAGAGATGAAGAAAAGTTGTAAGACGTAAAAGGATTTGAGACCTCCTAAAAATCTGAGGAGTGGAAAACTAGATGTGCTTAAAATGATGGTGGGGGAGAGGGAGAGCAACTATTGGGGCCTGTGAAACCATGCCAGGAACTGCGAGCCAGGGGCAGTGGCAGAGGGGAAGGCCAGGTAAGACAGAGCAGAAATCTGGCTCCCTACGGTGCAGCATGGAGCTGGGACACAGAATTTGCTGCAGTGGGAGGTGGGGCCGGTCTGGCACAGTCTGTGGGTTTGAAAGGAGCTGGGCGGGGTGGAGAATGCCAGGCCGCCTTTGTAGTTCTGAGTTCAGAGAGGGGGTAACAAATACTGGGTTTCAGGTCAGAAGCCTGGCTTGGGTGGCTTCTGGAGAAATTTTCCCTCTGCTCCCAAACTCTTACAGTGTGCTCATCACACCGCTGGCCTCCAATCAGAGCATGAACACGTGTCCCGGAGGCCGTCCAAGCAGAGATTTCAGCAGTGGTACCTGTTGGCCGACTCATGGGGCCCTTTCCCTTTCCTGTTCCCTGGAGGCGGTAAACTGGGCTGAACACAATATCCTTGTATATTTCCCATCATCCTCCCAACATGCTTCACCTCTCCCAGACTCCTAGGGTTAATCCCCAAGACAACCTTGCTTTGAAAGAAAAAATGTGGTGAGCCTACTTGAAGATTTGGATCCCAGAGGCCTCTTCTCTGTCCTGCCTCAGCCAGACACGGGGCAAAGAGACGGACGTTTACAGAGAAAGAAGCAGTAAGTTCTTGTTGTTGCTTGTTTTCAATGTTTGATTGCTCTCCAGATTTAGGGTCCTTGAAAGCCATGGGCTTTTCTTTTCTTCTTTTTCTCTCCTCTCTCTCTTTTTTTCTTTCTTCCTCTGCAGAAATTAATAATATCCCCTTCCCATCCTGCGGGTGATTCATAAAAGCAATTGCATTAGAAAGTGCTTCTCCGTTGCTGCTCGTAGCCTGGGTTAAAGATATCTGAAGTTGATCTGTGTGTGCCTGTTCGCAGTACTGTAATATTTGGAAATGTATCTGCATTTGTAAAAATGATTTGCACTGATGATTCTTCCCTAGAAGAAACACTACATAGCTGGCTGATTGATTGTAATGATGATGAATTTGTCCCAGGACTGGCATGGATGTCTTCTTTGGGGATTTTTGTGCCTATTTGCTGCTCATCAAAGGGAAGCACAGACCGAGTTTGGAATGAGGGTGTGGTCCGCCTGATTCAGCTTCCTTCCCGGCCCATCTCTGACTCCTGCCTCCTGCTCCTCCCCTCCCACCCTGGCTCCTCCGATCCTTCCTGAGACTGCCAGTGAAACGGCATCCACCTTTCTTTTCCCTTACTGCCTGTGTTGTGCTCCATCAGGTCAGAGACCACTCCCCGTGATCAAACTCATCATGTTTGTGATCTCAGCATATTTTCAATCCAACTGAAATCAACTCCCTTAGCTTCTTCCATCCTGGGATTATTCATCAACATAGTAAGAGCAGTAGTAATACTGTATTTAGAAGTTCCTTAGCACATTGCATCTCTGAGAGTCTTACAGATGTTACTAATTAATCTTCACAACACCCCATCCAGGAGTGGTAAATATTATTAACCATAATAGAATATACACACACACGTGCTCGTGCACACACACACACACCCCCACATACATATGCTAAGGACAGCAAAATAGTTCACTTATTTATCATGGTTCACTTGATACAGTAACTGATATTTTTGAGACACCCATCATAGATACAATAATTAGAGATGTGCTTTTGTTAACAAAACCACTACCCACTTCTAGCGTACCCTTGGGTACTAAATAATTACCCACTTTGTGTGGTTATCTAGCTCACTAATTACCCACAGAAATTGGGGTCAGGTGTTAACTGCTTGAAATAAGTATCCTCTAAAGACATCGCTGAGTTGTATAGAGAAAATGATGTGTTCATAGCAAAACTTTTGTAAGTTACATATTTGTGTATCTTGGTAAACAGAGTGAATACAGACGGGGCTAGATTAGCTCAGTGTGTGAAAATCATGCTGAGCCATTGCTGCAAATATACAGAGGTTTTGGAGAAGCTCAGGAAATGTCATTCTCTGTCTACCTTTCCTTCGTGAAGATGATCACAATCGTGATTCCCATAATCTGGACTTCATATATGAGGACACTAAGACAATTGATGATTCTCCTTAGGAATGATTCATTTTGGTGTTACAGGGAGGCACCCAGTGAGTCAAAGATTTTTTTTTTGACAGCTCCACCCTTTATGATTATTCTAGCATGTTTCTTTTTCTGCATCAGTGTAGTGCAAACACACTATTAGCCAAATCTGAAAAAGATTCTAACCCAGTCTCCAATCCCTGCCAGCCATCTCTTTCTCCTTCCCAGTAATGACAAAAAAAAAAAAAGGAAACCCAGCACTATGATTGTAGGTCTTTCCCTTTTTGCCTTGATTTGTTCTGCTTTCCTCTCTCTTCCTCTCCCTTCTTCCTCTCTCTGCATCTTCTTCCTGTTTGTGCTTTTTCTTCTTTTCCTTGGCATCCATCTGTGCTTCTGCAGGTCTCACAGAGACAAAGCACAATATCTTGAGTTGAGCACAAAGAAACTACCTTTTAAAAATATCAACTTGGAAGAAACCTGCATCATCAGCTACCTCCCTCCCTTCCTCGGTCTTTACAGAGCCTGGCATTAATTCAACACAGCACTGCCTGTTGTCTGCATGATTCTAGCCACAAAAATTGGGTGAAGGTGGCAACATACCCACTGTGTGTTCAGATAGGTAGAGACCCCCATTTTCAAGGGACACCTGCTTCACAGGATCCTTGGGTAGCGGAGCTTTTAAGATGTGTGCCAGCAAAAATGATAGGAGATGCTCCCTTCGTCAATTCAGCATGTCTTTCATTTTCTTCTTGTGCCACTTTTTTTTTCTGTCATCTGAATGATTATTTCTCATGATCAAGGGACCGTCAGCTGATCAATGAAGTGTGTATGGATCTGATGGACATTTGAGGAGAAATGCTTCAGGAGTAAGAAAAGATGTCTGCAGTGGAAGCAGAGGGTCAGAATGAGCTACAGTCATTGATAACGTTCCCTTGGATTTGGAAATGAACTTAAGTGGTAAATTAGTACACATGACCAACAGAGTCAGTGTAAAGCACAGCCATTGAAAAGAAAGAGATTTTTAGCATTGTAGTCATCACATGCCTTAATGGAGTGTATACTTTAAATACAGATTTGAATCACTGCTCTTTTATCCCTCTAGATGTCAATTTCAAAGAAGTCCTTGGGCATTGTTGACTTTCTGTCCGTAAAGAAAACCCACCAAGATTCACCAAGTACATCACCTGCAGTCACGCGCATACGTGTTTTAAATGCCCAGGGGATGTTGAACAATTAGGCAGAGAACTGCACTGTGGTCTCTTCTCTTCACTGCTCCACTCCAGCCCCCCATTTTTTTTTTCTCTTTTAGAAACTGTGATACCTGATCTCTGGATCTAGCAGGGATGAGGGTTTTTTTGTTTTTGGGGTTCTTTTTGGTTTTGTCTTTTTGTATCTGTATAATACAATGTCTGGCCTTCCCCCTGACCTGCTGGTGTATTTTCGGTCTCATTAGTAGTCAGAGAGAAGCCCTAGTGCATCCGGTGCTGGGAGTCAGGTCTGAGACACAGGACAACAGAGAGAGGGAGCGGGCGAAAGGATATTAGAAGAGAGGCTTGTCTCCAAGATATGGAAGGAAGTGAGAAATGACAGGACTGCAAGCTTTGTACGGAGGAGCCTGGCAGGGCGGGGGGGAGGGGCGAGGAGCGCGAAGTGGGTTCTCAGAAGCCCTAGAAGAGCTAAAGGTGATTAGAAGGGGATATTGATTCCTTATTCTGCCAGCGATTTAAGCAGGCATGCGAGGAATCCGCACCATGGTTGCAAAAGGAGACCCACTGCCTCCTGTAACCAGACACTCGGGCTTTCCAGGAGCCCAGCGAGAGCCGAGAAGAAAGGGGGCAGTGTGGTCTAGGAAAATTCAACTTGTCGCTGATTTGTGCCTGATGCTCGCTGTCCGTCAGCAGCCTCCCTTACAATCTTTTTTTCCTCTCTCCCCCCCCCCCCCTTTTTTTTCTTGCCTTCTCCTTCTTCACTGAAGCCTAGGGGAGCCAGTAAAGATTAAATGTGCTTTCTCAAAGGCAGCCACTTCATGCTGCTATGTCGAAAGGGCCATTATTATTATTATTATTTTAATAGTAAAAGAAGAAGGGAGAGAGGTTGAGAGAGAGAGAGAGAGAGAGAGAGAAGCTAGGTAGGATGATGACGGACTAGCTTTTCCGAGAGGAAGAGGGAAGGGAGAGAAAAAGCAGAGACCCTGAACGGAGGATTGTGCCTGAGGAGAACCTACAGAGGTGAGAAAAAAAAAAAGTTGTCTTGAAGATTGGGGTGGGGGGAGATGCTGAATAACCCTGTACAGCTGGAAAAGAGACATAATTTAGCTGTCTTGCTGGTATGATTCTATTTTGGAAGGGGTTGGGGGGAGGGACAGGGGTGGGGGGATCCTGGAGCTTTAACGGTTTTTAGTTGCATATGGAAATACATACAAAATACTTAGCATTTTTCCTAAGTGCCCGAGGCCCCCTCCAGTTCCTTCCTATCAGGGGCTGCTTTGTCATTCTCTTTGACTAGCCAGCCATCTACCTGGCTCAGGCTGGAATAAAAGAAGAAAAAGAAAGAAGGACAGGAGAGAAACAAGAAAGGAAAAAAAGGGGGAAGAAAAATGTTAAAAGAGCCATCTTCCCACCCACTTCCCCTCCCTTTCGTTTCATTTTTTTTTTTTTTTTTTTGGAGGCGGCACTGGGAGCCGTCCCCGCACAGGAAAGCCCAGTTTCCAGGCAGATGGGGGAAGCGCCGATCTAGCAGGTACAGAACCAGTAGCTGTCTGCGAAGATGGAGGGGAATTATGCTTCGGATTCCTCCGAAATATTGGCAAAAGGCTTCAAAGGATCCGCAGCGGGAGCGGGGCGGGGGAGATGCGCCTCCCTGGCTGGCGCCCACCCCTTCCCACTCCCCTCGACCGAGTGACAGCCTGGTGCTGGCTCGGGGTGGTTTGGCCTTGGCTTCAGCCAAGCAGCTGATGCACAGGAGGCCTGTTCGCAGGACTGGCAAAGTGCACGCTAAAGAAAGAAGGAGGAAATTTTGAAAAGCAACCCTGGGGAGGGTTCATTCCTATGAAAACATTAAAAAAAAATTTTTTTTAACTGAATATTCTCAAAATTTGATCAGTCCCAGTCCATCTCTCCACTCCCACCGAATTGCCCCCTACCGCCCCTCGTCAGAGCATAAACTACAGAGTTACAGTCTCCAGATTTGGTGTATCGCTTCCTGCCCCCGCCTCCCCCTCCCCGCCCAGTTCTCGGTCCTCTATTGAAACACCTCGCCCAGGCGAGCGCCCTGCAGCTCACATTTCCCCCCCTGGCTCGATGGTGCTACGGAAGCTGCAGCCTGACTCCACTTCCAATGGGTGAGTTTAAAACGCTATTTGTATTTATACTTTCCAAGCCTCCAAATCCTCCTCCTCGGTCTTCTCCTTCTAAAAACCCAATTTGGATGGTTTTGCATGCGGCATGCTCGCCCGGGGGAAAGAGATGCCTCCGATTTTCTTTACCGTCCTTGGTGCTAGTTGTAAATTAAAGCTTTGAAGAGACGTTCAAGCCTGACTGTAGACCGTGGTTTGCAAAACATGGGCATTTCTGAGTCTATTCATACCATTTTCCATTTTACTAAACTCTTTTGCCCAAAGCTCCAAAGAGTTTTCTCTGATAGACTGGCGATTGTATGTTCAGGTATGTATATGCGCCCACAGACCCTGCGTCTGTGTGCATGTATCTACTCTAAGTGGAATCCAGATTTTGTGGACGAGGGCAACTTAAGAGAGTGAGGGAATATTCTACCACCTGTTTGTTGTCTGTTAGTCAACAACCTCGAACACAAATTGCTTGTCATTCCTATTTTGCTTTGTTTTGTCTCAAGAAAGAACAATTTAGCGCGCGCCTCTCAATCCCTGAGACCCTAACTTGTGATGTTTACCGTTTAAATCCACGGGTTAGGCTCTTGGGAGCTGCGAGTCGCGCCCTTGCATCCTGGAAATTTGGTGGAACTTTTTTCTTTGAAGCAAAAACAAAAAAGAAAGTTTGTCCGAAGTGCCTGAGTGCACCTCTGAGGTTTTCATTGTTAGGTGGGATCAGGTGATCAGGAAAGTGGCAGCTCCTGGATTTCTGTTAAAGTAGGTACATATTCCGTGATAATAGTGTGCTGGCTGCGATGTGTGTGCATGTATATTATTAATGCCCGAGGCTTGTGGAACTCACCTATCCTGGTCTATTCCTTGAGAGCAACACGCAGTACTATCCGAGCGTAACAAGAACAGCTCAGTACCTGGTGCTTGACCTCAGAACTTGTCAGCTGAAGTCCCAGCATGCCCCATGCCTCCAACTTTTCAACTCAACAGTTAATCTTAAAATTGTGCCCAATTAAAATGGGCATGTGGCTAGAGTATATATTCAGTGCCCACACGTGCATCATATATGGCTGGGCAGTGAACACACAGACACGGGTAGGGGTGAACCAGTAGTGTGAGCTAAAATAGCAATAAGCTGAAAGCTCTACTCTTACTAGACTTGCTAGGATGGAATTTATGGTGTTAACCAGGATTAAATTTGTATTACTTTGTGCGATTTTGAAAAATAAAACAGATATAGCCTCCTTGCTTGGCATTTATTTTAAGAGGTTATACACAATGAGCTTAAAAGTAATAGATATTGCAAATGTATTTTCTAAACATATAAAAGAAAAAATAATAGGAGATATATATTTTTAAACATATAAAAGGAAACAACGCACACAGAATTATTGTATCCTATAGAAGTTGTCAATGCCTATTCTTTATTTAAAAATTGGGGAAAAAAATGATCAGGATTTCAAAAAACTGATCCAACAAAGTTATTTATAACACCATGCTATACAGTTCAAATAATCTCTCAAGGTAATTGTTAGCATTACCCAGTTTGCAGTTTTTAACTTTTCATACCATAATAATCCTAGTGATTTAGATCTGTCTCATGGTTAGAAAAACAGTAACTTACCTTTCCTTTGTTATGAAAAATTCCAATATACAATTTCATTTAAACCATTTTAGTATTCTTGGGGCAACATTTGTCTTCTATTTTTGGAAAATACCTAAATCAACCCTGACTTCAAATGCTTTCTTCTTTTGAAGACTTTATTTCAGTTATAACCTCAATTTATACATGTTGTCGAAGGTTAAGGAAACTGTTCTTTTTCTGCTTTTCTTTTTTTAAGGGTTTATTGCCATTTTAGTAACTGACTCCAAATCGCAGTCAAGAAACCATTTTGTATCAGAAAACTGAATCGAGAAAATGAATTGTGCAACAATAGCGTTGTGCCTTTTGTTGAAACCTTCTAGTAGTTATAATATTTAAATATTACTTTCCAGCCTTTGATGGCCTGAATATATTTTGAAGAAAAGAGCTATTTGATTTTCAAGTTATCTTTTGGTTTTTATACAATAGATTAATGCTTTTCCCCCATCTTAGCTGATATGTATGCATAGGCATTTGGAAATTATGGAAGGACATCTATTTAACTTACGGATATATATTACCACTTGATTCATATCAAGTATTTGCCAAATATTTGGTACTTTTGGAAGTCAAAATATATCTACATTTTATTCTATGAAAATATATGCAGCGATCAATAAAAGCACACTAGATGTGATTCTTCTATGATTTTTAAATGATAATAGCATAGTAATTTAATACAAGTGATACAAGGCACTCTTTCAATTTTTTACATGTTTTCAAGTGGGTTGTTCGTGTCCTGAGGTTGCTATCACACGATTGATCACACAGGCAATCAGGAGTGCATAACGACACACGAGATTTTATATTTCAGCAGGGAACTGCTTCAGTGTAAGGGCAGGTTTCTCAACACCCCTTCTTCCTCACCGAGCCCATCAGTGAAGTTCAGTGAAATGAATAACATAATTGGTGGTTGGTTCAATCACTACCAGTCTAGACTAGCCCAGACGCATCAATTAGAGGGGGCTGTCTTTTAAAGGGAGAGTGCCACCGAAACAAGCAGGGCATTATTGATACTGATCTTTAAAAGTGCAAATCCAGCTTGGCAGATAAAAAAAAAAATAAGGCGGAGAAATGGAGGGGGGTGCGTTGTGGGAAGAAAAGAGAAAGAAGTGAGCTGGAGCTTTCGGGACACAGGACAGGAAGCTTGAGAGAAAAGCAGGGAATAATGAGTGAAAGGCAACGCAGCACTTCCTTGCAACACACAGTTACAATTCAGTTCACAGGGCACACTGGTTCACCGTATTTTTAACTAGATTCCCCCCTCCTTTTTTTTTTATTCCTTTTTTGCCCCTCTTTCCAAAGTGCCAGCTTAAAACCAATGCAGTTGGAAATTTAACAGCTCTAGGAAGCTGTAGTGAGAATAAAGCCAAGAAAGGCTAACCAGCCAAAACTCCTTTTGCAGCACTTTTCCCCAAAAGAAAAACATGGAAGATGTTTATTTTTCGAGTCTCTTATTCAACCTTTTTCAAAAAGAAAAAAATCAAGTGTTCAAGTGAACAGGACTCATTTAAATCCAGCACCTGGGAACTAATTTTATGGGCAAGACACCTTTAAGTAAACAGCTCATAGTTTTCTGTTGAATATAGTAAAATTGTGAAGAATGTAACAAAAGGCTCTGCTAATTTGGTTGGTTTTTTTCTTTCTTCTTTTTTTTTTTTTTGGATGGATAAAAGACAGATGATTTAGAAAGCATTAAGAACACATCAAGCCCCAGGGAAAGAAAATGTTTGATTGGTATTAATTAAAACACTGCTAATATATTCTAATAAAATCAAATTTAACATTCTAAACTAATCCGCTTGGTATGTCAAAGGGAAAGAAAAGTATTGTCTTATTTGCATCTCTGCAATCCAAATGCATTTGCTCATTCAGCAGAATTAATTTTTATCACCAGCCTGTTTAATCTCCTCACAGATTTAGCCAAACTTATTCTTTCAAACTAAAAAGGATCAAAGTAGGGAATCCATAAAGGTATTGGGAAGACTAGTGACTGTATTTAGTACTGGCTTTATATTACGATGTGTTTTTTCGTCTTCATTCGCTTTAATGGGGTTTGGAGGAAAACAGTGGGTCTGCAGCGAGAATGATGAATGGTTAATTTTTGCTTTCTCTCCTATCTACTGGGTTATTTAGGAGTTCCAGTTGCCAAATTATATGAGTAGCATTTATTTACAGGAATGATATTGTTCTATTGATTAATATCTCATGTATTTCTAACTTCAGTATCTTATTTATTACAAATTCTTAATGGAAAAAAAAAAAAGACTCTTAAACCAGAGACCAATTGCCTTTTCTCAAGAAAGTGAAGAGGTGAATGTAAAATTTTCTTCACTAAGAACTGAGTTCTTTGTTTCTTTTTTTAAGTCAAAAATTCTATAGAAAAAGTCATACTTTCATAAAACGGAGAGTTTTACGTTCTTTATTGTTAAACTCTCACAATGGGTAAAATTGTCCCAAAATGACATCATACCCAAAATGTTTCTCCTCTCGTTAGTCTCCCGTGACTGTGATATCATATGTAAATATGTGCCTCACACACAAAATGAATGGGCCATAAATATCGAGTACCACGTTTGTATATTTCAAAAACGAGGAATCCCGCACACTCTCCAGAAGATGTAAAACCACTGACTCAACCACTGACGATACTGCCTCTTGCTCCATTGCCTTTTTCAGTTCTTGGAGGTAAAAGAGCAGTCGCAGTTCGGTTTCACATGTATTGTTCTATAATCCAGGCAATAAATGCTAATTAGTAATGCTCAAGGATCCGACCATTCAGAGTAATTATCATAATTTACTTCTTCCTTGTTAAAGACGTTCCTTGCTGATTAAAAAAAAAAAAAAATTGAATCATGATTTTACCGTTGCACTGCAGTGGAAATACACTGGAGAGATGTTCAAGGTATAGGAATATCACTCTGGCTGCAGTTGAAGTCACCGACATGTGCCTCTTAGGTTATTCCAAATGGAATTGCAACTAGATTTCGAAAAAGAAATTCATGTAAATGCACAAAGTTTTGCATGTGCACCAGGAATGTATGATTGTATTTTACAAACCCCAAGGCTCCTCCTTCCCCGCCCACCCCCTTTTCTAAAACCACTTACTGAGCAGAACAAAGGAAGCTGCTAACTATAGAGGCATCATTAAGTATGAACAGCAACAGCGTGATAAAGTATGTGATATGACAACATATTTCATTGCACAAAAGTGCAGATAATTAAATAATTCAATAGTAACCCTGGCTAATTAGGAGAAAGATCTTTAAGGAGGAATCAAGAAAATGGATCCAATCAACTTGAATAATATGCTCCATTCTCCAAGATCACAAATATGTATTTGGTTATTTGCTGATTGATTGATGGATACAGAAAGATGAGGACAAAAGCCTATTCTTCAAAATGGAACTTTGATCTGATGTCCTCTTTAGGACAAATTAGCCATATATTTTAACAGAGCAGAATTGAATCCAGGGCTCTGTTTTCAGTCCAAGGTGTAATCTGCCATTCGCCTGCACACTTATTTTAACAATTGAAAAGCTTTTCATATCATTGCCTCCGAATGGGTATGTAGCCTTCACCACATTTTCTAATGAGGCTCTTGTTTAAGTTTGTTTCTTATTTCTTGAAGCGAATCAGGATCCTCTAAGGAACAGAATAAATAGCCATGCGAACACTATCTTTGGACCCTACCCCCTTGCTTTTTCCATTAAGGTAACATTCCCAATGTTCATTGCTTGTTGGTCCTTTAAGGAAGAGCTTCAGCTTTTACATGAGGGTTGAAAGCACATTAGAGAAATAATTCCCTTTGGATACTATACAGAAGGAGCCACCTGCAAAATGTTGATGCTGTTATTGAAATCTCAAGTGGAATCAGCTTTCAAAAAATTAGATATTAGATACATCCGATATAATTTGCAATGTGTAATTATACTAATGTGCATATAGTTGTGTGTTGCTTTACATGTTGCCTACTTGAGATTTTTTTTTCCCCTTGGGCATTTCTCCTCATTTGAAATGATTCCTGAGTAGAATGTTTTTAAAGTCAGCTTTTATTTTTTAAATTCCTTATTAATTAATAAAAGAAGCAAAGAACTCCATGTTCTCACGTAAGAATGAATGTGTCTGACCTAGATGTTGGAAATTAACAGTCACTAAAAGGGTGATTGTTGTGCATACTTACATTATTTATAAAATATTCGCTGCTCTTTACTGATTTAGTCTTCATCTTGACTTTGGACAACTTGAAGTAATGGAGAATATTAGAATCGTAAATCTTATTCATAAGAAATCCATTTCCTTTATTAGAATAATGAGATAAAATGCCAGGGAAATGGCCTTAGGCAGAGATAGTAATTTTAATTTAATCAAAGTAATCAAAATCATAACAAAAACAACTTCTTTTCTGTTTTTCCTCCACTTTGGGTGGCACATGATGAATAATTGAAACTCTGGCTCTAGTCATTTATGCACTAACACCACCTTCCTTTATGGTATCTCGATATGGTGTCTCCTGAACTGGAGACCCCACCACACCAAGGTGTTGACCCCTGAAGATCTAGCTGTTAAGGGAAAACCCAGGCAGAGCAACAGCAAGTTGACTGGTCAGCCTGGCACTTGCTATGTGCTCAGTAGGTGTAGATGCTCCTGAGGCAAATTTGGAGAACTGTCACCCTCAGATCACAGAGGGACCCCGAGGAAGGCAATGCAAGGGTCCCGATTTATGCTTATATGTTCCGGAGACAAAAACGGTTCCAAGGGAGGCTCATGTTGAGATGATACAAGATATTACTCATTCCAGTTAAGTAGTCACAGGTCCCAAAGAAAGCTGATTTGTTACCTTTGACTCATACTAGGCACCTAGAATACGGTGCTTTGTATATTTATACTGTTTATTCCTCAAAGTTCATTTTGATGATGGGGTCCACATTGTAGAAGAGACATTATGCATGGGCTACATCTGTGCAACACCAAAGCAATACATTGATTTAGTTTTCATCTGATCATGTACACAAGGTCTTTGCATTATTAGCTACCTAAAGGAGTTTCTCAAAAATTGTGTGAAACGTCCTTCCTTGCTACAATAGCATTTTTGTTGATTCACAAATGTATCGTACACATGTATCAAAACCTTAACACCCCATCCTCCCATTCTGTGTTCACAAAATAATCAGTTCTAAAATCTATGTTTATTTAGTCACTCATCCAGGATCATTCATTGCATGTTTCATCAGAACAGAAAAATACCTATTAATAATATTTTAACACTAGGTTGTTTTACAGATTTTCAGAAATATTTGTAGACTATACCTGTTAGGTATTAGGAATAGTATTAGGTATAGTATTTTCTAGGTATACTATACCTAGGAAAAGAACCAACATTTTCAGTGTATCCAAAGGGTTTAGTGCTGAAAGAGAAATGTTTCGGAGTAAATCCCTTTTGGTGTACCTAATTCATTATGCATCTTCATTGTGCTAACATAATGAAGAGGTTGACAATAAAGGCTTTAGTCAATTTAAAAGCCACCTGCAAAGTATATTTCATTCATAAAAACTTTTGTAGAATAAAAGAAACATTAATACAGCTCTTCCCAAATATCCTTGTTTGGAAAATGAGTGTGTTGGATTAGTTGGTCTCTAAAATCTTTTCCAGCAGAGCATTTTGGTAAACGATTCTTACAGAGGTGTAAGAACAACTTCAGGACATTTGTACCAACAGCTGCCCTTTAAAGTTATATTTGATCCCACCTCCAGGTGCTGTATTTACTGACATATTTTGCCTTGATGCTAAAACAGTAAAGACTGAAGTTCATTTTCAGGAAGGGCAGGGATGGAAAAGAGGAACAGCCGAAGAACGAAAAAAGCTACCCAGTGGGAGAAGGAAATTCTTGATCTGAGACCTAAGCCCATTTCCTTCAACATTAACATAGAAGAAGCCCAGACAAGCACCTGCCTTTCTATTTTAAGACCAGAAGGACTATTCTTTAGTCTTTCTGCCTTCATTAATTGCTTGTAGTATCCTTTGGTTTGTTTTTCTTTTTTCCCATTGGGTTGACATCTTCGAGTTTCATATATTCCCCTTTTCACTTGATGCATTTGAATCATGTTAATATTCCCTTCAAAAGCCTACAGTAGTTATATTAACATGCCACCCTTCCCCAATTAAACCTTAACACATTCAAAGCCTCCTGAAAATTGCCCCACCCACTTTTTCAAACCACTCGGAATGTATAACCTCTTCTCGAATTAAGCGAGCTTGCTCTTATCAGGTCTATGAATATTCTCTCACCCAAGCTTTTCTTCTCTGTGCACTCTGCCTCTCACCTCTTGAGAAATCTTCAGAAATCTTTCTTTTCTTTCTCGCTCTCTCTTCCTCCCTTCTTCATTCTTTCTCTGCCTTTCCCTTCCTCCCTCCCTGTCTGCCTTTTGTGGTTCCTTTCATTCTTTCTTTCAGTGGGTACCATGTGTCCTGCTCTGAGCTAGGCACTAGAAATACAAAGACACACACAGGGAATTAACATTGACTCTGAGCCGTTCTCTGTTCACTCCTGCATTGCAAACCACTGCTGTACCCACACTTATTTTTATTTTGCATTTAGTCTTTAGATTTAGTTGAATGTGTCCTTAATGTCCTGTGTTCTTTTGTTGTTTTCCTCCGTGTCCTATTTCAGTAAGTTGCCTGTTGGATAAAACCTGAAGCTTTTCTTACGGAGCGCTTTCTCCCCGGGCAAGGAGCACGGCGCTCTCTCACACACTCCCGAACAATGCTGTTGCTTGACTGATTCCCAAACAAGGTGAACAGTGAGAAAGCTCCATTTTTCTCGTGATGCAGCATTTCACTCATAGTTGGAAATAGCCTGGCCCCCAAAGTATCATAACATTCCTTTATTTGTATCAAAGAGTCAATGTGATAACCTTCTGTGACGTGTTCTGTTATTTTTTTAGTCGTCTCCATGTTCCTTTCAGCTGGTCCTATAGTCCCCCTTCCTCAGGAATGTCTTCCCAGGGAAACAACACAGACTGCAGAAACCCTGTCCCGACGGATGCTAAAGCCAGCTGCGAAGTGGAAACAAAGGACAGCATCACCTGAAGACATCTCTCCTGCCAGTCGACACACCCACATGCTGCAGTTTCAGCCAGTAGCATCTCAGAGCAAGAGGCAAGCTTTTCAAGAAACAGAAACCCTTAAGAAAGCTATCTAGATTTCGAATGAGCAAGGACTTTCCCTTCCTTGTGTGTATTCCTCTGTTTGTATTTAAATTCTGTGTGACATTCATTTTTTAAAAAACTTTTTTTTTCTGGTATGACTATGCTTATTAATACGCTAATTTTTAAAATAGAAAATTGTTCATGCCAGAGGTTGATTGCATGTTAGCCACACACAGAGTCTGACCTTAAAAGAATGACTTAAAGAATATTGAGTTCTTTTGCAATCACAGAATAGTAGGAGGCAATACAAAGGATAAAATGATGGTGGGAACTCAGAATGTGTCATCGAAGTACAGTACCCACTGACACCAAACAACCAACCTTTTTATCAGGCACGCTAGGCTCTGTGAGACATAGTCACTGCCTCTAAGTAGTTTAAACCTAGTTAAACAGAAGCATGTAAACTTTTGAAAAGAGAAGTAACAGATCCAGTCAATTTATAAGAGCAAAATGAAAGACAGAAGCAAGGAGCTCAGAGGAAGTCTGCTTAGGCGGGGCAAACTGGTCTGTCTAGGGGAGAAAGTTCCCAAAGGAAGGAAATACAAGGTGAATTTTAAAGGATGTTAAAGATTTAGATAAATGGGAAGGAAGAAGAAAATAGAATCCTTTCTATAGATGCAATGTTGTGAACAAAGTCAGAGAGGAAGGCATCCACCTGGTGATTAAAGGAAATCAGGAATGTACTGGTCCAGTTGACTAAATCCCAGACTTCCACTGCCAATCTATATGTACATATATGGTGAAGACTTTACACACTTACTTCCCCTTGCCCACCTCAGGTGTAGACCAGAATTATAATCATATTTCTTCCATTAAAATAAGTGAGCATGATTGATGATAGGATGAGGATCTGTGATTTTTCTGTTAGCCTAATAACAGTGGATATTTATTGAATTCTCCCTACACGTTAAGCATTTTATATAGTAATTCTCTTAAGCTTCACAACAACCCTGCAAAACAGATATTATTTTGTATTTCCATTTTACAGAAAGAAACCTAAGGTTTAAGTAACTTACCAAACTGCCACATACAGGGTTCACAATCAGGACCGTGATTTCAAAGCTCATGATCTAAGGCAATAAGCCACAGTGTTGCAACCAACTTTGTAATTTTGCCACTTCTATATTCCGTGATATTTTTCTATGGTAGACACATAGCTATTTTCTTTAATTATCTTCTCAAAATTTTCAGTTTTCTGGTTGAACTAGCTTGGTGGAATGTATTTTCATGACAGAAATGGAAGCTACTGGGGAACAGAGTTTATCAGCATTTTAAGCTTTTTTTGGACCAGACTCTGAGGAGACTGTTAGCTTTGGTCAGCATGAAATCTCAACTTCTTGAGAACAAAAATAGGGGGTGGGGAGAGCTTAAAGGTCATCTGTTGCAATGTTCTTTCCTACAGATGTGATAAACCTGTAAAGATACAGTGACTTAGAGAAGATCGCTCATTTGAGTGTAACAGAAGTAGACCCAGAAACCATGCCCTCAGAGGCTCTTGAACTATACCACCCTGCCCAAAGGAAGCATGAGCTTGCATTTCACCAATGGAAACATTCTGTCTGGGTGATCAAGGAGCGCCATACCAAGTACACAGCTTCACTTTTGGCTCCCTCTTTGGCTTTTCACTTCAATGTGAAAAATAGATAGTTATGAACTGACATCTTTAGTTTCAAAAACTGTCAATGGTCCAGCCGCAAAGAACACACAGTAGCCCAAGTTATGTATACAATGTCCTCAGTGATATTAAGTTGCTTGGCATTCTTCCTTCACCTAAACCAATCAGATCTTCTAATGAGCATTTTCTCAACCAATTTTATGCACAGTATATATTCATAAGAGTTTCTGCATGAATGTTTAAACGTGTCTGTTTTGATAGTCTTTATGGTTTTTGAAAATATAAATGGTTATTTGCTATTTTAATTGTCAGTTATCCATATAACTAACCCAAGAATACTTCAGCCATAAAAAGCTAGAATTAAGGAAATCTTCATCTTCTATACTAGCCCCTTTGCCTTTAGTTGGCACTTAGTAATAATTAATAAAGTGGTCTACTGGAGAATACAGAGGTTCAAAATGCAATTTTGTCTTGAAGGAGTTAGTTAAACTGTGTCTACTTGAGAGCAAGCATCTGGATGTTTGGAAGGACCTGAATATTTGACTGCTGTAAATTTCCATTTAGCTCTCCGGGTTTGTCACACTTAGATGTCCTGGTGGCTCAGGTCATCCTGTTTTCAAAATGATGATCGTTGGCCATCTCTCACACAGTGCTCATTAAGTGAGTTCATTAATAAACAGGTTGTTTTCTTTTATAAGCATAGCCAAGCACAAAATGTGACTCTGTTGACATTTTATGAGACTTTGTCATATGTCCCCTGAACCCCCAATAAAAGCAATGTTGCATCAACTGTGAACTTGTGTTGATTTCTTGGAAGAGTATGCTCTCACAATTTGGGTGTTTTCTCTAGTATATATCAAAGCTAGTTTCAGGTTCTATGAGGAGCAAATAATCTGATATGATGGGAAATTTTCAATTTAGAAGCAATTCCTAAATGATCCCACATTGCCCTTAATAGACAGCACAGTCATCTACTCATAAGTCAGAAACCAAAGTGTGATCCTTGTCTTTTTCTCTTTGCACCTGCCATGGCCAATCAGGTGAATCTCTGGTTTTTCTGTCTTTCCGTTTTTAAATGTGTCTCCACCCTCCAACTGTTTAAGACAACCGTCATATCACCTGGACTACTGTCTCATACCTCCAGTTTCTCCCTTTCACGCTGCCAAATAGTACCCAGGGAAATCCATCTAAACCAGATATGATCATATCGTTCCACAGTTTCAAACTTTTCACTGGCTTCCCATTGCCCTTTAACTATCGTTACATCTAAGCCCTTCCTAGCCCGGTTCCTGACCCCAACCTTCTTCTCTGGACTCCCCAAGCCCCACTGCTTTTGTAGGTCCTTGCCATATGTCTTTGCCGTTTCTTAATGTCCTCGTTCTCTTCTGGGCTTTCTCACACACCTGCACCTTCTGCTTGGTACTCCATCATCCCTTCCAGACTCCATCTCTGGTCCTTCAGGTCTCATCCTAGAAATCGCTTCCTCTTGGAAGTCTTCACCTCGACCCTAAGACTAGCTTATTCACCTAGGTGCTTTCATAGCATTCTGTTCCTACCATATATTAATGCTTATCACCCAGGTTATGAGAACTTAGGTAGCAATCTCCTCAATTTGAATGTGATATTCTAGAGCTGCCTTGTCCTGTAAGGTAACCACTTGCCATATATAGCTACATTAATTTAAATTAATATTAAGTAAAATTTAAAATTCAGTTTCTCGGATGCACTGGCTAAATCTCAAGTGCTCAGGTTCCGCCTGTGTCTAGTAGCCACCGTGTTGGCCACCGTGTTGACCAGCACAGATACAGCACAGTTCCATCCTTGAGAAAGTTGTATTGGACAGGGGTGCATGTCTGCTCAGTCATGTCCAACTCTGTGACCCCACGGACTAGCCCACCAGGCTTCTTGGCCCATGTTACTTTCCAGGCAAGAAATACTGGAGTGGGTTGCCATTTCCTACTGCAAGGGATCTTCCCAACCCAAGAATCAAGCGCCAGTCTCTTGTGTCTCCTGCATTGGCAGGTGGATTCCCTACCACTGCACTGCCTGGGAAGCTTCTATTGGAGAATACTGTTCTAAAAGACAGGTACTGTGTTCTGTCTGTCATTTTATCTCCTAAACTTGCAGCCTTTTTTATCTCGAGTTTGTCATTCGAACCCACAGAGCAAAACAATTAGTGACTGTATTTTTCAATTGTCTCAACAATGATATATAACTAAAATTAAACTATATGTCTAGGAAGGAAATTGATTCATTACATGTAAAGATGGCCAGGGTATTAAGGTTTAATTCTGGCACAAAATCCTCATTGAGAGAGCCTACAGTAGTTTATCACAGTGTTTGGCATGATGTAAGTACTTCATAAACATCTGATGAATGAATGACGTCTGGATACTCAGATGTTTTATTTATTTTCACTCGAATGTGTGGAGTCATGTAGGAGACATATCCTTAGCTCCCCCAAGATCCTCTTCTGTAAAGGATATGGAGATGGATGATTTCCTTGCATCCACCCCAAGATAGTTCAGTTGTGCTAACTGAAATAGGTTGCCCATTATTTTACTTGCCTTCCTTGTTTACAGTGGCAAACAAAAGTAGAGAATTGAGCCCTTATTCAGTGAAGAAGATCAAAGTGAAAATGATCAGTGTAGATGCCAGTTTTGAAAAACCCTCTTTCGTGAGGGATTGGCCAAAGTTCACTTAATATGTTAATGATTTCCTGAGCACCTACTTTATTTACGCCAGACACTTTGTTAGGTACTAAAGACATAGAAGGTATCAAGACGGTATACAATTCTTGAGTTCATAGGGAAACAACATATCTTTATTTCATTGTGCCCAAAGCAGGAGTTCTCAGCTTTGACTGCACATTGTTACTGCCAGGTGGAAAAATGCTGATACATGGGGCCTTCCTCAAAAGACTTTGATTTAATTGGTGTGGGGTGTAGCCTGGGAACTGGGAATCTTTTGTAAAGCTCACTGGGTGATTTTAGTATGCAGCATAAGTTGAAAACTATTAACTTTATGGGGACAAAATCTTCTCTATAAAGACTTTGTGTATATTGTGTGTATATATACTATATATCATATATAATATATATTTATATATAATGTATAAAATATACATTATACATATGTATATACATGTATGGGCTTCCATGTATGGCTCAGATGGTAAAGAATCTGCCTGCAATGTGGGAGACCTGGGTTCAATCCCTGAGTTGGAAAGATCCCCTGGAGAAGGGAAAGATCCCCTGAGAGCTCAGAGCTTAAAAGCTTTTGGTATTGGTGACTGATAGCCTATTAGAACCCAAAAGAGAACATTTAAAATAATCTGTCTAACATATCCTAATTTTACTTTTTATTTCTCAGAATAGAAACTCATACTTAAGAGTCAGTGAGCTGTCCAGGTCAATCAGTTCATGACTCAGATAAGACCTGACCCCAGGTTTCTGTCTCCAATACGGTGTTCTTTCTGCTACACTAAGCTGTCTCCAGGAAATGGAAAATATAATTATCTTCAAATCAAGAGACAACCAACATCTAGTCTGGTGATAATTTTTTAAAGTAGTAATTGAATTTAGACCAAGTTTAATTCCATGTGCTCAATTTTCTGCTAATTAAATGTGAGCAACATACATTAATTTTGCTAGAGTGTAACTTTGAAAAATACACATTATATATACACATATATGTAATATATATCATATATAATGTATACTTATACATATAATGTATAAGTATACATTATATACATTTGTATATACATGTATGGGCTTTCCTGGTGACTCACATGGTAAAGAATCTGCCTGCAATGTAGGAGACCTGGGTTTGATCCCTGGTTTGGGAAGATCCCCCTGAAGAAGGGACCAGCTACCCACTACAGTATTCTTGCCTGGAGAATCCCATGGCCAGAGAAGCCTGGTGAGCTGGAGTTGGACACGATTGATTGACTAACTTTCATATACGTGTATACATATATATATATAATACATATTATATATATGTAATGTATATGTATATATATGTTGTTGCTTAATCACTCAGTTGTGTCTGCTCTTTGCAACCCCATGGACTGTAAGTAGCCTGCCAGGCTGCTCTGTCATGGGATTATCCAGGCAAGAATACTGGGGTGGGTTGCCATTTCCTCCTCCAAGTGATCTTCCCGACCCAGGGATCGAACCTATATACATACGCATAATACAACACACACACACACACACACACACACACACACACACACACACACATATATAATAAGATAGAGTTTAGTTTCCCAGGAGCCTTCACCACATTCTTACAAATTCAAAAATCAATAGACATATGTTAAACTCCATGCATGACTAAGGACATTTTGCCTTTAAACTTGAACTACTAAAGAGCAGAAATGGGAGTAGAGGAGAAATAAGTGTGTATTGTATTCCCACAGTCTTTGTTCCCACCCACCTTATTACATGACATTCCATTCAGTTTAACATTTCACATATAGGTACAAGTTACCAGTCTGTCCCCTTGAAAAAACTTGACTTTGAAAAATAACTGTTATTTTAAAAAGTTACTTCCCTTAGCTACCACTCCCCCATTTTTAGATTCTACTCATAGATGAAGAGAATTCAGGAGCCATACATCACCCAGTCCATTCCTCTTTATCCATACAAGATCATATAGTGAAAATGTGCCTTTCCATTTTTTAACACTCAAAATAAAACTCATGTCCATATACTTCCTTTGAGACACATTTCAGTGTTTGAGAGCCTACACAGTTGGGAAATTCTATTTCATTTCAATCCCAAATCCCTCACGCTGTAGTTTAATCCCATTTTCTCTTGTTCCCTGTGGAGAGAAAGGACAGCTGGTCTCCATTCTCTCTAAACCCAATCCCTTCAAGTCCTTAAAGACACCTACCTCCCAGCCTTCTCTTCTCTGAAATAAATACTAACAGTTCCCATCAGGAAAATGTCTCTCTTGTGCATATTCACTGCCATCCATATCACATATATTCATGTTCATTGTATAATTTCATAAATAAAACAAGCCAAGGCCAAGAGCAAAACAAGCAAATGTATCATTGTTTTCATGAATGAAGTCACAGATCCAATAATAGATGCTGAATACTTAGTTGTGAATGGTAGCCTTCCAATAATTATGTGCCAAAATTATCATAATTTCTTTTAGAAAGTATTGGCAATCTGTTGCTTTTGGAGAGGGGAATTAAAAATTCAGTGATTAGGTTTCAATTTCCTTTATTCAAGTTCTCCCCATGTTCCACAATGGAATATTCCATTCAGCATTCCACAGCAGGAGCCACCATTGCTTTGACAAAAATAGATACAGTATTGGAACATTCAGTCAATGGAGTAATCCAATTGTCTGAACATTCTTTTCTGCTTTATCATTTACATTTTAATAAATCCCAGAATATGTCAAGCTGTAGTGAGTTGTACCAAGTGTAGCTAATAGCATGCAGTTACCAGATGCAAAGAGAAATCATACATGCAATGCATCCACATTTGGTTCATATATATTTTTAGAATCGTACATTTTAAACAGGGATACTCTTAAAAATAACAAGTGGCTATTTAGCAAAATCTTTGTTATCAATATTCCGTTAGTATATTCAGCTTTCATGAAGGAAGCAGTGGGGATGGGGTGCTCTATTTAATTGATGTAGCTGGCATCTCCTAATCCCAAAGATGACACTATATAGCAGGTAAAATGTGGAATGTTAAATTATCATCCTACGCCTGTTTCTTTGGCAGTTTACTGTCTCTCCATTCAGGAGGCTCAGATGATCACATTTTAAAGTCACTTGACATCCCATGATCCCAAGATTCCAGGGAAAACAATCCTGAAAAGATTGTGTGTGTGCGATTATTATTAACCTGTTTGCATAACTTACCCCATGACTATATTGACTATCAACTGTTTTAACACTTTGAGAGATTTGTTGCCCTGGTTTGACAGACAGAGTCCACTGCATTTTTCCAGCGTCACAGAGATGTTGTAATGGTGGAATGAGTTTCAGCATGTTGGAGGTCCCTAAGCGGTAGGTATGCCCCTGGAGAGAGGAGGAGTTTTCAAGGATGAGACTATTCAGATTAGTCTCTATTAGTAAAAATCATGAGAAACATGAGACTTATACTTAGCTCCACTTATCTCCTTTGTACCTAATTATCTAAATTATTTGTTAGCCCATCAGAAAACTCTCATTTTAGACTTCTACCCAAAAAATAAGGATTATTTCCTGACATCAGGTATATCTGATTAGTGTTAAACTTGTAGTAGCCTGAAGGCCTACAAAGAACCATTTGTTTTTAGCTGATGCTTAGAGCAGAGTAAATGTTTACCAGAGAGATTGTGGGTAGCATACCACTGTCACTTTATGGGGTCAAGTTCTGTGCTGAGGAGAGGATAGCTTACAGTAGTGGGACGGAGAAAACCAAAACTCACTGACATTGCAGTGCACAAGTAAGGACATCAGCATGTCTTAATTCCTAGACTTTTCCTCTAATTTTGCTCACAGTGTGGTGACTGGTAGATTTAATGGAAAAGTATGACCTGCCCATTAGTAAAATGATCACTATATCCTGAAGACCTCTTGAGAAGCACCCTTTACAACTTCCTTGTTCACTTAGAGTACAATCAAACACTTTCTCTCCTAAAGTACTTCCATGATCATAGAATAATGAGTTATGGCTTTGTATAGCTTTCAATGGTCTTTAATTAATCAGCTAATGATCTCAGCATCAGGGGGAATTTTAGGAGATATGTCAGATGGTGAAGGTCCAAAGGTATGATCGAAAGTTGAACTTCTGTGAATCAAAGGTTCTCTGTTCTAGATCTAACGCTTTGATAATTATTTCCTTTAAAATTTCTGAAGTTGAGTTAGCTCTTCTGTAAAATGTAGTTTTTTGGTAGTTGATGTGTTGTTGATCAACATGGTAGTTGATGCGTTGTTACTTCATAAAGTTATCAGAAGTAAATACATTTAAATGTTTTACAAAGTCTCGAACTGCTTTTAATATTCTCTCTGTTTTGTTAACAGTTGGCACTTAAATTATATTGTGTCTTGTTATGGGTCTCTCTAGGTTTATCTTATCTGAACATCTCTGGGCTTCCCAAATCTGGATGTCTATTGACTTCCCCAGGTTAGGAAAGCTTTCAGCCATTATTTCTTCAAGAAGATGTCTGTCTCTTTCCCTCTCTCTTCTCCTTCTGCGACTTTACTAACAGAAATATTAGTTTATTTCATGTTGTCCCATAAGCCCCTTAAGCTGGCTTCACTTCTTAAATTTTGTTTTCTTTTTGCTGTTCTGATTGAGTGAGTTCTGCTGCCTTGTCTTCTAGTTGACTGATTCTTTTTTCTGCTTTGTCTAGCCTCATTCTGAACTCCTCTTAGGGTATTTTTCAGTTATCTTTCATCTCTGTGACTTCTGTTTGGTACTCTTTTCTATTTTCCGTTTCTCTCTGGAAGTTCTCACATGTTTATCCATTCTTCTCCCCAGTTTAGTGAGCATCATATGACCACTCATTACAGTTCTTTATCGGGTAAATTATTTATCTCCATTGTATTAATTTTTACTGAAGTTTTATCTTGTTCTTTCATTTGGAACATATTCCTCTGTTTCTTCATTTTTTCTTGGCATTCTGTGTTGTTTCCTATATAGATGAAACAACCATCTCTCCAGGTCTTGGAGGAGTGGCCTTGTGTAGGAGGTGAGCCTTGTTGTTCAACCCTGTCCCAGCTCTGTCATCTCTTAAATTTTTGTGCTTGTCCAAGCAGCCTATTATACTTTCAATAGCTCCCAGTATTTAAGGATGTGCCAGAACCTGTCAGTGTCTTTAAGGGGAAGATCTCAGCATCCAGATCTGGCTGGAAGCTAAACCCTCATACATCAGCTTTTTAAAAGCTACAAATATATACAGCCTTGCTGAGATCACAAGTGTAATTCCTGCCACTCAGTTCTTTGGTGGTGTTTTCTAGGTGGCAGTCACAAAAATTGGGGCTGCACACATATTTATAGGCATACCTTGGTGATATTGTGGGTTTGGTTCCAGAGCATTGCAATAAAGCAAATATCACAAAAAAGTGAGTCACATGATCTTTTTTGTTTGCTTCTCAGTGAATATAAAGGTTGTGTTTGCTTATGCTGTGGTCTATTCAGTGTACCATAGCATTCTATCTTAAAAAAAAATCATCAACAATGTATATACCTTGATTATAAATTAATGCTATTGGAAATATGGAGCTGATAAACTTGCTTGACTCAGGTTCCCACAAACTTTCAGCTTGTAAAAAAACACAATATCTGCAAAGTTCAATGAAGCAAAGTGCAATAAAACAAGGTATATCTATGCAAACTCTTTCCTGGGAGATACCAGTGAGCAAGAGCAAGGCAGAGAGGGAGACGTCAGATGATGTCCTCAACCTATGTTCCTTGAGATCCTTGGGAATAGCTTCGTGTCCACTAGAAACGTGCCAGACTTGAAGTGTGTACCTCAAACAGAAGCTTAAGGACAAGCCAAGAGACTTCCTTCACAGAAAGACTTGGAGGTGTGCCTCAGTCTGCAGTCCACTTGGTGCCCTGTGTATGGCAATCTGCCAAGAACTGTCTCTTCAATTGTCACAGTCCTGTGGGACCCAGGAATGCAAGTCCCTCTAGCCATAGAGCTAGGTGATCAAGATTACATATCATTGGCTTTTAACTACCCAAGTTATTAGAGAAGAGCAGGAGAGCAGATGTTATAACAATATAGTTTTACAGAATGCACTATTATTATTTAATTTTTTTAAAATTTATTTTATTGGAATAATTGATTTACAATGTTATATTTCTGGGGCTTCTCTACTATAAAGTTTTTCAGTTATAGATATATATCCACTTTTAATGTTCTTTTCTGTTAAGCTTTAATCGCAGGATATTGAATATAGTTCCCTGTGCTATTAGAGTAGAACCTTGTTGATCCACCCTGTATGTAATAGTTTGTATCTGCTAATCCAAAACTCAGCCCATCCCCCACCCCCTGGCAACAACAAGTCTGTTCTCCATGAGTCTGTTCCTGTTTCATAGATAAGTTCCCTCGTGTCATATTTTAGATTCCGCATGTAAGTGATATCATACGGTATTTGTCTTCCTCATTCTGATCTACTTCACTTAGTGTGATAATTTCTAGGTCCATCCATGTTGCTGCACATGGCGTTATTTCAACAGAATGTATTTTTGATGTTTGCTTCCGCCAAATTTCCTTTTGGACTCTTAAATCCATGGATTTTCAATGACAAGCCGTAAAAGCCATCTAGTTTATCTTTTGTTTGAATGTTCTCTGCTACCTGTAATAGACCACTTCACTAATCAGCAATTCCGTCTTTGGAGAACTCAGACAGTTTAAATATTTCTCCCTCATATCGAGTCACAAAAAGTTCTTCCATCATTCCTTGGATCATACAGTGTCCGTCTCATCTCTTGCACCTGTCAGTCCTACAGATACTTAAAAGAAGAAAGCAGGTTTCTTCCAGAGCCTACTTTTCCCTAGGCTGCAATACCCCTAATGCCTCCAAACACTCCTTCTATGGCATATTTCAAATACTTCAATTATTCTTGTTAGCCTCCACACTTCAGCTTGTCTATCTGCCTTTTTTAATGTGCTACTTAGAATTGAGAGCAATTTTCTAGATGTGGACTGACAAATAGAGAGCAGAAGGTGATGATAACTTTTTAAATGCTTCCTAAGTACTGAATTTCTATGCATAAAACCTCATATTAATCTTCTTGGCAACTGTTCAGCAGTATTGACCTAGCTTGTCTTACTATTTATTAAAAGACTTACGGCAAATTTTGTATATGCTACTGTCAAACACCATTTTCCTCATCCTTAGATTCAGTCCATTATCCTATCTCCCAGTATCTTTTTTGATCCTGATTAAGATAGCAGATATATTAGATATTTCTCTGAGTCATCTTATTCACATACTTGACTCAAACTTGTCCAAAAGAGATCATAAGATTTACCAAGTGACACGTTGAAGTTAGGATTTCAAATGTCAGTCCCTAAAACATTAAGTCTAATAACTGTCAAAGAGGTGAAGTTAATCTGAAATTTTTGTTGTTGTTTAATTTGGTTTGGTCTCCTACTTAACATTATTTTTGTCTTATTAATGACTCTTGCTGGGAAGCAGCCATCTAGATGAATGGTGAATGGTAAAGGGAAGTTGTTTTCTTTAGGTGATTTTTAGGTAATTTTAAGTTTTCTTTAGTAATCAAAAGAAGGAACATTTCATTTGGGAAGAATTGAGATCCCTTACTGTATATGTTGATATCTTAAATAACTGGATTTTCCTCTTTCTTCATATTACTTTTCTTTCCTGATCTTTTTGGGTTGGTTAATAACCCTCCTTGAAAGAGGAGGTCTATGGAATTTTCCAGGCAAGAATACTGGAGTGGGTTGCCATTTCTTACTCCAGGGGATCTTCCCGATCCAGGGATGGAACCCACATCTCTTGCGTCTCCTGCATTGGCAGGTGAATTCTTCACATTAGCGCTACCTGAGAAGATATGGAAGAGGGAGTTGGAAATCTTTTGTCCACAGTATATAAGGCTATTAGTAGGTCCATATATCTTTGTATTTGGCTAGCCCACATAATAAAGTAGGAGTAAATATGTGTGTGTGTTTTTTTAAGAACTTTGATTCTTCACTGTAGTAACAATTCTTTGAGGAGGAGAGGGAGTCACATAAGGTGAGTATGGTCTGGCATCTATTCAAGGGGTTTAGTTACGAAAGTGCCAGAAGATACTCATAATGAGGTATTTCAATTCAGTTCAAATTGTTAAGATGAATTGAAATTCATGATAAAGCAGCTCCACAATCTGGCCCCAGAGGACGGAATTCATAGCGAGTCTCCAGTGCACTGTGCTATCTGATGGTAACGTTATCCAGAAACATTGAAAGTCCTCTTTTCACTCTTTCTCTTTCTCCGTCTATGCTGAGAGTTGGCAATTATTTCTCTGAACCTCGTTTTCTTTTGCTCGTCCCTCTTTCTTTCCTTCCTTCCTTTCACTGTCCCTCCCTTTCCTTCTCCTCTCCCTCTTTCTTTTCTTCCTTTTTTTTTTTGGTGTCATTTCTTCTTCTGTCTCAGTCTCTCCCTTTTTATTTTATTAGATTTCATTCTGTTAAATATGAACTATTTAAGAGCCATCGCTACTGGAGTTTGGTACATGCACATGGCTTTATATCTCATGCTACCTACTGTCCTCATAAGACTCCATCTTTTAAAAAAATCAGTGTTAAAATTCTATCTGAGGATAAAACCACATGTAGTTATCAGGGTTCTGAACCTTTTTTGACAGGAAAAAAAAGAAAAGAGCCCCCCCCTGGATTGTTTCTGTACTGTCTTTCCCATTTATGTTACTTCCTTACTTTCTTCTATAGCTCTCAAGTTTATTGGACAGGGGTTAAGAGTCAACATTTAAGAACACACACATCCTTTTTTTTCTGTTAACACTGTTCATTTTATTATTCACTTATGACTGCCACTCTTATACTCTAAGTGGTTCTTAAACTGCAGTGTGCCTCAGAATGATCTTGGAGAACTGTTAAACTGTAGACTCCTGGGCCCGATCCTCAGAGTTGCTGATTTAACAGGTCTGAGATTGGAGACCTAGGGTGGGCACTTAGTATTAAGTTCCCAAGTGATGCTGCTGCTATTGGTCTTGGGACCACACTTCGAGAACCACTGCTCTACGTCTAAACCTATTTCCTTCTCCTCCCATCACTTCTTCAATGGGATAAATAACACTGCTTCCTTTCATCTTCCTTAGTAACATGCTTCCAGAACTTTCAACCATCAGGGTAGCTCTTGTTTGAACCATTTCCACATCTATATTTTGCTGACGGGTTAGAACTGAATATAAGACTGTAGCTAATTCTGACATAAAAATAATATTATGTCCCTTGGATGTATATCTCCCAAAGGGTTAGAGAAATATTTTCTTACTTATTATCTTGTCTGCATAATCCATATGATATATCTCATTTTGGTAAGAAGAGATATTGGGCAATTACCACAAAGATATGCAGGAAAAGACTTGAACTCAGGTTTCTAGACTCCTAGTTCACAGTTCTACTTGAATTCTTAAAGGATTTATTTAACTTCTAAAATGTGAAGTCCAGTTCATCTCATTGAATTAAGGTGAACTGCTCTAATCTATTAATATACTGTCAAAAAATAGAAAGTTGATGAATTTTGAGTAAAAGATACCATCAGCTATTCAGACACAAAATAAGCATTATTTAAAGAATTCCAGTCCAGCAATATAAAAATTTTAAACTCTTTTACTTGGAACTTTGTTTCTGTGATCACAAATATTGGCTTTTACTACAATCCCACTTTTGGTTTTCATTTAACTGAACATATTAATTTTGGTGTAGTTGGCCCCCAATTTTTCCTACCATAATAAACTAGTCTTCCACCTGATTCTACAAATTGATTTTGACATGATTTGGTTTTTACGGTCTTAACTGTTCTACATGATAATCAGAAATTTCTGCATTTGCCATTTACCTGGCTTTATGGCCTACATGTTTCCAAAAGTGCAAGTGAGAAAGAGAGGTTAGAAGGAAAGCGGTTTCTCAATATGTTGCTGTCATTCATTTGCTAAGTCCTATCCAACTCTTTGTGACCCCGTGGATTGCAGCACGCCAGGTTCCTCTGTCCTCTACGATCTCCCGGATTTTGCTCAAATTCATGTCCATTGAGTTGGTGACGCTATCTGACCATCTCATCCTCTGCCACCTTCTTATCCTTTTGCTTTCAATCTTTCCCAGCATCAGGCTCTTCTCCAGTAAGTCAGCTCTTCACATCAGGTGGAAAGTAACACCTCAGTGTTATTTATTATCATCTCGAAGTTTTTAGTTCCTTATATCCCATGGTCCTCTGTCAGCTTTTCTCATATCCTGTTCTGTTCTCCCATCATGGCAAATAAAATGAAGTGTCTGACAGTTTATGAAACAATAAAGCTGGATTAAATGGGTTTTTAAGGGTCCTATTGTTTGCCCCAAACCATGGTTGCTACAGGGAAAGCCTCCAACTGTTTGACTGACACACAAATGGCCATCAGCAAGGTATTAGAAGGAATCTCATTTATTACCACCAAGGAAATAAATAATGCTATGGACTGAGTATCTTTCATCCAGATTAGACTAACCAAATCAATTCAGATCATTAGAATACATTATATCCAATTATATATAAATCTGCCTTGTAAATAACCACTCACCTGCTTGCCCATAGCAATATAATGCTCTATGCTAAACCAACATTTAAAATTATAGAATCGACTGGTAAAATATTTTAATGCGTCGTTAAATATTTTGTACTTGATTCATTCAGTATACATTAATTGAGGACCTACTACATCTTTGGAATACAGCAATGAATAATAGATGATTCTAGCCCTCAACTCTTCAAAGTGCTTACCTAGTAAAGGGAAATAGATATGTAAAAAAGAAAAATGATTGTCCTTCTCTTGCTCTAAACTGTTTTCAATCCCAGGAAAACTAATGGGAGTTTCTTTCTGACTTATGCATAGGGGAAAAAAATGATCAGGAGACTGGTGAAAATATCTAGAGAAAACTAAAAAATGAGAATTTGCATAAAGGTTCAGGTTCAACCCCTTCCAATGACCTTCTCTAGTAAATGCAGATTTTAAGTTAAGCACTTAGAATGTGAAGTCAAGTGGGCCTTGGGGAGCATCACTATGAACAAAGCTAGTGGAGGTGATGGAATTTCAGTTGAGCTATTTCAAATCCTGAAAGATGATGCTGTGAAAGTGCTGCACTCAATATGCCAGCAAATTTGGAAAACTCAGCAGTGGCCACAGGACTGGAAAAGGTCAGTTTTCATTCCAATCCCAAAGAAAGGCAATGCCAAAGAATGTTCAAACTACCGCACAATTGCACTCATCTCATATGCTAGAAAAGTAATCCTTAAAATTCTCCAAGCCAAGCTTCAACAATACGTGAACTGTGAACTTCCAGATGTTCAAGCTGGTTTTAGAAAAGGCAGAGGAACCAGAGATCAAATTGCCAGTATCTGCTGGATCATCGAAAAAGCAAGAGAGATCCAAAAAAACATCTATTTCTGCTTTATTGACTATGCCAAAGCCTTTGACTGTGTGGATCACAATAAACTGTGGAAAATTCTGAAAGAGATGGAAATACCAGACCACCTAACCTGCCTCTTGAGAAATGTGTATGCAGGTCAGGAAGCAACAGTTAGAACTGGACATGGAACAACAGATTGGTTCCAAATAGGAAGAAGAGTATGTCAGGGCTGTATACTGTCACCCTGCTTATTTAACTTCTATGCAGAGTACATCATGAGAAATGCTGGGCTGGAAGAAACACAAGCTGGAATTAAGATTGCTGGGAGAAATATCAATAACCTCAGACATGCAAATGACACCACCCTCATGGCAGAAAGTGAAGAACTAAAGAGGCTCTTGATGAAAGTGAAAGAGGAGAGTGAAAGAGTTGGCTTAAAGCTCAACATTCAGAAAATGAAGATCATGGCATCTGGTCCCATCACTTCAAGGGAAATAGATGGGGAAACAGTGGAAACAGTGTCAGACTTTATTTTTTGGGGCTCCAAAATCACTGCAGATGGTGATTGCAGCCATGAAATTAAAAGACACTTACTCCTTGGAAGGAAAGTTATGACCAACCTAGATAGCATATTAAAAAGCAGAGATATTACTTTGTCAACAAAGATCCGTCTAGTCAATGGTTTTCCTGTGGTCATGTACGGATGTGAGAGTTGGACTATAGAGAAAGCTGAGCACTGAAGAATTGATGCTTTTGAACTGTGGTGTTGGAGAAGACTCTTGAGAGTCCCTTGGACTGCAAGGAGATCCAACCAGTCCATCCTATCCTAAAGGAAATCAGTTCTGGGTGTTCATTGGAAGGACTGATGTTGAAGCTGAAAATCCAATACTTTGGCCACCTGATGCAAAGAGCTGACTCATTGGTAAAGACCCTGATGCTGGGAAAGATTGAGGGCAGGAGAAGGGGATGACAGAGGATGAGATGGTTAGATGGCATCACTGACTCGATGAACATGGGTTTGGGTGGACTCTGGGAGTTGGTGACGGACAGGGAGGCCTGGCATGCTTTGGTTCATGGGGTCGCAAAAAGTCAGACATGACTGAGCAACTGAACAGATCTGAACTGAAGTTAAGCAAAACATAAGGAGGAAATGAGTGTGTGTAGGAGGGGTAAACATAGTATGTTGAAGTCAGATAGCAATGACTTTTGGATTATCTAGAATTGTAATTCCATTCTGTCTGTTCTAATGGATAATTAACTACATTAAAAACATTTTCAGGGGAATGACTAGCAAAGGATATACATCTTTATCCTTCAAATTATGTCTCTATCCCTGAGATAGTCCATTTACTTAGGTAATAATATGTTCTTTTATTTATATCAAGATGGTTTGACTAACCCACCTTCAACTGAAAGATGTACAAAGATGTGTACGGATCCACCTACACTTTCTTTAAACAATTGTCCCATCTCCTTTAAACAATGACCCTTGCCAGCTGTACCTAGACAGGTCTGAGATCACAGCACAAGTGCAAGTGGACAAGTGTTTGTGGGGTGAAAACCAAAACTGGCTTATTAGGATTTGAATTTATAACCTCATGAGTGCGAAGTCCAAACCAGCTGATTGTAGAACCCTGTAAGGAGTGAGATTATCTTCTTGGTTTTAATTTTTTAATAGCTTCTTTGAAAAGGTACAATCCTAACACAACACATTCAGATGAAATGCTGATTTTGAGATCACCAAGGTGGGTCACCAAGGTCTTCAGGCCTTTAAAAGGAAAGAGGTTCTGCCATCTGTGGGTGTCAAGTCCATTAACATGTTCAGCCAAGGGACCCTGGAAAGGAAATAACCCACTTAGAAGGAGTGCTGAGAAAAAGTTTTAGAAGTGGTGTTTGAACCCTAAAAGAGAATCATACAAAAAAAATCATTTTTTCCCAAAGTCACTCATTTTCCCCTTCTTTTTTTTTATTTTTTATTTTACTTTATAATACTGTATTGGTTTCGTCATATATTGACATGATCCACCACGGGTGTACATGAGTTCCCAATCCTGAACCCCCCTCCCACCTCTCTCTCCCCATATCAAGTGTAGTATCTGTTCTTATCATTTTACTCTTCTTAAGCATAGTGTGTTTCCATTTTCAGCCTTCTCTTCATTTTGCATTCTCCAGAATTTCTTTGCAATGATTATAGTCCTATTATTAGCTAATAACCATGAGAAAGTAATTCTCCTTTTCAACTGATTTTTTTGTTGTTGTTACTGCTTATAAAGTTCTGTTATCAAGAACTTTTAAAGTTTTGTTATCAGGCTCTGAAAACTGGCATTTCTTATGTCTGTGACCAGTTTGGGACCAGGCATTGCTGAGCTTTGATTGGCCAGTCTGCTTATGGTCTGACTGCCTGTCAGTAATGCTCATTCACAAAAGCGAGGGGTGAGGTCATCATGCTTACAGCGAGGAAGTTTTGTGTGCTGTTTATTTTGTAGGTAGCTCATAATCACCTTTTTCTTACATCTGGTGAAATATGTGCCCCTGTGAATTCCACGGATACTAAACAGCAGAGGCACCAAGTCCGTGCACGTTTTTGTTTTGATTGTATAAGTGTTGCAAGTGTCCTATGAAAACAGTGACTTTGTGTTAGGCTAGGAGCGGTATTTTGGGAGCCAGTACAGGCGCTTGAACAATCAAGACCCTGGCCAAGCCTTCCTTGTCAAGCTGGATGGAACTTTCTCCAGCATGATCCCTGTGCCTAATTCCATCACCTGTTTCCTCCCTTTAGGGTCTCAGGCTCAACTCTATGTGCCTATTAGAAAATAACTGATAGATTCATGCTTCTTTAAGGTATTATTTAAGAAGGGGGATTCCTTCCATGGGTATTAATGAAGGACTTAATGTCTCAGAGAAGACTTTCATCACAGACTTTTCTGATGCCATAGCAGACTTGCAGGGTGAAGAGGGGAACCCAGGATAAAGCACTTTTATTCATGCTTCTTGACACCGCTTGCCTGGGCAAAACTGTGAAGCAGACAAAGCTTAGCTTTTGTACCCACAGCTTCTCTTTTTCATATTTATTTTGCTTGCAGGACTCTGAACAGTCAGTTTCTTCCACCTGACTTCAAATCCAAAGTCACTGAAGTTTAAATGGTGATGCCCCAGAGACAAGCTTTCTCTTTCCCATTAAGCATCTCATTGTGGTGTCAGCAGAACTAGAAAAGCTCACTTGATCCACATGGAGTGGAGTGGGGGAGGAGGAATGGAAAATATGTTACTTTTTTCGGCACATCCATGGTATCTCTGTTCTGTATCCTAAAAAGTTCACTGTGGATATTGAATAGTGAATGCAGTGTCTTAGAGTTCTTGACGTACCTTCTCCCTCTGCTATTTCAGTTCTTGAGAATTTTGACCACTGGTGTGGACCTTAGAAGTCATCTATACAAATTCATCTGCCTTCCCAACTTTTCCAAGTGTAACCTCCAGCCGTAGTCTCTCTTTTCATAAGCTCAACTGGGAGCATATTTACAAATAAATAACCAGCCAGAGACAGAGGCACAGAAAGACAGACACCAATCCCCCACATTTAATCCCACGTAACCCCACTCTTCTTTGCTTTCCATGCATCCACAAGGGTGATAACATTACATTGGTCCAGGACCTAGGCAGAGACATGCATGTTCGTATGAAGGGCGAAGAAAGAATTTCCCTTAGTCAAAATTCTTTCCTTACATTTTAAATAGAAAAAGCTTAAAACACCTGCAAACGAGATGGTTTTTGGTTAAAGGTTTATAGGATTTATTTGAGACATCCTGGAAGGAGAGGGGTGGTACACTCATCACTTCCTGCTTTTTGCAATGTGCTCATTTCTCTGCTTGTTCCAATTGATTTTTTATTCATTGAGCTATTTTCCCCTGCCCCAGACTTCTCTCTCTCCTCCTTTATCATGTTCTCTGGACCATCCTTGCTGTCTGCCTACTTTATTTTCAACATACACTCAACATTAGTAGCACCACTGCTGGACCACTCGTCATCCACACACAATCCTAGAAACATTTGATAGTGGGGTAGAAATGCCTTTAAATGGCCATTCTCTTCAATCCCCTGCTGTCAAGTCACTACTGTGCCCATGATCAACTGCTATCATCATTCAAATCTGAATAGAAACATCGATTCCTCAAGGAAGCCTCCCCTGACCTCCCCCCAATTATATCGTGTTCCTTTGTTTGTGTTTTCATAACTTGCTGTAATGTTCTTCTTTATACCATTAATGGTTTATAATTATATAGTTAGGCAATGATGTGATAAATGTATGGCCCTTCCATAGGGCTGAGTGCTCCAGAGGGGAGAGAAGTGTGTATTTCACTCACCAGTGCATCCTCACTTCTGTGTTCAATGCCTAGCTCATAATGGGAATCAATAGATGCTAATTCATAGTTATTATTATTATTGTTACAAATATCAAGGTCAGTGATCAACTTTTTTTTTTAATTGTAAAGCAAAACCTGGCTAGAGGTAAGGGATTTATAGATTAACTTGTCATTTCCTTCACTCTTCCCTGGTGGCTCAGAGGTTAAAGTGTCTGCCTGCAATGCGGGAGACCTGGGTTCGATCCCTGGGTTGGGAAGATCCCCTGGAGAAGGAAATGGCAACCCACTCCAGTATTCTTGCCTGGAGAATCCCATGGACTGAGGAGCCTGTTGGGCTACAGTCCACAGGGTCGCAAAGAGTCGGACACGACTGAGCAACTTCACTTTCACTTTCACTCATTCATTCACGTAGACATTCATTTGTAGACAGCTGTCAAACAAACAATGAGGAAGGCTTCACGGAGGAAGTTGCCTTTCCTGAGACTGGAAGGTTCCCAATAATTTGGACAAAGTAGAGATGGAACGGACTATGCCTTAGATGGAGAGAAGGGTGAGACCAAAAGTTAGTGTCTCTCTCCTTGAATGCCCTATGCATGGAGAGGAGACAGTGAATATCTCTGACCTTGAAAGTGGAGACTGAAGGAAGGTCCTGGAGGAACTTGGATGTTCATCACAGGAGTTGAGATTTTTATTCTTAGGCCAGTGCAGAGTGATTGAGGCCTGTGGGCATGGTGATCTCATCCAAACGGTGTGTTTGGGAAGATTAATTTGGCATCACTGCGTCTCGGGGTTAAGTTGGCTGTCTCGCCGACCTTCACGGCTTCCATCTCTAACGGTCATATTCCTATCCCTGTGTCTTAGTCCCTGTTTAGGGGCTGGCCTCTAACCTCTGCTGCCCTGGCCTGGGGAGAACTGCTGAATTTCCCTGATATCAGTTGCCTATAGTTTGAAACTCTGCTTATCACCTGTGTAGTCTCAATGGACATACTTCACCTTGGTCTCTTTAAAAAAAGGATTACGCATGACACATTTTTTGAATGAGATCTCAAGTAATCTTACTTCCATTTTCATATGATGTCACTGAGGCTTCTAAGTGGCAGAACTGACTTCCAAGTTCAGGATTCCTGATCCCAGGTCTAGAGCTCTTTTCTGTCATAAGTTCACAGTCTCTCTCAACTAATATAAAGAATGCCATCCTGTGCTAAATTGCTTCAGTCGTGTCTGACTGTTGGCAGCCCTGTGGACTGTAGCCTGCCAGGCTCCTCCGTCCATGGGATTTCCCAGGCAAGAATATTGGTGTGGGTTGCCGTGCCCTCTCCAGGGGACCTTCCTGATCCAGGGATGGAGCCCGAGTCTCTCACATCTCCTGCTTGGGCAGGCAGGTTCTTTACCACTAGTGCCACCTGGGAAGCCCCTAAAAAGAATGAGTGAGTACGAATCAAGCCACAGTAGTTAAAATTTATTGAGTACTTTCTACGTGCAGGCTTAGTTCTAAGTGCTTTTATATGTATTGAATTGCTGAATGACCACAAAAAATTGTGAAGTAGGTACTCCTGTTCTTTAAACAGGTGGAAAAACCGTGTTAAGAAAATTTAAGTAATGTGCCTAGTTATGAAGTTACTGAGCAGAATACTCTCGATGGAAACCCAAACAGTCTGACTCAAGCCAGTATTCTACTGATATGCTAGGTTAAGAGGTGTATGTAGGTGGAGGCATCTACTCATTGTCTCATAGACAGTAGGTGCTCAAGGAATGTTGCTAGAATGTCAGTTTATGCTTTGATCTCAGCTAAAGCTATGTGCACCCCACTTGTCCTGTGCCACAGACCAAGTCTGGGGTCTGAGTTGGTCTCCAGATGTTCACACACAGGTGATCTTCCTGGGATGAAAAGCTCTACTGCTGTGTGTTTATATTTGGTCCCCCATCTGCTGCCAACCCCAGGAGTCTGTCTTTACTTTCCAACCCAGTCTCCCCAACCAAATGCAACCTTCCCTCTTCTGGTGAATTACAGATGGCATTCACTCTTCTACACTTGCCAGAGACATGGTCTTAGCAATAGATCCACACAAGCTCTCGCTGGGGAATGAAGCTTTGAGGAATCTATAGTCTCATCCACCAGCATTGATGAGTTTTCAAAGATTATCAGAAAAGACCTTCTGACAAGCAGTTCACTTAAAACTTCAACAAAAGGTATTGAATTAAAAGGTATATTGCATGCTACTGTGTTACTCCAGGAATTATGTATTTTTCACAGACCTATCTTATTTATTAGTTCTCAACAGCTATTTGAAGAATTGTCATTTCATTTTACAGATAAGAATTCAGGTTTCGACATGTAAAGATGCCATGGCCAGATAAGTGATAGATCTACAGTATAAACATAGGTGTATAAGAGCTCACAATCTAGCAAGGAAATCAGATGACTGTATAAATAACATCAAGCATGATAAATACTATGATGGAGAAAATGCAACCAACGTGTCCTTTCCTTGTACCATAATGGCAAAAGGTGCGAACCTTACATTTTATATATATTTTATATATATATTATATATGGTGTTGGTGGTTTGGTCTCAAAGTCTTGTCTGACTTTTGCAACCCCATGAACTATAGTCTACCAGGTTCCTCTGCCCACGGAATTTCCCAGGCAAGAATACTGGAGTTGGTTGCCATTTCGTCCTCCAGGGGATCTTCCCGACCCAAGGATCAAACCTGTGTCTCCTCTATTGCAGGCAGGTTCTTGACCGACTAAGTCACCAAAGGTCTATCTATCTATCTACATACGCACACGCACACACACACACATGCACACACACAAACACACACACACACCCCATTTAGTAAAACAATTAATCCTTTCCCTCAAATCTTTAATCTTTATTCCTCATCTTTTAAAATTACTAAGTTTATTTGAACAACTGAGGGTCCTAATGGTATGTAAAGTACCATGATATCTAATATTAGAAATGTTAAAAGCATGAAAAAATATGGTTTCAGGACAATAGATGCTTAGATAGAGCTGGCCATAGTAGTGAGCAATGTAATGCTAGAAACTTCCAGATAAAGCTCATAAAGAAGGTGAGCTTCAATACACTGAGTTCCCTTTGCATGAGTGGTCAGGGGAAGCCAGCCAGCATGGGCCAGAGTTTTGACGATGGCAGGCTGTGGGCTGTGAGAGAAGTTTGTGCCCTGGTCTTGTTTATAGTTTGTCTGAGGCTTCTTGAGATCAGCCCAGCCAGATGGACTCTTCCTCTCAAATATCAGACCTGATCTTTTCAAATAAAACAGTACAAAGCACATTAAAAGCTTTGATCCAACTGTTTACTTTGCATTTGTGTGTGTTGGGGGAAATGGGGACAAAGGAAGGATTTATTAGGCCTTGCTGTGGGTGGCCAGTGCAACCACTGGGCATGTTCGAGAAGAAATGGGAGTGCTCGGAGCTGACATACCGGATCCATGTCAACATTTGGACACCCTGGTGTTCCAGCTGAATTCCATGGACTCGCCCCATGAGCCTCCTACATTTCAATCTTCTCATCCACAGTGGACCTTGAAGTTTAGCTGGTCAATCCATCCATCCCTCTGCCTCAAGGCAGGTTGGAGTCAGACACCTTTTTTACGATTCTCCTGGAAAAGAAGATTCTCATCTCTGGATGATGCCACCTTTCTTTTTCATGAGTGTGTTGTACTTTCAAAACATTTCACATAAATTATTTGGTTTGCATCCTTCTGAAGCAGATGGTTATGTATTTTCTGCCTTTGTCTCTGTCTCTTTCTCACACACACACACACACTCACACTCACATAGACATTTCTACTACATAGATCAGAAAACTGTCGATAATAGGAGGGAGAAATCTTGAACTCCCATTATATACCAGAAACTCTCAACAGATGATATTGTTAATCTTCTTAAAAGTCCCCTGAGGTAGGTACAGTTTGCCCATTTTCGAGATGAAAAGTTCTGCAGCTCAGAGAAATTAAAAACTCTCTGGCTCATTCTTAATAGATATTGATACTTATTATGACCGAAGGGGTGGAACTAAGATTCATGGATTCCAAGGCCTGTTTGTCTGTCCTCATCAGCAGGCTGGTCTCTTACTGCTCGCTGTTCTTTGGCTCCACAAAAACCTAGAGCAGAGAGGCGATTGCTCTCAGAAAATCCTCTTTTATGTCTGTTTTCTTTTATATTTGCGTTCATAGGGACAGAGAAGATCTAAAAAGAAAGCTGCGCTACAGGATTTTTGAGATCAGTAAATAAAAGGAAATTACATGGGCAGAATAGACAGTGTGCCAAATGGAGTTTCAGGAACCTTCTTCTGTTTAGGAATGAGAAGATCACAAAAGAACTGCAGCTTTCTTTTAGCTCCACAGAAGAGCAACTACGATTACTTAGTAAATCTAGTGGGAGAAGTATATGGTATCCCCAAGTGTGAAGACAGAACTGTCCTCTTATTTCTCAGCCCTGGTCACCTTTCTGCCCTTGCTTTCCCCTCTCATTCAGTCCCCAGATAAAACTGTTGCACATAAGCCCTTGGCCTCTGGATAGTTCAGAGATGGGCACTAGAGAGGAAAGGAATTTAGAAATTCCAGTACAAACACAGTACAGAAAGCTTCATCGATTGCACTGTCTAGTGACTTTAAAGCTACTCAGAAAAAAAAGGACAGTTATTCTGAAATTTCAAAAACAAGTGAGGCATTTGGAAAAAATAAAGATAAAGCATGATGGTTGCATGTTTATCAAGTAGAATTTTAAAATATCTTGTTGGGGTGTGTATGTCTTGAGAGTGTGTATATGAGAGAGACAGACTCATACTGTAATTTTAATTGCTTGTAATCTAACTTGCCTTTTTGTTCCTTTTTTCTTTCTTTTTTTTTGTATCAGTTAATCTGTTGGTTACATTTTCAGCTTTTCTTTGCTTCTGGTTTCATTTTCAGATGAAAAAATGCTAGGCACACAGTGCTGCTGTCTGGTTGCCATGGCGACCACAGCCTATTATCCTGCCTTGTCATTCATCAAGAAAGAATTGCACTTGACAGAGAGAGAGGAAAATGCCTGCAGTCTGCAGCAGAGAAGGAAAGAGAGGTTCTCTTTTCTTCTATGTCTGTAAAAGGTCTTTAATGCCCGTTTAGTTACATGTTTTATTTAGCGTTATTTATTACTTGTAACGACAATAATTGATACCTGTAAAAATACATCCCCTCCCCCCAAAGTATTTAACTTGCAATTTGTTCATTTGCCTTGCTTTCCCATTTCAAACCTACACCTAGCATCACACCCCCACCCCCCACCGCCACAAACACTGCTTCCACTCTCATAACAGAAATAGCCCAAAGATTCTATTTTCTACAGAGGATGATCATTGTAAAGGTAGCTAAACGAACCACTTCTTCTTCCTGAAATTGTGTCTTATAATCAACAGTTCTCTTGTCTTGCTGTCCCTAAAACTAATTATTGGGATATGTGATCGATCGATAATTGAATATAACTTTTGATGAAATGACTTCTCCTAGTGTGTGATGCTATGAAATATGGTGTTAGCAGAATAATGCAAAAGTACAGCAATCTTTCCATTAGATAATTGAATATAAGATCATGATTGCTCTTTACAAATTTGGATCCATCCCAAATCCATTGTTCTTCAAAGGCAGGGAAATGTAATTACTTGTTATTTGACTATTCCTCATCATGGCCATTGGAATTCACCCAAATCATTTCCAAAAATAAATGGTCTAAGAAATTTTGTATAGTTGAACACTTAGGTTTATTTATTATTTTTAAATCTGATGTTTTCTACTTCATTATTTAACTCTTAAAATATCTGCAGCTGGTGGGACATTTTAAACAACTTTGCTCTGTTGATTGCTTGGCTCTTCTTGAATTCTTTGCTTTGTTAAGGTGGAGCAAGTAGTTGTAAAATAGGCAGTATCTTAAGTTGAGATCATCTGAGCTTGGTTTTTGAATATTTACTTGAGCTTTTGTCTTAGTGATGAGAGAGAAACTGGACAATTATGAGCATCATGAGTTGGTAAAATCCCAGCATTTGGCATAACCAATGTTTGTTTCAAATAAGCCATCCCACCTTGAGAATGTATGAGCAATGAGGGTGATGAATAATGAACTTCTGAAGTTCAAGTTCTAGTCCACCTGAAGAAAACATCTCTCCTAGAGGTCAAACTTCACCAGTACCCACGGCGATGCTGAAATCACATTTCTACCTTGTAAGTGAACAGAGAGTTGGATAATTATCCGGTCAGTTTTGGTTTTTGAGATGATTTAGATTCTCACATTCCCATCACTTCCTTCATTATCTGGATAATTTTGGCAAGAAGAGGTTTGGGGGCGGAGAGGGATAATTCTAAAAGAATAAAATAATTACAGCTGTCAGGAAATCTGCCCTGGATTTTAAATATTGCTCCGTAATAATTCAAAATCTCTTGATTCTCACTGCGTCGCAGATAAATTCCATGAAGGCATACTTGCCAGGATCCTTGATATACCCTGACCGTGTAAAAATGTAGAAATCATGGGATGTTTTTCTTTAATCTTGACATTTGGGAGTGCAAAAGGAAACAAAAAGGAAAAAAGACATATTGAGTTTAGAATTGTGGCTGTGTCCCATTGGTTCTCAACTTTTACTTTAATATTGCAGTAACACTGTGGGTTCATTTCCTGTTAAACTTCAAGCCTACCTTTTGATTTTCAAATGTCCCCTAGGCTAATGTTTTCACTGAAGAATGAAATGAACAGACAGAAACAATTAAGCGAGCAGATACAGTGAAAAGGAACGCCACACTGCACTTTCACAGAAATGGACGTGTATGAAGGAATTCTGCTTGGAATTTGATCTCACAGCAGCAAAGCCTTTGCTTCTTGTCATTTCTCTTTTGCCCACCCCCAATCCACACCAATTCCCCTTTATAGGGGGAAAAAAGATCTAGGCACACAAAGGAACTCCTAAATACTCACAGGCATGGGAAATATTTTCTCTGCCTGTTACTAGTACAGGATAATCTCCAAGAAAAAAAAAAATGTCATCTAGATATTCTAAACTGCAAATGTCTTCCAAAGCCTGTTAAATGTTCACATATGTCTTTATGAAATTTGTAATATGGATTGTTTATACACTCTTGATTATGGGCATGAACACCATTAAAAAGGATCACATCAGTGTAAAGATGGAAAATTATAAAATCAGATAAAATTGTAACCTACAAGAAAAAAGTGTATATTAAAAAAAATAATAATCTACAACTGTGTATATATATAAAAAAATAAATCAACAGCCAAAAGTGAGCTGTTAAAGACCCTTCTAACTTCTATGAGGAATTAACAAGGAAGTAATTGACTCTCCCCCAAACAAATCTGCCATCACATGTTTATAGCATTTTTGTCACTCTATGAAAGCTGTATCTTCTTTTTCAGCACCAAAATGAGAGATTTTACATGGCATTAGCTTGGCATGCCTATTTTTGGATTTACTTTGTTAAAACAGAACTAAGTCATATGCTGTAATACAGAATAGGTTGGGTAGAGTATAGCAAGCTAAGGAGGCTGACAGTGAGACATCATCATATACATTTTGGAAAACTCTATGTTATTATGTGACATAAGACATGCACAACAGGTTCAAGGTTAGTTCCCACTGAAATTCAAAGTGTATTGGGAAATTGTCTTGTGAAGGGATCAGAACACTCAAAACATGCACAGTTTAAACCTTGCAACTCTCCTTTGTAAGGCAGAACAATACCTCAGTCATGGATCTGGAAGATGGAAGGCACCCATAAGATTATACTGAGCGGAAGGCCTGGTTTTGTTTTTTTATTGAATCCATCCCTTAGTATTTTCCCAATAAAACACCTCTCATAAACCAGGGACTTTGTATTTTTGTTGTTGTTATGGGGATTTAAAAAAAAATACCAACATAATAGTTTTACTCTGCAGTAGTGAAGATTTAAAGACAGCTGCTAGTAAACATAAAACCAGCTATATAATGGCATTACAATGGATTTTTTATTTGAGATTCCAGGATGGGGTAAATTTGTTACCCTAACAAACAGCTGGTTACATGGAAATTGACTTCACATAATAGGGAACATTCCCCTGGAAAAAGAAGGCAATTTATATTGGTTAAAACACCAAGCAATGACACACTTCCTTTTCTTTGTTACTTATTTAAAAAAAAAAATGAAAACAACAACGAAAATTCCACCCATGTAGTGTTTAGGTGTCATGAGAACACTCCAGTAAATCATTCTTCTTCCAGGTGCCGTGGTCCTAGTCCTGGAGTGTTACAAAAGCACAAATGAATTTTCAGGTATCCAGGAAGTCCCGAGTTGGAACAGGACATTCTTTAATCTTATCTACAGTGATCTGTCACCAGCATCATTTGAACTAAGCAAACTGAGGTCACCTGATGTTCTTGCTTGTCTTTATAACACAAGAAAAGACAAATCTAAAATATCCATGGGTGAATTTCCATGTATTGCAACACCATATTATTTTTCAGATTATAGTGTTACATTTGTTAAATGTCAGAATGACCTTACAAGAAAAATATGGGCAGTTGTGGCAGTTGAGAAAGTGTAATTAGATATATAAAAGAATTTTTTGAGATGAATATCACTAACTCTTGAAACTAGTCACCACTCCAATTTGAGATTTTCTTTTTCTGGAGAGTCATAGCAGGCTTCGCCAAAGATATGTCCACCCAGAACCTGTGAATTTGCAGCAAGGGTCTTTGCAGATGTAGCCAACTAAGCTAAGGATCACAGCAGGATAACTGTGGGCCCTAAGTCCAACAACAGGCTTCATTGTAAGAGAAAAGAGGGGGAGAAAGTACAAAGAGACAACCAGAGGGAAAGGACATGAGTAGACAGAGGCAGAGGATGAATTGATGCATCTACAAGGAAGGAATACCCAGAATTGCTCAGTGGTAAAGAATCACCCTGCCAATGAAGGAGATATGAGTTCAACCCCTGGGTGGAAATGTCCCCTGGAGGATGAAATGGCAACCCACTCCAATGCCTGGGAAATTCCATGGACAGAGGAGCCTGGTGGGCTAGTGTCATGGGGGTCTCAAAGAATCAGACACAACTGGGCAACTGAGCATGCACGTACACAAGCAGCCAGTAGACGCTAAGAGATCAATTCAGTTCAGTCACTCAGTTGTGTCCAGCTCTTTGCGACCCCATAGACTGCAGCATGCCAGGCCTCCCTGTTCATCACCGACACCTGGAATTTACTCAAACTCATGTCCATTGAGTCGGTGATGTCATCCAGCCATCTCATCCTCTGTCGTCCCCTTCTCCTCCTGCCTTCAACCTCTCCCAGCATCAGGGTCTTTTCAAATGAGTCAGCTCTTCTCATCAGGTGGCCAAAGTATTGGAGTTTCAGCTTCACCATCAGTCCTTCCAATGAATATTCAGGACTGATTTCCTTTAGGATGGACGGTGCTCACCTTTCTTTATAGTCCAACTCTCACATTCATACATGACTACTGGAAAAACCATAGCTTTGACTAGACAGAACTTTGTTGGCAAAGTAATGTCTCTGCTTTTTAATACATTGTCTAGGTTGGTCATAACTTTTCTTCCAAGGAGTGTCTTATAATTTCATGGCTGCAGTCACCATCTGCAGTGATTTTGAAGCCCCCCAAAATAAAGTCAGCCACTGTTTCCACTGTTTCCCAGGAAGTGATGGGACCAGATGCCATGATCTTCGTTTTCTGAATGTTGAGCTTTAAGCCAACTTTTTCACTCTCCTCTTTCACTTTCATCAAGAGGCTCTTTAGTTCTTCTTCACTTTCTGCCATAAGGGTGGTGTCATCTGCATATCTGAGGTTATTGATATTTCTCCCAGCGATCTTGATTTCAGCTTGGGCTTCATCTAGCCCAGCATTTCTCATGATGTACTCTGCATATAAGTTATATAAAGAGGGTGACAATATACAGCCTTGATGTACTCCTTTCCCTCTCTGGAACCAGTCTGTTGTTTCATGTCCAGTTCTAACTGTTGCTTCCTGACCTGCATACAGATTTCTCAAGAGGCAAGTCAGGTGGTCTGGTATTCCCATCTCTTTCAGAATTTTCCCACAGTTTATTGTGATCCACACAGTCAAAGGCCTTGGCATAGTCAATAAAGCAAAAGTAGATGTTTTTCTGGAAGTCTCTTGCTTTTTCAATGATCCAGCGGATGTTGGCAATTTGATCTCTGGTTCCTCTGCCTTTTCTAAAACCAGCTTGAACATCTGGAAGTTCACAGTTTATGTCTTGTTGAAGTCTGGCTTGGAGAATTTTGAGCATTACTTTACTAGCATATGAGATGAGTGCAATTGTGTGGTATGCTAAGAGATAACAGGAAGCAAATTCTTTGTCAGAGCCTCCAGAAGGAGGAGGTTCTGGACTTCCAGCCTCCAGAAGCTTGAGAGGGCACATTTCTGCCATGCTAAGTCATTCAGTTTGTGGTGATTTGTTACAACATAAGTTAAGGCAAAAAAAAAAAAAAATCCCCTCAACAATCAAGGCCAAAGGGGGACATATTAGCACATGGAATACAAGGGAGAATAGCACAACCAAACTCTTAGAAGGTTAAGAGTGCAACTGAACCTCAGGGACAACCAAAACTCAGGGTACAAATTCTGCCAGAATGCTCCAGCCCCCCTCTCAGTGTCACTGTCTCACACTGACAACTTCACTTGGCTGGAAACATTGCCACTAGCATCTGAATTTCCCATGTTATGGCTTCAATCATCTCAGACAGATTGGTTCCCTTTCATATGTCCAAATCCTGCAGAAAAATTATACTTTTCTAATTTAGGTCATGACTACCCCACAACAAATCAACCAAGGCTAAGCTGCCATATCTTATCAAACATGGTAGTTTTATGGGAGATTATAGGAATAGGTGGAGGTGCTGCCACTCAGGTGTCCAGGACATGGAATCTTTTCTTGTCTATCTCTGATGCCATAGCCACTCTTCACAAAGACTACAGGGTAATGCTGGCAAAGACATTTGCTCTGTGGGTAAGGTATGTATGGAGGTGAATCCAGGCTAGAGTGTGGTGTTAGCAAGTCACGGGGCCGTTCTGAGCTTCTTTGACTTATTTTGAAACATGAGGAGAGATTCACCATACATATGGAAGGATCCCAGTGGTGTGTGTTCATGGTGATAGCAGAAGTAGAGATATTTGATGTGCCTGAAAAACACACAAGGTCAACTGCTTTGCTTCTGTAACTGAGATTTCAGAAGTTAAGTTGGTAAGAAAATCAGGGCGAGAATTTAGGTTACTTAACTACCAGATGAGTGCTTCTTTGTCATTTTATAGGATCTGTCCCATCCCTGTGGATATAAAACAAGGTCTCATCTGAAAGGTGTCATTCACCTAAGTCAAAAGCATCTCTTTTAGAACAGACACTGATATCAGGTTTTAGATTAGATAATAACACCAGGGTAAAGAGGTCAAATAAAAGAAAGTGGGTTGGGAGCTAAGATGTGAGGGACCCAGTCTAGGTGCTTGTCAAATTGTGCCTGCCCTGGAGCCTATGGAATGTAATTATTTTGAGACAGCTTTCAGAAAAGAGAGAGATAAGCCCTGGATGATTAGAACCCTCTCATTTTAAAGCCATATTGTTTATATCCCTCTACCCGGTGTTTATTTTTCTTTTACCATCCCTTATTATATAATGAAAACATTTTGAAAGATCCTACTTGCCTCAGTTTTGCAATGAGGGAATCTAGAGAAAGGTTTTGTGTTCTCTGGGCCAAAGTTGAGCCAGAATAAGGACAACTACCAATATGTCTAGTGCGTGTAGGTCATCTCGTTTTGTTGCTGTTGTTGTTGTTGTTAACATTTATTTATTTATTATTTTTTACTCTGCTGGGTCGTTGTTGCTGCACGCAGTCTTTCTCTAGTTGTGGCAAAAAAGTTGTTGACTTCCTTCTAGTGGCCTTTGCAAAATATGTGCCATTTTAATTTCATTGAAGAGTGGCTTCTCTGTGTATGTATTCAGCTCCAATGCTTGTCTCTGGGTGCTTCTGCAATGCTCTACAGTAGAAGGGGGTCTTAAATATCCAGTTAATCATCCATCCATTCGGCTCATTTGGCAAGCATTTACCGAGTCCCTACTATGTTCCAGTTGATGCTCTAGGTGCTTGGGATATATTAGCACATGAAACAGACAAAACCAAGAGGTCTTCATAGTGCTTATATTTTATTGGTTAAAAGAAACCAACTCCCCCAATAAGTACAATAAGTAAGCTATGGGGCAAAGATAGAATAAGCATAATCAGAAGTGGTAACAGAAACAGAAGTACAGGCTGCAGTTTTTAATAAGATGCATAAAGAGGGTCTCATTGACACAATTTTTGAGCAAAAACAATAGGCACAAGAAGGAGTTAAATATGTGAATACATGGAATAGCAATACAGTATTCCAGGTGGATGGAACAGTCACTGCCAAGGCACAAAGGAGAATGAGTACTTTGCTAGTGGCGGTAAGCACTGTGATGCCCCCAAAGGTATTAAGAGGTCCGTATCCTAATACATGCAACCTGAAAATAATGTCACCTAACACGGCAAAAGGGACTTTACAGAAATGACTAAATAAAGGATCTTGAAATGGAGATATTATCCAAGTGGATACAATATAATCACAGGTGTCCTTATACATGAAAGAGGGAGGTGGAAAAATCAGAGAAAGAAATGTGTGATAGAAAGCAGAGGTTGGAGTGATGTGATTGCTGTTTTTGAAGATAGGAAGATGCCATGAGCCAAAGAATGCAGGAAGCATCTAGTAGGTGGAAAAGGTTAGGAAATGGATTGTCTGCTAGGGTTTCCAGAAGGAATGAGGCCATGCCAACAATTTGATTTTAGCCCCTTGAGAATCATTTCAGACTTCTGACCTTTAGAAATGTACAATAATAAATGTGTGCTGTTTTAAGTCACTGGTATGTTAATTAAGACCAAGAAACGAATAAACTAGTTCACAAAACAGTGTGTGTGCCCAGACACTCAGTCATATCTGACTTGTTGCAATCCCATGGGCTGTAGCCTGCCAAGCTCCTCTGTCCATGGGATTCTCCAGCAAGAATACTGGAGTGGGTTCCCATTTCCTCCTCCAAGCTACCTTCCTGACCCAGGGATTGAACCTACATCTCTTAAGTCTCCTGCACTGGCAGGCAGATTCTTTACCACTAGCGCCACCTGGTTAGCCCAGTACATTCATTCATCTATTCAGATGATCTTCAGATAATATTATTTGGTGCATTTAATACATACGAGTTATTGAGTGAGGACCAGAGATTCAGGGTTAAAACACACAGCTTTTACCCTGAAAACTGTGATCTCAAAGCAATGATAGATACTTCCTACAAAATGTGGTAAAAACTATGATGAAACTAGGTACATAATAATTTGAGATCACATGGGAGAGATGTTTAATTAGACTGAGGAAAGAATAATAGCCAGAAAGACTTCCTGCAGGAAGTGATATCTTAACTAAAATTTAAGCAGTTTAGAGTAGAATTTAAAGTAGAATTTAACCTGGCAAAGATGGGGGAAGGCAGCATTATAAATAGAAGTAATTTTGAAACAGAAAGCCATAAGAGTACATGTCACTTTCAGGGGTCTGTGGGTAGTTTGGTACTTACCAAGAGGTAAAATGAAATGTCCGAGAAGCCAGGGACCAACATGCTCCTAAGATGAAGACTTTAAACACACAAATGAGTGTGTTAATATTAATTTAATGCAGTTATTTTTTTCCCAAAGTCTCATTTAGATATTAGAAAATGCACAAATATTAGATGTACAGTTTAATCAGATTTGACTATTGACCTCACCTGTATGGACCCATATCACAGCGTGATAAAGTCAATTCTACATTGCTAAATTTGTTGCTGTTGTTGTTCCATCGCTAAGTCACGTCTGACTCTTTGTGATCCCATGGACTTCAGCATATCAGGCTCCCCTTGTCCTTCACTATCTCCTGGAGTTTGCTCAAATTCATGTCCATTGAGTCAGTAATGCTGTCTAACCATCTCCTCCTCTGCCGCCCCCTTCTCCTTTTGCCTTCAGTCTTTCCCAGGATCAGGGTCTTTTCCAATGAGTCAGCTATTTGCAACAGGTGGCCAAAGTATTGGAGCTTCAACTTCAGCATCAGTCCTTCCAATGAACATTCAGGATTGATTTCCTCATCAACCCTGCCATGCAAGATCATGCAAGAAACATCACATCATAAGTCTCATGCAAAAATGTTGGAGGGTAAAACATTCAAATACTTTGTCAGTGGCATATAAAATAAATAGTAGCCTAATAAAAATAGTAGTGCAGTTTTCCATATATTTAGTGATTAAGAAGTTCCTAAAGGAGTTATTATTAGAAGTTTACATAACAAATATGGCACTTTACTTTGAAAAAGACCTCAAGTCTCCTAGTGCAAGTAAGCATCAGAAGGGTTGCAGTCTGTGAGTTCTTATGAAGTGAAGGAAGGAGGGTTACCTGAAATGCGGCAGAGATATGTACCACCAAATGTGGATGGTTGCGACTCAGAATACGTGAGATAAACGGAGGCAGCTAGTAGGTATTTGAGGTATGTTCCTTTGAGTGAGATTTGTGTTTTCCTAAGCAGCTCAGTCTAGCTGGATGCAGTTTTTTGCATTCACCTTGTGTTTCTTGCAGACAGCATCACATGTAAGCAAATGGAAAGTTCCATTTCCCATTTCTAATTTTCCGATAGTTACTCCTACTACTTCTCCTCTTCTTCCTCCTATTATCATTATCATTACATTATTAAGCACTGAATTTAGTTAAATGCTTTTTCTTCAACTAATAAGATAAATAAATTTTATTTATCTTGTCAATATGTTGAATTATATCAATTTTATTTTGAAAAATAAAACACCTTTGCCTTTCTGAGATAGCCCCATTAGTTCATGATGTATTTGCCTTTTGATGTATTGCTGGATGGGGGTTGTTACCATTTTGTATTTATGCTAATGAGAGGTATTGATCCGTCATTTTCCTTTTTTGTAATGTATTTAAGTGGTTTTGGTTTCAGGTATGTTGCCTCATTAAAGGAATTGAGAACTGCTCCTCCTTCCTTGTACATTCTTGAAAGAGTTTGTTAACAATTTGTATTGTTTGTTTCTTAATTGCTTGAATCAATTTCTTAATAGATTTAGAGCTATTCTAATTTTTTATTTCTTCTTATGTTAGATTTAGCAATGTGTATTTTCAAGGGTCTTGTCCTTTTAATGTAAAATTTCAAATTTGTTTTCATAAAGTTGTTCATAATATTCACAAATCAAGTTTTTAAGTTTGAATGATCTCTATTAATATTTCTTGTTTCATTTGTAATATTGATCATTTGTATATTCTGTTTTTTCTTGATTAGGTAGGAGCTTATCAATTTGATTAATCTTTTAAAAAGGCCAATTTATGATTTTATTGTTTTTTTTTACTTGCCAGTTTTTTATTTAATTGACTTCTGCTCTTATCCTTATTATTTTCTTCTATATTCTTATTTGGGCTTGTTTTTTCCTGATTTTTCTAACTTCTTAGGGCAGAATCTTAGATTACAATTTTAAACCATTTTTATTTTCTAACATAAACATTTAAAACTGCACGTTTCTTTCTAAACACTGCTTTGACTTCATCCTACAAATGTGATGTTATGTTTTTATTTTAATTTAGTTCAAAATATTTTCAAATTTTTCTCTTAATTTTGTCTTAGATCTGTGGTTAAATAAGAAGTATTTTGATTGACTTCTAAAAACTAGAGGATTTTCCAAATGTCCTTTTGTTATTGATTTCTAATTTAATCCTAAGAACATACTCTAAATGATTTGTATTATTTTAAGTTTATTTAGACTTATGGCACACCAAAGGGTCTTGGCAACGTTTTGTGATCACTTCAAAAGAATGGATCTTCCAGTTATGAGAGGAGTACTTTATATATGTGTATATATCAGGTTGTGTTGGTCACTGGAATGGCTAACATCTTTTACATGCTTATTGATTTTCTAGTTAGTTACTCTGTCAATTGTTGAGATAAAGGTATTGAAATCTCCAGCTATAATTGTCAGTTTGTCTATCGCTTCCTCCTTTTCCATCCTTTTTTTCTCTCTTGAATTTTGATATTGTTATTAGATGTATATCCTCTTATGATTACTGTGTTTTCTTTATAACTTGGCACTTCTATTGTCATTTTCTTTATTTCTGTAGGGCTACTTTGCTAGAAGTCAGCTTTCTCTAATATTAATATACACAGTTCTCTAATATTCATATACACAATAATCATAATATACTTATGATTAGTGTTTTCACTAATGGTATGTATTTTTTCAACATTTGTACTTTTAAGCTACCTGTGTCTTTACATTATATGTGAGTTTCTCATAAATAGCACATATTGAGTCATGATTTTTTAACACAGTATGACAGTTTCAACTTTTAAATGAAATGTTTAGTCCATTCACATTTAATGTATTTATTTAAGTGGTTGGAGTTAAGATTGTTACCTTGCTATCTTTTTTCTATTTGTCCCATCTATGGTTTGTTCCTTTTTATCTCTTAACAGACTAATTTTGGATTTAACATTTATTATTCCATGTTATATTGTCCATTGGCTTATTATTTTTACCTCACTTTATTTTTTAATAATCCTTCTGGGACTTATCACATGAATCCTTAACTTATCATAGTCTACCTTGAATTAATATCAGTCCACCTTATGTAAAACATAGGAACTTAAAGTAGTCCCCATTTATTTTTTCTATTGCTATCATGCATTTAACTTCTCCACTGAGACTCTATCAGTTTTTCAGCCTTTTCCTGTCTGTGTTTAAGTTTAGCTAATCTCTATTTTCCTCTCTTCAAATTCACTGATCTTTCCCTTTGCCGAGTTAAGATCATCCAGTGAAATTTTTACTGCAGGTTTTTTATTTTTATTTTTTAAATTCTAGGATTTCTTTTTGGTCTTTTTATGTTCTTTCATAAAATGTCCATGCTTTATTGTATTTCTTTTACTTTATCCATATTTTCATTTAAATCTTTGAACACATTTATAATACTTGTTTTATAGTCCATATCTGCTAAATCTATTGGTCTCTGTTATTTCTGTGTATGTTTTTATTGACTAATTCTTCTCCTGGTTATGGGTCATACTTTCCAGCTTTTTTATATGTAGTAATTTCTGAGTTGATGCTAAACATTATAGATTTCATGTTGTTGAGTATCTGGCCTTCCTTTTCTTTTTAAATTGAATATTAAATTTTGCCGTGGGAAGAAATTAAATCAAGGCAGCTTGATTCTTTTGGGTCTTTTTAAAAAAACTTTGTTAGGACAGGTCTAAGATAACCTTTATGCTGGGGATAAATTCTTCCTTCTTCCAAGGCATGGCTTTACTGGCCTCTCTTCCAAGCACCGTGACTTCTCTGGGAGGTCTCTACACTCAGGAGCTAGAACCTGAATCTGCCTCATCATTGCACAAGTTCCAGTACCTGTTCTACTCACAGTTCCTTAGTACTTTTTATCTCCCTAGTAATTATCTTTGCTAGGTAGCTGTTCTGCACATGACCGATTGGCTTCTTGTTTTGAACATGGGAAGCTTTGTATTCAAACACTCAAGTGCTTCCAATATAGATTTCTGAAGCTCCTTCTCTTTTAGTACAGTTCCCTTTTAGCTGGTAGCCTGACCCACAAGTTCCAACACAGGAACTCCAAACTCGTTCTCTTTCTCTTTAGCCAAGCAAGACCATTGTTTTCTGACTTCCCCTTCCCTACACTACATTTCAGAAAGTGCCTGTAAGCAGAAAGCCAGGGAAGTCATGGAGCTCACGTAATTTAGCTCTTTCCGCACAGTAATCATGGTTCAGTGTTGATTGTTGTTCAACAATTGAAAATAGTTATTTCACGTATTTTCTCTAGTTTTATAGTCCTATACCAGTTACTCAATTATCACTGGTCCGCAAGTATTTTAATGCTAAACCATTTTGGTCACCAAGTTCTTTGAAGAAAAGATATGAAAGTTTTTCTTCATAACAAGATCTCTAAATAACCTTTACCTGCAAAAAAAAAGGAAGAAAAAAGAAAGATTACTTCAGTAATTGTACTCTAGTAAATTTGTTTTATGTGTGTGCATTTGTGTAAATATAAATGTGTGTCTGTTTGTGTGTACATGTGTATAATGGAATGTCAGCAATCATGAGGGGCGACAATCATTTAGTTTTATGCATGCAATCTTTAAATTTTCTTTTTCATACAAATTTTGGATATCTTGGACCTTTTTGAGGCCCGTGGGAATTACAGCTATCAGAACAGAATGGAAGCATGTTTTTCTGTTTTCTTTAATACTAAAGTATATCTCTTTTCACAAATGTTATTCATCTAAGGTGGAGAATAATTCTATTGGTGGGAGAGTTAATTATAACCTAATAGACCTAACAGTCTTTACATGAACTGGGATATAAAGCAGGTTTGTTCTTTGCATTCATATAGTTGATTCAGGGAGGACATGGTTTACAGTATTTGTGAGACACCAGATGGGGTGCCCAGGTCAATGGAACAAATATGGATTTATTTGATTCACATGGATTCCTATTGTTCAGATAATAAAAATCCATATGCATTAACTTGTAAGCAGCTGATACCAGAAATATATCCATTATGTTGAACCGTGCATTGAAAGTGAAAGTGTTAGTCGCTCAGTTGTGTCCAACTCTTGGCATGCTCATGAACTGTACCCCACCAAGCTCTTCTGTCCATGGAATTCTCCAGGCAAGAATACTAGAGTGGGTAGCCATTCTCTTCTCCAAGGGATCTTCCTGACCCAGGGATCAAACCCTAGTCTTCTGCATTGCAGGCAGATTCTTTACCATCTCAGCCACCAGGGAAGCCCATAACATTTTTTAAACCTAACTTCTGTGATACAGACATATTTAGCAGTTTGCCTGGAGGATTCTCCTAGTGTGAATAGTTCTTAATGCCTTGTTAATTTTTAGTACCAAGTAATACCCTAGTAAACATGATCAAAATAGAGGTTGCAAATACATAGACTTCTTTGATAATGTAAATGTGAATATTTATTGGGTGTCATTGATCTAGTTAGTCATTTAGCAAACACACTTTGAGTACCAGAAATTATATTGTGTGTTAGAAAAACCATGATGAACTGTTGTAGGCACATGATAGAATATCTTTTAGAGAAAACCTATGTCTGTGTCAAGATGTGTATATAAATGACCATTTTCATTACCTACATATTGGATAAATCAAGAATTTGAGAAACCATCTTCTCAATCTCCCATTCCAGAGACATGAAAGCTGTCATTTATCTCAAATAAAAAAGTCACCTGGCCAAAGAGAACTTTCTCTTTCCTCAAAGTGGAGTTGCATTGATAGTAGTCATTACTGCATTTTATACTTGCTAACCTGGTGGCTCAGATGGTAAAGAGTCTGCTTGTAGTGTCAGAGACCTGGGTTTGATCCCTGGGTTGGAACCCCCCCCCCTGGAGACATGAATGGCTACCCATTCCAGTATTCTTGCCTGGAGAATTCCATGGACAGAGGAGCCTGGTGGGCTATAGTCCATGGGTTCACAAAGAGTCAGACACAACTGAGCGACTCACACACACACACATAAAACCTTAAAATCAATCTCAGCTATGAGTAAACACTATGGGTTGGTTATTTTTTGAAGTCATCATGTCTCTAGCCTAAGTAATGGATAAAGGAATCTTTCTTTTAGTGTTGCATAGACTGAATCTCAGTTTCTGCATAGCTTCCAGTATTACCACTAAGAGCTAAGTGAATTTTCCATTATATAGAGATGTATCACGTCACATACAACTGAAGATCCCTCGGGGTGATAGACTACAAGATGGTGTATATTTCTCATCAAATGCATCTGTTAATTAGTTGATGTTGGTAAGGCATTTTCAAAATTAAAGAAAGAGGATAATTCATTTTTATCAGCTTTGGAATCTCTCTATTCATGGAGACTGAAAGTATAGTACATTGAATCACAGTCATAGAGCTCACTGCAGCTGGTACTTAAAGCTTGTATGGGAAGTGAATGCCAATCAATTTCTGTGATTCTCATCTAAAAGAACATAAAGCTCAAGTTGTACTCTGGAGATTAACTGGCTTTATCAATAGCAAATGTTCTTCACCTGAGATTAGCAAGAATTCAGACCTGGTCAGGCTGCTTTTATATTTTTTCTGGATGATACTTTAACAGATGCCATATTATAGAAAAAAATGCAGATGTTTTTGCATTTTATGGGAAATTGCATCTAAAGATTTCAAATATTACAGCTATAGTTCCAGTAAATATAATTACTATAGATACAACATATACTATATTTTTCTGCCATAATTCATTGATATCTTGGGATGTCTATATATCATTAACAAAGGATACATATGCATACACAAATATAAATGTGTGCACTTAAAATTTCTGTTAAATATTAGTTGGCCCTTGAAGCCCAAATATGTCATATCAACATGAAGGAAATACAATTAATTGGAAAGTAAAAATATTTAGTAGTCAGTTTTGGTTATGCAGTCTTGTTTGGCTGAGTTTTTTTTTTTTTTCCGTGAAACTGACCAATTGTTTTGATATCATAAAGATATTTGAAGAATTATGTTTGTTGTTGTTGTTCAGTTGCCCAGTCATGTCCAACTCTTTGACCTCATGGACTGCAGCATGCCAGACCTTCCTGTCACTCACCATCTCCCAAAGTTTGCAAGTTCTCCCAAGGTCATGTCCATTGCATCAGGGATGCCATCCTGCAATCTCATCCTCTGACGCCCTCTGTCTTTCCCAGCATCAGGGACTTTTCCAATGAGTCAGAATTATGTTTGCTGGTAATTAAATAATGAACTTTCTATGTAACGCATACTAATTTCATATTTTTTTTAAAAAAACTTGACACTTAAAAGGCAACTTGTTCATCCAACTTCAGCATAAGACTGTATTTAAAATTGATGAGGCCACCACACATCCTGAGTCTTAAAAGAATAGCTAAGAGCAGAATTATTTCAGTTTAGTTTAAGGAAGAAAGCCTCTCTGGAACCAAGGTGGCTCCATGGAGACTCTCTCAGTAGGTAAAGTCTACCTGGAAATTTAAAAATAAAAATTAGAGAAGGGATACTTTCATTAGAGGATACTTTCTTAAGTATAATGGAGAATCTGAAAAAGAAAATGTATATTTATATACAAATGAATTTATCTATTCAGTATATATTTATATATTTATTCAAATTCTATTTAATTCATATATTTATATTAGATAATATTTTAGTTACATTATTACATTATATTTATATGTTTATTCTACTTATATGTATTTATTTTATTTATATTTTACTGTATTTATTTTTTTTCAATATATATTATTCATTATGTTTATATATATATAAATGAATCACTTTGCTGCATACTTGAAACTAACACAGTACTGGAAATTAACTATACTCCAATTTCAAAATGGTTAAAGAATGAAGACAATAGAGAAAAACTACCTTCTGGCTGGCTCCTATAAAACCAAAGGAAGAAGCAGGCCAAGTATACTAACAGGATATTCATCTGATATTGTTTATAAACCACCTGAGAATAAGCATTGTGAGCAAGAGAGTCATACCAAAGTTATCCACAGTCACAGAAAGAGAGATAAATATATTAATTTGGAGAGAGTGGAAATCTGTATACTATTGAGTCTACCAGGTGCAGTATGGTGTATTACTCCACATACTTAAGTTTTCTTTCATTTTTTTCTCAGAAAAATTATAGTATCATTTGATAGTAAGCCTGATGGATAAGTGAAGAAGGACAAGGTAGACACAAAAGAGAAGTGTTTCAGCTCAGCACAGGAGGCTTGTGCATTGACACATAAACCTTAACTTCGGTGCAATGGCCTCTGTCCTTATAAAATATGAAGAGGAACAGAGGTGAAGTCAACCAGCTGGTTTTAGGAACTTGAGGTCAATTCACCTTGGGGTAGAAGAACTGGAACTGAAGCTTACATTCACCATAGATTTTTCTGTGTTTACAGGGCTTCATTTTTTATGAGGGAGAAAGGAGAGATGACTTAATTGAGGTGAGGCAGGAGGGAAAGGGGAGGATTGGGAATACCGTGTGAGAGAAGACAACAGTCCTGAGAGGAGAATGGCTGGATGTAGCAGAAACTGCATGGTCTGGAGTGAGCTTCATGGAAACCGGCAAAGGGTCCTCTACTGGCTCTTCAAGGCCCAACAGTCTGAATGCTGTGCTCTGGCTTCTCCTCTCTCCCTTCTTCCCTAAGCCTTAGTGGAGTCTGATACCTGAGCTTAATGTCTGAAGGCCTTGGGATAATTTTATGTGGCCTTGAATTAGCCACAGTTTAATGCTTGGCTGGGTAGAGGGACTGACGAAGGAAGAGTTGAAACCCACAGAAAGGGACAGGCTTGATACGGGTGCTGACCCAAACCCGTGCTGATGGGGTCCTGCTCTCTGCCCCGGCTGTCAGATAGATGAGTCGAAGGGCAAAGACATGAACTTGGGTGATACAGTCTGTGTCCCCTCTACTCCTTCAAGGCAACCTGAAGCCCAATACTCAGACTCGCATGGCTGATATTTTTACAACAGACTGTGCAAAAGAAAAAGGGAATGAGGGAATAAACAAAGCATGGTATGGAAATCCAATGGAATATTATTCAGCCATAAAAAGGAAGAAAATTCTGACATACATTGCAACCGGGAGAAACCTTGACAAGACTATGCTAAGTGAAATAAAGCAATCATGAAAGGGCAAATACAGTATGATTCCACAGATAGGAGGTTCCTAGAGAAATCAAACTCATAAAGACAGAAAGCTTTTACGAATGGACATTGTCAGGGGCTGGAGAGGGGAGGAATGTTGGGGATTAATGCTTAATGGTTACAGAGTTTGCTTTATACGATGAGAGAATTCTGGAGATGAGTAGTGTGATTTCACAGCGATGAAGATGCACTTAATACTACTGAACTGTATATGTAAAAATGATTAAGATGATAAATTTTATCTTACATGTCTTTTTACCACCATTTTTCTAAAAAAGAAGAAGGAAATCCATAGTAATTTTGGGTATGCACATTTCTGCTGCTGCTGCTGCTAAGTCGCTTCAGTTGTGCCCGACTCTGTGCGACCCCATAGACAGCAGCCCACCAGGCTCCCCCGTCCCTGGGATTCTCCAGGCAAGATCACTGGAGTGGGTTGCCATTTCCTTCTCCAATGCATGAAAGTGAAAAGTGAAAGTGAAATCGCTCAGTCATGTCCGACTCTTCGCGACCACATGGACTGCAGCCTACCAGGCTCCTCCACCCATGGGATTTTCCAGGCAAGAGTACTGGAGTGGGGTGCCATTGCCTTCTCCGATGCACATTTCTAGTCCCTATATTTTCATCTTTGTTCTGATAACAGCTCCTACTAGGCAGTTAAACAAGTCCCTGACTTGATTGTTCTTTGGATTTTTCTTCCCAAAACACGGGGGAAATGCTTCTTAATATGCAAGGGCTTCTTTTGAAGTAGAATTGGACTTTCTCTTACGGTCCAATTGAATAAAACTCATCTTTTCTTTTCCAGCTGCCTCACTATCCCACCTGCTCAAAAAGACGAGATACTTAGTCATGAAGCCGAAGTGTGGTAAAACTGTTGCGCTGGGTAGGGGCAGAAACGGCACATTTTCACAGTACAAGTGTGGACCAAGGATCAGGACCTCTTACTCAACCGCTTGTACTCACCATGGAAAGGGCTCAGAAAGTTGTCATTCCCCCACCTGTCCTGACTTTACTTCTCAGATCTTTACTAAATCTCACATGTGGCAGAGTTCTTGTATCCTTATCCCCAGTAGTCCCCTTATTTGAAAATCAATCACTGAAGCAATTAACTAGTGGAGGGACCAAGGCAGACTAGTAAAGAGGTATGCATCCAGGAAGACTTCATTTTGTGTTCGGGGTTTTTTTGAGAAAGGGTTGTTTTGGAGGGAAATAATTTTTTAACTCATTCCTTATCTTGTCAAATAACAATCATAGTTAGACTAGTATGATTATTTTTCTTATTATTTTATTTATTTTAATGAAAGATTCTTTAGATTCTATAGTGCTTCACAATTTCCAAGTTTCACAAACATGATTTCATATAATCCCATAATGACCCGATTTCCCTCTACCTTGCTTATCCTCCTCTCTCCCATCTCCCCACTGGTAACTGCTAGTTTGTTCTCTAATCTGTGAGTTAGTTTCTCTTTTGTTGTATTCACTAGTATGCTGCATTTTTGTCTTAGATTCCACGTATACATGATGTCATACAGTATTTATCTGAATTATTTCACTTAGCGCAATGCCTTCCAAGTCCATCCAATGTTGCTGCAAATGGCAAAATTTAATTATTTTTTATGGCTGAATAGTATTCCATTGTGTATATTTACCACATCTTTATTCATTCATATGTTGATATATACTTAGGTTGGTTGCATACTTTGGCAATTGTTAATGACATTGCTGCGGACATTGGGGTGCATGCACTTTTTAAAATTAATGTTGTTGTTTTTTTTTCCCCAGAGTTGCTGGATCATATAATAGTTCTAGTTTTAGTTTTTTGAGGAGCCTCCTTACAACACAGTGGCTGCACCAATTTACATTCCCACCAACAGTGCATGAAAGGAACATCTTATTTTGACTTCTAGCTGCCACTCACTAACTGTGGCTCCTTGGCAACATCGCCAAACCTCTCAAACCTTAAAATTCTCACTGTAAAATGGAGATAATAACCTACCTTTTGGAGAGGTTGCAAGGATGATGTCAAAATGCCTAGTACACTTAGTTTACAGAAAGTATTCAATACACATGACCATTTATGAAGATTGCCTCCAGAACAGGAAAAGTTGGTAGAGATTTTGAGTCATGGTATCAGATGGTGACATAAAACTCTTCCTCTGTATCTGCAATCAAAGTCTCTGATTGAGTGTGTATCACATACACACATATGCAATTACCCACTGTGTTTTTGGTCTATTTCTATAACTTCCTAATACTGTTTTATTCCTTCTTCCTTTCTTCATCTCTGAAAGACATCCTTGTGTTTCCTTTTCTTTACCTCTTCAAAATGTCATCAGAAGTTGTGATGAATCACAGCAGTCTGGCTTGAGAATTGGTCCACATAAAAATTCCAAATATAATCCACCCTGGGATGATGATGTTGATGATGTTGGTTGTGAATTATTCATACAGTCTAATGAGGAACACGAGAGCATTTGTAGTCACATCACAGCTTTTCTCCAAATGACATAAAAGCACATCTGAAATAGATCACACTGATCTCACTTTGCCTGAATGGAAACCAAGGCCAGGGGATGAGAAAGGACTAGGCCCAGTTGACCAACAGTGGGGATTCAGACAACACTATGCTTCTGCCAGGGTTCAGGACTGAGTAGTAAATCTCCACCTGCTCCCTCTCATACCCTTATTTCTTATAGGATCAATTATATGATTTTTTGGGGGGGTTGGCCTACGTGGCATGGCATGTGGTATCTAGTTCCCTGATCAGGGATTGAACCCAGTTCCCCTGCACTGGAAACATAGAGTCTTAACCACTGAACTGCTGAGGAAGTCCCAAATTGCATGATTTTTAAAGGAAATACATAGCTGAAAGAAAAACGTAACGGTATGAAGACAGTTGGTTAACCCAGATGCTAACAGCATATAAATTCAGCTCGAGTGATAACAGTAAAACACAAATGTGAGCTAAAGCCAGCATCTGATCTGTGTTTCCTAACCTAGAAGACAAGGCCCTTTGGGATCCAGCCTTCCCTCTACTTTGCCAGCCTACCTCACAACTGGAAACTGAAACCCGCATAATATCCATACTGAAGTCTCTCCAAATGCACAGTATCTCATACCTGTCTGACTCTGCACATCCTTACCCTCCACTACTCTTTACTTCCTGACTTAAATTCTTGTTATCCTTGAGTCTTTGGCCTGAGCATCAATGCCTCTGGAAAGAATTGCCAGTCCTCTTCCACCCCTGCTAGAATTCAGATTCCCCTCTGTTTTGTTTCCAGGGTTCCCCACATATATTCCTGTCATGATATCTCACACTGTGTTAACATGACCTGCTTCCTGGTCTGTCTTCCTCACTGGACGAAGGACTCCTTTAGAACGAGGACTATAGCTTTGTATCGTAATGCCCAGCATCTATTAGGCTTTCAACAAAGTGTTGTTGAGGGAATTGGTATTGTTTCCAGTTCTCCAAAATTCAAGAACTTTTTGTTTTGAAAAAACAAAATACTTTTATTGGGGTTTCCCTGGTGGCTCAGTGATAAAGAATCCAGCTGCCAGTGCAGGAGACAGTGGTTTAATCCCTGGTCCGGGAAGATCCCACATGCAGTGGAACAACTAAGCCTGCGTGTCACAACTACTGAGCCTGTGCTCCAGAGCCTGGGAGTTGCAACTACTGTGCCCATGTGCCGAGACTGCTGAAGCCTGCCAGCGCTAGAGCTTGTGCTCTGCAACAAGAGAAGACACCTCCATGCGAAGCCCATGCCCGGCAATGGGAGAACAGCCCCAGCTCACTGCACCTGGAGAAAAGCTTGTGTGGCAATAAAAACCCAGCACAGCGAAAAATAAATAAATACGTAAATTTTTAAAAATTGTAAAATTGTGTTTATTTATTTACTATTTGGCTGCTCCAGGTCTTAGTTGCAGCATAGTTCCCTCACCAGGAATCGAACCTGGGCTCCCTGCATTGCAAGCAAGGAGTCTCAGCCACTAGACCATCAAGGAAGTCCCCCCAAATGCAAGAACTTCTAATTCAACTTCTTTTTCTTTCACTAATAGATAACAATGTCCTCTCTGCCTCTCTCCACCACATGCTGGGTGTATGGCCTAGTAGACTTATATGGAATCAATATGACTTTCTTCAATTAAAAAGAATGACAGGGGCTTCCCTGGATGTCCAGTGATTAAGACATTGCAGGGGGTGCAGGTTTGATCCCTGGTTGGGGAACTAGGATACTACATACCTCACAGCCAAAAAACCGAAACATAAAACAGAAGCAATATTGTAACAAGTTCAATAAAGACTGTAAAAATGGTCCATATTTTAAAAAAAAATCTTTCAACAAAAAAGGCATGATGGATTGTTAGTCTCAAAAGAATGTACAGAGGTCATTTGATCCACTCCTATCAACACCAATGTGAATTTTCTGGAAATTTGAAAATATTTCAGTAATGGAAAGCCACAAAAGGAATTAATCAGCATCAGAAATAAGGGGACATTAACCTTCAAGTGGGCTCAGATGGTGTGTTCAGATAAGTTTGGTTTTCAAGAATCAGGAACAAAGCTTCCAACTTGTTATCCCTTCATGTTGAAACATGTAAGTACATAGAGCAAAATGTAATTCATAATGTAATTTCATATACCTGTGATTCATTTACTGTTCATTCATCAAAACGCTTAGGTGCAGGAGTGTGCTTGACACTTGTTTAAGCTTCCTTTTCTTGACAAGAAAATTTTTTCTTTGTGAGGTAACTCATCTCCTAAAATTTGGGTACTTATAGGGAAATTCCAAACCTGGAAAATCAAAATGGCTTATAAATTGGTCCCACAACTTTCTCACAGTATAAGTTGATAATCCTCTGTGTGTGTGGGGGGTGGGGGGGTAGTGTTAGTACAGTTATCATGCTCTAGATGAAATAGGTCACTGACTAATTGACTGAATTTCCCAAGAGATTAGTGATCCACATCAGAACTTCCAAGCTTTTCCCAATTTGCTGCTGCTGCTGCTAAGTCATTTTAGTCGTGTCTGACTCTGTGTGACCCCATAGACGGCAGCCCACCAGGCTTCCCTGTCCCCGGGATTTTCCAGGCAAGAATACTGGAGTGGGTTGTCATTTGCTTCTCCAATGCATGAAAGTGAAAAGCGAAAGTGAAGTCACTCAGCCGTGTCTGACTCTTAGCGACCCCATGGACTGCAGCCCACTAGGCTCCTCCACCCATGGGGTTTTTCAGGCAAGAGTACTGGAGTGGGGTGCCATTGCCTTCTCCATCCCAATTTGCTATACACCCTTAGTTGGCTTCAGGTTTATGGTTTGAGCCTAAAGTGTGTAAAACTGGAAAAAAACCTTTGAAAAGAAAACATTCCACTAAAATGGTGATCATTTTGAAAAGTGGATTGTGTTATTACCTATGTAAAAATCCCATACTCAATTTTCAAAGCCGTAAATTGCATTTATACAAGGAAGATCTGGCTGTGGTCCTTTTTATTTCTTTGTGTGACAGAGTTCAAGATCAAAAATGCTAAAATCAAACCGTCGAATGAGAGCATCACTCAGAAGCTGGTGTCAGATTACTGAAGCAAAACAAAGCAAGTCAATGAAACAAACAATCCAGACATCTATTTCTGCTTTATTGGCTATGCCAAAGCCTTTGACTGTGTAGATCACAATAAACTGGGGAAAATTCTGAAGGAGATGGGAATACCAGACCACCTGACCTGCCTCTTGAGAAATCTGTATGCAGGTCAGGAAGCAACAGTTAGAACTGGATATGGAACAACAGACTGGTTCCAAAGAGGAAAAGGAGTACATCAAGGCTGTATATTGTCACTCTGCTTATTTAACTTCTATGCAGAGCACATCATGAGAAACGCTGGGCTGGAAGAAGCACAAGCTGGAATCAAGATTGCCGGGAGAAATATCAATAACCTCAGATATGCAGATGACACCACCCTTATGGCAGAAAGTGAAGAAGAACTAAAGAGCCTCTTGATGAAAGTGAAAGAGGAGAGTGAAAAAGTTGGCTTAAAGCTCAACATTCAGAAAACGAAGATCATGGCATCCGGTCCTATCACTTCATGGGAAATAGATGGAGAAACAGTGGAAACAATGGCTGATTTTATTTTTCTGGGCTTCAAAATCACTGCAGATGGTGATTGCAGCCATGGAATTAAAAGATATTTACTCCTTGGAAGAAAAGTTATGACCAACCTAGACAGCATATTAAAAAGCAGAGACATTTTTTCAACAAAGGTCCATCTAGTCAAGGCTATGGTTTTTCCAGTGGTCATGTATGGATGTGAGAGTTGGACTGTGAAGAAAGTTGAGCACCGAAGAATTGATGCTTTTGAACTGTAGTGTTGGAGAAGACTCTTGAGAGTCCCTTGGACTGCAAGGAGATCCAACCAGTCCATCCTAAAGGAGATCAATCCTGGGTGTTCACTGGAAGGGCTGATGTTGAAGCTGAAACTCCAATACTTTGACCATCTGATGCAAAGAGCTGACTCATTTGAAAAGACCCTAATGCTGGGAAAGATTGAGGGCAGGAGGAGAAGGGGACCCCAGAGCATGAGATGGTTAGATGGCATCACCGACTCAATGGACATGGGTTTGGGCAGACTCTAGCAGTTAGTGATGGACAGGGAAACCTGGCATCCTGCGGTTCATGGGGTCACAAAGAGTCAGACACGACTGACCAACTGAACTGAACTGAACTGAGACTAAAAAGATGGTACCTCCAAATAAATGTCACCCCCAGAACTGAGGTCTGTTTCATAGTGCTGACCAAGCCAGTAGCAGCAGGGGTCAGATTCATGCTGAGAAGAGAAGGCCCTGCTACTCACAATCTTGGGATGAATTAAAGGAAAATCAGTAGATTCACATCAATTAGAATTATTGGGTGGGATGCTAAAAATCTCTTAGTTGCTCAGTTGTGTCTGACTCTTTGTGACCCCTTGGACTATAGTCCATCAGGCTCCTCTATCCATGGAATTCTCCAGGCAACAATACTGGAATGGATATTTATTCCCTTCTCCAGGGGATCTTTCTGATCCAGGGATCAAACCTGGGTCTCCTGCATTGCAGGCAGATTCTTTACCCTCTAAACCACCAGGTGGGTCATATCTTAGAAATCTAAGAACTCATCTAATTCTGGAATCATCCCACTCATGTCCTGTGGAGTTCCATCCTATGTCTGAGTAATTCTGCACTTATAAAACCCTTTTCCTTAATTGGTCCTTTGTACAGATGACTCTTAATTTTAAATGATTGCTCCTTATATCTACCCAATATTTATCTGTGTTTCTTCCATTGTGCCTTTTTCAAGGTACAATATACATAATACACTGAATCCTTTTATCCAACATCATTCTGGGAGTTTTAAGACCTGATTCTTGAGATTGCTTGGATGCTTTTCTCTAGATGAAAGCTTCTTGGATCCTTTTACTGTTTTTCATATCCTATATCACTTTCCTGGTTGTTTTCTTCCTCTGAAAATCTTTCTCTTTGTGTCTCTATCCCTTAAGTATATTGATTAGAATGAGTGGATGGATCTCATCATGATCAGACCTTGAAAAGTCCACAATAGAGTAAACAGTAGATACATTTCCTTCCATGAGCTCATTCCCTCTGTAGTCAACACTTGTGATTTTCCTGTACTTATCACATCAAAGTGTCATGTTTGTAGTTATTTTTTTACTGGAAAATTCCCTTCTCATTATTTTCAAATTCTTACAGACTGTTGAATGAAAGAGCCTGCCTCAGACCACATTTAAATCTTACCTCGAGTACAGGCCATACAATTCATGGACACATAAACCCCAAATGAAAATAAGGGAGAAAAGGGACTCTTTGTACATCATTCAGAAGCAAAATGGAACATCACTGGTTTATGTGAGTGTAAGTGAAAGTTGACAGGAAATTCAGGGTAGGGTTGGGGAAGGGCCAAAAAGCCTTATTGGTTTATTTTTCCACAAAGGCAGATTGGGGAGCAATAGGTTGTTTCTGCACCTAGGACACATACTCATCCAAAATTAATCAAGAAGAGAATGTATGACTGAATCATATGTTGTTATTTTTATGGTTATTTATGGAGTTTTATTTGTCTCTGCAACAGAGAACAGTGCCTAGGTTCCATGGAAAAGGTTTGCATGACATCAACTGTAGCAGAAAACAGATGGTCATCTGATCTTAATAACTGTGTTTAAACAGAGTGGAACTGCTATTAGTGATACCCTCCACAAAGATTTATTTGGGAAGCATGGTACAGGGACTTTCACCCTCATGGAATATTTTTCCTTTCAATGTTTGTGATTGTCTACACAACACTGAAAACATCTGGATATAAACTAAACCTTTCAGCTGGTCATCCGTCCACATGGTCGGCACATGCAATGCCAAACCACTAAATGCAAGAAAAGAAAAATGCAACTGACAGTTATTTAGAGAGATATAGATTGCCAAACGTGAGCAATTATTTGAAGGTTGGTTCATGTGGACATCTCACTGGGACAAATTATAAATCGAATTCAGATCACTTGGTCTATTAAGACCTACTGGTTCCTCAGTGTTTTCAAGAGCACAGTCCAAGTGCCCTAATAAAGCATTCAGGTCACTCTGTTATTTGGCCCCACCCTATCACCCCAGCCTCATCTGTTACTTCTTTTCACTAAGTGAATTCTAAAATCCAACTACACAAATGATGCACCAATTAAAAGTGCTTATGCTTTTTCATGGGCTTCCCTGGTGGCTCAGTGGTAAAGAATCTGTCCTAACGCAGGAGACCAGAGTTCTCCATTCCTGGGTTGGAAATATCCCCTGGAGGAGGGCATGACAACCCACTCTGGTATTCTTGCCTGGGGAATCCCATGGACAGAGGAGATTGGTGGACACACTGAAGTGACTTGGCATGCATACATGCATGCTTTTTCATGATTTCAGCATGTCTTTGTTCATATACCTTGTCCCTGGCATGTTTTTCTTCTAATTTCTCTGACTGATAAACTTTCTATTCTCCCATCCATTTTTCAAGACCACACTCGAGTATTAACTCTTTTGAGGATACATTTGCTGACTTCCCTGTACTAAATAGTTATTATCCTCACTATGCTTTTATAGGGCACTTCATGAGAATTGCTGTTTCACTTTGCATTGTCATTATTTATCCAGACATCTCTCTTTCTTATTGGACTACAAGCGGAGTAGGCTGTGTGTCTTTTTAATCATTGACTCTCTTGTGCCTAGAACAGGGGCTGACTCATAACTGGCACTCACAGATACTATTTGAATGAATTAATTCTGACTTAAGCTTTTTTTCTTCAATGAGAGAATTTTTATCTGAATAATTTGGGGTGCTTGTTCAATAGTTCACTCCAACCATACAGGTGATAGCTCAAAGAATATATCTCAATCCAATATTGGTTTGCTTACATCAATTTCAATAATAATGTGTTCAGTCAACTTTAATTCATTGACTGCATGTTTTGTATTTCATGTTTTTATGCAAAGGCATGGGAGACACACTTTAATAGTACTTAAATTCTTATTCCCAAAATACATTTTAGGACTGTGTAGCTGTGATACATGCCTTGGGAGGATGCCTGAACTCTCTTTAGGAATTTTTCAATCTCTCTAGAATGCATGATCTAAAAAAAATACGGTGAATATTAAATACCTAATAACCTTCTCAGAAGCTATGTTCACAGTGTGAAAAACTATAAAAGGATTATAGAATGTCCTCTTCACCTATTCAATTCAGGGAATTAAAGACTTTCCATCATGTCATTTTTGCTTTATGTTTCATTATTTGATAAGAAAACAAGTTCCCATGTTTGCATGTGTGAGGGTGTTTGTGTGTGTATAGTAACATACTATTGTATATTTCTGTTTATATTTTACCAACGGTGGGTACATACATATAGATGCACATACAGCTTTATATGCTTGTGTATACATGTACATTTGTACTCAGTGAAACAGGAGCAAACAAACCCACAAAAGAAAATTACTTATACCCCCACCTTCACCTTCAGCCCCTTGAAACATGCCAGTATTTTTCATTTCTCTCCCAAATTGTCAGTATAGACTTGGACGCAGTAGCATGAAGGGTAATACAGAAATACTTTCACCAGGCTTAAGGGTATGAGATAATGAAACTTGCTCCCGGGATAAGCATATTTATTGGGTTTGTTATGTATCAAATGTAACAAAAGTAGAGGATCTGAGGAACGCCCTGTGTGGTTCTTTTCACACCCTTTGATCACACAATTCCTCTTTAATTCAGATGCAGTAGAGCTTAAGTGGCTTCATTGATGTGTTAAGTGTGGAATGATTTTTGTATAAAATAAAAAAGGCTCCATTATGTGTCCAGAAAAGCCTATGTGTGCTCGTTTATTGAGACAGGAAGTCGGTTTCCCACACAGAACAACAGTTCTGCCATGCTGCAGCATTGTGTCTGAGAGGAGAGGAAAGGAAACTTCATTTTCTACCTGGCAGAAATCGGCTTCTGGAGGAAGGGGCAGACAATGCGATTGGGTTTCCAGTGAATGAGAGGATTTGATTGATTTTCAGAAAATGCACCATGCCATGTAGAGGGAGGCTCCTTGCAATACTTTTGTAAGGAAAACGTACATTTTATAACAGGCGCCTGTCTTTTGAATCTTCCTTAAAATGCATTTTGCTGAGCACTTATCACCCTACTCTTGAAGTCAAGGTGGGATGGGGGGAGAAAAATGCTCTTTTGGATTTTTCCCTTCTAGTTTTGTGTCTGAATTGATTTTTGTTTGTTTTTCCCTTAAGTTGGTTGCCATTTGCTTTTTTTTTTTTTAAAGACATTTTCTTGTTTGTTTTGTCCTCTTCTTAAGCACGTAGAATACTTCTGAAACTTTCCAAGGTGAACTTTAAAAATCTACCCATAGTTTAAATATTTAGACATGGATATAGTTCTTATCTGGAGGCTTCCCAGGTGGCTCTAGTGGTAAAGAACCTGCCTGCCAACACAGGAGACATAAGAGACACAGATTTGATCCCTGGGTTGAGAAGATCCCCTGGAGGAGGGCATGGCAACCCATTCCAGTATTCTTGCCTAGAGAACCGATGGCCTGGCAGGCTCCAGTCCATAGGGTTGCACAGAGTTGGGGGACCCCTTCCAGGGCCTGAAACTGGGCTTTTGTCTAACTCAGAAATGAATTGTCCGAGGAGACACATGTGCTCACAAAGCAAGAGATTTTATTGGGAAAGGGCACCCAGGCAGAGAGCAGGAGGGAAAAGGCACCCGGGCGGAGAGCAGGAGGGTAAGGGAACCCAGGAGAACCGCTCTACCAGCTCTGCAGTCTGGGGTTTTATGGTGGTGGGATTAGTTTCCGGGTTGTCTTTAGCCAATCATCTGACTCAGAGTCCTTCCTGGTGGTGCATGCCTTTTTCAGCCAAGATGGATGCCAGAGAGAAGGATTCTGGGAGGTGGTTGGACACGTGGTGTCTCCTATTGACCTTTCCCGAACTCTTCTGGTTGGTGGAGGCTTATTAGTTCTGTGTTCCTTACGAGGACCTCCTGTCGTGAAACAACTCATGCAAATGGTTACTATGATGCCTGGCCGGTTTCAATCAGTGTGCTTCCCCTAACAACTCCCCCCGAGAGACTTCACACTCAAGATACTTCTTGAGAATTGAAGTGGAGGTCTCTTTCTTCTGTAACTTCTTCCTCTTGTGCATGGGTGTAGGCTTGCCTAGCAGAGCAGAAGTCTCTCTCTACTTGATCTAAGTCAAGGTATTTTTTTGCCTTGACTGAAACCAGCATTCACCCTTGTAATAACAGCACTTTAGTTTGAAACTGTTGGCTCCTCTCAGAGATGGAATAGACAGGGGCCAAACAGGAGACCTAACAGGATGATCATCACTGGTCCCCAGAAACAGGAGGCAACATTTGGGGTGAGGGCTGCAGGGTTTGTGACCTTCTTCTTTTTTCTTTTCTTTTTTTGATTGGTTGGTGGTGAGGCAACAGAGCTGTGAAGTCACCATCTTCCACCTGGTGGGGGCTCCAGTTCTGTAGAAGAACTCAAAGACATTGTTATGCATATTTCTTTAAGTAGGAACCAGGGCCTGTCTCAAGGCTGTACCACCATTTGATTGTTTCTCCTCTGTTTCTGCATCCCCTCCCTTCCCTGATTAGCAATTGTTTGAATCCACCCTTTGGAACTCAGGGAAGGTCAAGGAGGCCGAAGGAAGCCTATATCTTACAGACAAGAAATGGCGAACACAGAACAGATCTGTACTCCAGAGCCCCACAGAGTCCTGCTCAGTTTTAATTTAGGGAACAGGGCAACTATGACTGTGATAACTTCCTGTCAAAATGGGGCATAGCTTGGAGAATAGACACTGAATTGGAAGTATTCCTGAGTTTCAAGTCCTAGATCTGAGCCTTATATGCTTGAAATCTCAATCCCTTGGTCTGCCATTTTGTTGTAACAGAGCCAGTTAGAAGTAGCTGGAGGAGGGATAACTGGAATTTTAACAGACAAAATAAATCTCATTTCTCTTTAGAAAAATAGGCCTGAAACCCAGTCTGGACCTGGCACTTTGGGGAGACTTGTAGCCAGGTAGCCAGTTGCCTAGTTTTATAAAAAGTAAGGCTGCGGTTACTAGCTCCCAGCAGACATTGTTTTGAGAATGGTGACATCTAAGCCTGACACGACTCAGAAAACTCAAGTGTTTGGCAATACAACGTCTAATCTGAAATTACACCCGTAGTATCACCTAGTTATTTCCTAGGATGTCTGAACCATACCTACTCTATTTTGACTTTTAATGTAAAAGTTTCCTTAATAGCCAAAGCAGACGTCACCATTAACGATGTCAATGTTTCTCTAGGTAAGAGAAGATGCAGGAATTGGGACTCATAAAATCTCCTCCTGAAAAGATCTAATTATCTGAAGGCTTGTTCTGCCAGTTTTTCCCAGAGCACAGGGTGCCTCATTCCTGATTTTCACCCTGAATTCCTTTCAGGGGAGTTGAAGGTCAGCAGTTGCAGTGGCCATGGTTTAATCTTTGTAGACGGAGATGGCAAGTGTCAATTTTCAGTTGGCAGAGCCCCTTTTTATTCATAAACTTGACCATGATTTTGAGGGGGGCATTTCATGACCGTTTTATCCCATGGTGCTGAGAATGTCCATTCTCAGGTTTGACAAAGATTTTGTTCACAGGTCCCTCAATGTGGTGTTACTGAACTAAGCCATAAAACAGTATCCAAAATTCTCTGGACCACCTGTCTTACTAGCCTCTTGGTCCAGGAAAACATTCCCTCTTGTTGCTTCTTCTCATATCTAGAGTTACACTGTTACCATCATTGATCTCTCATGGAACTATATATTATTTTATCAGAGGCATCAGTCACACATTTGACAGTATAAGAAACAGCAACTTTGTAAAAATGGTGAAATACAAATAACATAGCTAGCAGTATTAGTAAAGTCACAAGTAAGACTTAAGAGCTTCCATTAGATGTAGTCCAGTATATCCCAGGTCATCTGACTTCCTTACTCTGTAGGAATCTTTATCTTCCAGGGAAATTACTTGGCACTGTCTATAAGGCACATAGTCCAGTTTTCTAGTATTACTAGACTGATTATTCTTAGTATGAATTAACTGTTCCAACATAGAGGAGACTTTAAACCTAAATTACCAGAGCTGGTGTTATCTATATAAATCCATCCCATAATTGTGGGAGACTTTCCCTCCTTGGCTGAAACTTTGCTTGTTGCTCTGATTGAGCTTGAGTAATAGAAGAAAGCTCAAATTTATGGCCAGAGTCAGAGCAGGCATTATTAATTGGCCCAGTGAGGGCCATCTAGTAATCCCATCTAGTGATATCAATAGTGACCTGAATAGGACATAATTTTTTTAAGTAAATTTTCTCAGGGCCAACCAGTTAGAGCCTTATAGTAGAGAAATTTACCAAGGTAACTCAGAACTAGACACAGGTAATTGGCCACAAACCCAACAATTGGATTGATTTCTAAAACTAGCATAGGATCAGGCCTATGATAGAAAAGCATTTGATTCATATGCAAAGGTCCAAGAAGTCAAGAAAACATTATAAATGATCATAAGAATCAGGTCCAGCATCTTGGGCAAGCTGTCTACCTCTGATGTCGTCATCTTCTCATCCTGGTGTACTGCAGTTTCTCCTCTGTTTGAGCATCATTTTGAGGTGAGATCAGGTCAGCTGTCTTCTCTATAGACAGTCTAGTGTAGGGGCCTTTGGAAGTGGGAATTAATTTAAGAGTTAATTTCCCTTTAGTTTTATTGTGCGTGAGCTAGTTAAGAGTACCTGATAAAAAAAAAGTCCTTCCATCCAGGTTGGAGACAGTCCCTTCAATTATGTCTTTTTCCAGTCCTGGTTGCAGGTCATGAGGCATTTGATCTTCATCCAAAGATTAGATTACTGAGATAAGCTTCAGAAACAAACTTCGGGTGTTCTTTAAGAATTCAATTAAATTTCACATTAATATCACATAACAGCAAAGAACTATCCAAGAAATGAGTCTTACTAGATGCAGACCTCCATTAACAAACTGGGATTTAACATTTATTGAAACATCTTTTTCTTCCTAAAATTATCCTCATTTTTGTCAAATGTAACCAAATTAAGGCTAGCTTGTTTGCAAAATAGGTCTGTTCTCACTAATTTTGGTCTGATGATTTATATAATCATAATTGATCATAGACTTTTTATTTTGCTGAAACATTTATAGAGTCTCAGACTGAACCTTTAAAATAAAACAGGGCTGGGAAACTCACACCAAAGGCTTATCACAGATTTTGCCTAACAAATCTAGGTGAATTCTTCCCTGTTTTAAGGTCTCAAAAATTCCTTGAGATTTTTGTACCTGTTAGTGAGATAACCTTCCTGATGAGATGGCTGGATGGCATCACTGACTTGATGGACGTGAGTCTGAGTGAACTCCGGGAGATGGTGATGGACAGGGAGGCCTGGCGTGCTGCGATTCATGGGGTCGCAAAGAGTCAGACATGACTGAGTGACTGAACTGAACTGAACTCATTGATAAACTTACTGGAAACTGAAGAGTTTCCAATTTCTGGAGGAGTCAGATAGAGAGAAAATATAATCATTTTGTTTATAACATATAATTTTACCAAATTATTGTCATAATTAGTTTGAGAGGAAGATTTTCCCTACTCCCAGAAAACACAAGATTTAAACCCGTAATTTTTCAGATAGAAACCATAAAAGTTATATGCATATTCACTGGCTCACTCAGTCCTTTTGTTAACTTTTGTGAAGTCATTACGTTTTCCATTAGAATACCAGGACATATCAGAATGTTAAGAACTCCATATAATTTCTAGAATATCTATATTAGTAATTTTACCATACATTATAACATGAGAGGATTTATTACTCACTTGATATTTTTCATGTATTTAACCAACCGAACAAACACAATTAGTTTAATATCTCTCTTTGGGATGTTTCAGGGGCCCTCTGGAGCACCCCAAAGTTAGCTAGAGATCAAAGGAACTTCAAAAGAATTTGATTTAGGAAGTTTTGTCAAAAAATCAGTTAAAAGGGTTTAGAACATTTGGTCAGATTTAGTCTATGTTGATGGGTGTATCATTTAGCTTGCTGATATGTCACAATGGGTGTAAATACTGAGGCTCAAGGTCTAGTGAAAGTCGACTCCACCATCTCGGACCTGGTTGGCTTGAGCCAGTTTTTCTATGGTCTTGTCATTCCTAACAAAATCCATTTATCTAACTAATCTTAATCCAATTTTATAAAATCCTGATCATGCATAACTCTTTTTAGTATTTTTTCTTACCTTTTTTTTTTTAACTGAAAACACACTTCCCACTTTCCTTTAGCAACCAAGAACTAATTTTTATATTAGCATTTTATAGATTGGTGAGCATAAATACCAGTGGTAATTTCTAAAACCCTTGCTTTCTTAGAACATTTTAGGATGGCACCAAACATCATTCATTAGTCCCAAATCTCTTTAGTTTCTCTGTAAAAGGAAATTAGTGTTTAGTAGTAAATGTTTCAAAATCTTATTTTATTTGGAAATGACTTAACTATTCCATAGACTTCCAAAACTTAGCACACTTAGCAGAACCCTTAGAAATTCAACTTACTCCAATCTGGAGAGACTATTTTAGACAGATATTCTTAAAGAATAATTATTCTTAATGCTGCTGCTAAGTTGCTTCAGTCGTGTCCAACTCTGTGCGACCCCAGAGACGGCAGCCCACCAGGCTCCCCCGTCCCTGGGATTCTCTAGGCAAGAACACTGGAGTGGGTTGCCATTTCCTTCTCCAGTGCTTGAAAGTGAAAAGTGAAAGTGAAGTCGCTCAGTCGTGTCCGACTGTTTGCGACCCCATGGACTGTAGCCTACCAGGCTCCTTCATCCATGGGATTCTGCAGGCAAGTGTACTGGAGTGGGCTGCCACTGCCTTCTCCGAGTTTATATAAAAGCTCATATATCATTTACATTTTTTTTAGAAGTTTCTTCACTCGAGGTAATTTCCTTGTTGACAAACTTGTAACAGATATGATAATATTTAATTTATATTAAATCTAGTTACAATGAAAATATTCTACTTAATGTTAGTTACTCTACCACATGTCTCTATTAGATAGGTCAACAAACAAACATTAATATCAGGTATTTAATACTGAATATTTACCAGTTCACATGAGCCTGGAATTTATTGTTTAATTTAGAATTATTTGATTTGTAAGCACTTACCTTTCTTTAAGCCAATTAAATAGAACTCATTTACAAATTAACCTCAAAAATATTACTGAGACAAAGACATACCAAGACATATTTAGACAGACATAATGCAAGATCTAGCTTCATTTTCTAAGTTTAGTCCTGAATTAGATATTACAATATAAGATTTACTAGTTTATAAAAAACAGTTGAATAAATAAAAAATTTAAAGGGTTTTTCCAATTTTTCCTCAGTCTTAGGAGTCAGAGATGGTCTAGATAAGTGTTCCTGAGAGCCCTGGTCTCAAGACACAGGGAAAGAAAATCAAGTTCTGACAAAATGGCGGCAGGTCTAAACCAAATTGTGGCCAGACAAAGCAAAATGGCCATCAAAAATCACAACACAGAACACAGAGTTAAAACACACATATAAACCTGGCAGTCCTCATCAGACACTCCCTTAAATACAAGAATACAGTCTCTCAGAAAACCTCCTATAGAGACACAGAACTTCAGATCCCAGTACTAACAGAGTAAAGAAAAGTATCTCAGGTCTTCAAAGATTTCAAAGGGAGGAAAAGAAGCCAGGTTGAAAGAAGAAGGGGGAGGAGGCGGGAGAGGGGGGAAAAGGGGTGGCCTTACAGACATCTCCTGCCACCTGTAGATACCCAGGCATTATGGGACTTTTCCCTGGGCCTTCAGAGAAGGGAGGACTGGAACTCGGCCCTACCAGAAATCAGACCAGACCAGAACCAGAATTTGAGTTCTCTGCCAAGAGGAGGTGATCAGTCTCCAATCCTCAGCTCAGGCTGAAGCCCTTCAACCAGATTCCTGCATCCAGGACCGGGGGACTAGAAAAAAGGGGAAGGATAGGAAAGGTTAAGGAGAGGAAAGAGAGAGGAATGGGGTGACAGGTCAATAAAGTCTCTTGTTCCTTACCAGTAGGGACACTCTGGCCAGTTGTCCACATCAGGAGGAGACCAGGGACAAAAGGGTCCCAGTTGCGGCTGTTGAGTCTGGTCCACTGGCAGGCAAGCTGGCCCCTGAGTACCCCGAGTGATCAGGATGTCAGACACAGTGAAGAAGAGTCCCTGCCAGAATTGCCATTTGCTGCAGGAAGGGGGACCCCTTCCAAGGGCCCGAAACTGGGCTCTTGTCTAACACTCAGAAATGAATTGTCCAAGGAGACACATGTGCTGACAAAGCAAGAGATTTTATTGGGAAAGGGCACCCAGGCAGAGAGCAGGAGGGAAAGGGCACCAGGGCGGAGAGCAGGAGGGTAAGGGAACCCAGGAGAATAGCTCTACCAGCTCTGCAGTCTTGGGTTTTATGGTGGTGGGATTAGTTTCCGGGTTGTCTTTAGCCAATCATCTGACTCAGAGTCCTTCCTGGTGGTGCATGCCTTGTTCAGCCAAGATGGATGCCAGAGAGAAGGATTCTGGGAGGTGGTCGGACACGTGGTGTCTCCTTTTGACCTTTCCCGAACTCTTCTGGTTGGTGGAGGCTTATTAGTTCTGTGTTCCTTACGAAGACCTCCTGTCGTGAAACAACTCATGCAAATGGTTACTATGATGCCTGGCCAGGATGGGTGGTTTCAATCAGTGTGCTTCCCCTAACAGATATAGTTCTTATCTGGGAGTTTCCCAGGTGGCTCTACTGGTAAAGAACCTGCCTGCCAATGCAGGAGACATAAGAGATGCAGATTTGATCCCTGGGTTGAGAAGATCCCCTGCAGGAGGGCATTGCAACCCATTCCAGTATTCCTGCCTGGAGAATCCTATGGACAGAGGAGCCTGGCAGGCTATACAGTCCATAGGGTCTCACAGAGTTGGATATGACTGAAGTGACTTAGCATGCAAGCACGCATATAGTTCGTATCTGGAAGGAGTGGACCGCAGTCATGTCGTAAGGGCATGGAATAAACCCTCTGCTGTGGTCACAGGATAAGGAGCAAGATTAGAATTCGCCTCTGTCTCATACTCCAAAACTCAGTCTTTTGTCTACATCAAGCTGCCTGTGTTCTATGAGGCAGCTAGATGCTAACCATCCTCCCTGTGGCTCAGATAATCCCAATGTCTACCCTCATGGTGACTGTCATTGTCATTTTCCTTTTCAGCCTCATTATGAACCAACCTTAAAAGCCACGAAATTAAAAGACACTTGGTTCTTGGAAGAAAGGCTATGACAAACCTTAACAGTGTGTTAAAAAGCAGAGAAATTACTTTGCCCACAAAGGTCCATATAGTCAAAGCTATGGTTTCTCCAGTAGCCATATATGGATGTGAGAATTGGACCATAAAGAAGGCTGAACAATGAAGAATTGATGCTTTTGAGCTATGGTGTTGAAGAAGACTCTTGAGAGTCCCTTGGACTGCAAGGAGATGAAACCAGTCAATCCTAAAGGAAACCAATCCGAAATATTCTTTAGGACTGGTGCTGAAACTCCAATACTTTGGCCACCTGATGTGAAGAGTTGACTCATTACAAAAAACCCTGATGCTGGGAAAGATTGAAGGCGGGAGGAGAAGGGAACAGCAGAGGATGAGATGGTTGGGTGGCATCACCGACACAATGGACATGAATTTGAGTAAACTCTGGGAGCTGGTGATGGACAGGGAGGCCTGGGGTGCTGCAGTCCATGGGATCCAAAGAGTCAGACATGACTGAGTGACTGAACAACAAAGGCTTATGTATCTTTGCTGGGAGTCATTCTAAAAGAATATATGACATAGTTATTCCACTCTACAGTCTTATAATCTGAAACAGACAGCAGCTACATGGACCTAATGAGAAGAATGTATAGAGAATATAACTAGACTTGGGAGATTTTTCCACTGGTTATGTTTTCCTTATTAATATTACAAAGATAAGTAAATTTTCAGGGTTAAAAGCTCAGGAAAGGATAGATATGGCAGTTTCATGTCTAAGAAGATAGTCATTAGGCTATGCAAACTTTTAAGGTAGGAGGTGGAGACAGGATTAGAATAGCTATTTGGTTAAGGTTTGGTGAGGGAACTAAAAAGGGTAGATAATCCAGCCACAGTCAAGTCCTCTCCACTGATTATTTGATTCTTCCTTGTAGAGTTGTGTTTGTTTCTGCCCGTTCTTCTTTACTTTTTCCAAACCTACTGTTAATACAACATCTACTTTTTTCCTTCCAGTCATGTATGGGTGATTTTTTACCCTTAAATTTGATATCACACTTTTCTTTTATTATGTGTGTGTGTTTGCTAAGTCACCTCAGTCATGTCTGACTCTTTGTGACCCTATAAACTGTAGCCCATCAGGCTCCCCTGTACAATGGATTCTCCAGGCAAGAATCCTCCAGTGGGTTGCCATGCCTTCCTCCAGGGATCTTCCTGACCCAGGGATTGAACCTGAGTATCTTATGTCTCCTGCATGGCAGATGGGTTCTTCACCACTAGTGCCACCTCAGTCAGTTCAGTCTCTCAGTCGTGTCCGACTCTTTGCGAGCCCATGGACTGCAGCACGCCAGGCCTCCCTGTCCATCACCAACTCCCGGAGTTACTCAAACTCATGCCCATTGAGTCAGTGATGCCATCCAACCATCTCATCCACTGTCGTCCTCCTCCCGCCTTCAATCTTTCCCAGCATCAGGGTCTTTTCGAATGAGTCAGTTCTTCACATCAGGTGGCCACAGTATTAGAGTTTCAGCTTCAACATCAGTCCTTCCAATGAATATTTAGGACTGATTTCCTTTAGGATGGACAAGATGGATCTCCTTGCAGTCCAAGGGACTCTCTCAAGAGTCTTCTCCAACACCACAGTTCAAAAGCATCAATTCTTCAGTGCTCAGCTTTCTTGGACATCACCAGATGGTCAACCTCAAAATCAGATTAATTATATTCTTTGCAGCCAAAGATGGAGAAGCTCTATACAGTCAGCAAAAACAAGACCGGAAGCTGACTGTGGCTCAGATCATGAAATCCTTATTGCCAAATTCAGACTTAAATTGAAGAAAGTAGGGGAAACCACTAGACCATTCAGGTATGACCTAAATAAAATCCCTTATTATACAGTAGAAGTGAGAAATAGATTTAAAGGACTAGATTTGATAGACAGAGTGCCTGATGAACTATGGACAGAGGTTCATGACATTGTACAGGAGACAGGGATCAAGACCATCCCCAAGAAAAAGAAATGCAAAAAAGCAAAATGGCTGTCTGAGGAGGCCTTACAAATAGCTGAGAAAAGAAGAGAAGCGAAAAGCAAAGGAGAAAAGGAAAGATACAATCATCTGAATACAGAGTTCCAAAAAATAGCAAGGAGAGAAGAAAGCCTTCCTCAGCAATCAATGCAAAAAATTGAGGAAAACAACAGAATGGGAAAGACTAGAGTTCTCTTCAAGAAAATTAGAGATACCAAGGAAACATTACATGCAAAGATGGGCTCAATAAAGGACAGAAATGGCATGGACCTAACAGAAGCAGAAGATACTAAGAAGAGGTGGCAAGAATACACAGAATAATGTACAAAAAAAAGAGCTTCATGACCAAGATAATCATGATGGTGTGATCACTCACCTAGAGCCAGAAATCCTGGAATGTGAAGCCAAGTGGGCCTTAGAAAGCATCACTACGAACAAAGCTAGTGGAGGTGATGGAATTCCAGTCAAGCTATTTCAAACCCTGAAAGATGATGCTGTGAAAGTGCTGCACTCAATATGCCAGCAAATTTGGAAAACTCAGCAGAGGCCACAGGACTGGAAAAGGTCAGTTTTCATTCCAATTCCAAAGAAAGGCAATGCCAAAGAATGCCGAAACTACCACACAATTGCACTCATCTAACACACTAGTAAAGTAATGCTCAAAATTCTCCAAGCCAGGCTTCAGCAATACGTGAACTATGAACTTCCAGATGTTCAAGCTGGTTTTAGAAAAGGCAGAGGAACCAGAGATCAAATTGCCAACATCCGCTGGATCATCGAAAAAGCAGGAGAGTTCCAGAAAAACATCTATTTCTGCTTTATTGACTATGCCAAAACCTTTGACTGTGTGGATCACAATAAACTGTGGAAAATTCTGAAAGAGATGGGAATACCAGACCACCTGACCTGCCTCTTGAGAAACCTGTATGCGGGTCAGGAAGCAACAGTTAAAACTGGACATGGAACAACAGACTGGTTCCAAATAGGAAAAGGAGTACGTCAAGGCTGTATATTGTCATCCTGCTGTTTAACTTCTATGCAGAGTACATCATGAGAACCGCTGGGATGGAAGAAGTACAAGCTGGAATCAAGATTGCCGGGAGAAATATCAATAACCTCAGATATGCAGATGACACCACCCTTATGGCAGAAAGTGAAGAGGAACTAAAGAGGCTCTTCATGAAAGTGAAAGAGGAGAGTGAAAAAATTGGCTTAAAGCTCAACACTCAGAAAACGAAGATCATGGCATCTGGTCCCATCACTTCATGGGAAATAGATGGGGAAACAGTGGAAATAGTGTCAGACTTTATTTTTCTGGGCTTCAAAATCACTGCAGATGGTGATTGCTGCCAGGAAATTAAAAGACGTTTACTCCTTGGAAGGAAAGTTATGACTAACCTAGACAGCATATTGAAAAGCAGAGACATTACTTTTCCAACAAAGATCCATCTAGTCAAGGCTATGGTTTTTCCGGTAGTCATGTATGGATGTGAGAATTGGATTGTAAGGAAAGCTGAGTGCCGAAGAATTGATACTTTTGAACTGTGGTGTTGGAGAAGACTCCTGAGAGTCCCTTGGACTGCAAGTAGATCCAACCAGTCCATCCTAAAGGAGATCAGTCCCAAGTGTTCATTGGAAGGACTTAGGCTGAAGCTGAAACTCCAGTACTGTGGCCACCTCATGAGAAGTGAGTGACTCATTGGAAAAGACCCTGATGCTGGGAGGGATTGGGGGCGGGAGGAGAAGGGGATGACAGAGGATGAAATGGCTTCATGGCATCACTGACTCGATGGACATGAGTTTGAGTAAACTCTGGGAGTTGGTGATGGACAGGGAGGCCTGGCATGCTGTGATTCATGGGGGCACAAGGAGTCGGACACGACTGAGGGACTGAACTGAACTGAACTCATCCATACATGACTATTGGAAAAACCATAGCCTTGACTAGACAGACCTTTGTTGGCAAAGTAATGTCTCTGCTTTTGAATATGCTATCTAGGTTGGTCATAACTTTCCTTTCAAGGAGTAAATGTCTTTTGATTTCATGGCTGTAGTCATCATCTACGGTGATTTTGGAGCCCCTGAAAATAAAGTCTGCTACTGTTTCCACTATTTTTCCATCTATTTCCCATGAAGTGATGGGACCAGATGTCATGATCTTTCTTTTCTGAATGTTGAGCTTTAAGCCAACTTTTTCACTCTCCTCTTTCACTTTCATCAAGAGGCTCTTTAGTTCCTCTTCACTTTCTGCCATAAGGGTGGTGTCATCTGCATATCTGAGGTTATTGATATTTCTCCAGGCAATCTTGATTTCATCTTGTGCTTCTTCCAGTCCAGCATTTCTCATGATGTACTCTGCATATTAGCTAAATAAGCAGGGTGAGGTATTGGACAAAAGACAAAGAAATACTCTTCCAGAAGGCCCTAGCCTAACAGCAACAACCATTAGCTTTCTTTGCTTTGGCATTCAGAACAAATTCTTCATCTCTGACTCCTTAATCAGCCTTCTCTATTTTAGCACAATTCACAGTAGCACTGCCTTTGCTGTGATCCTAGGTATTTAATGCTTCTTCTTCATGCAGTCTCACATTCTTCTCATGCATTTCTTAGAGATCCCCATCTCTCACCTCCTCCATCTATGTGTGCAATGCTTGGTATGTGACTGTTGCCATGAACAACAATAGACCCTGCCCAAATCATGTGACTTTATCATGTCAGACACCTTTTTTCTTTCCTGCAGAGAATTAGTGGGTGCCCTAAAGCTAATTTTCTTACCTTGATATGATATAGTTTCTCATCTCTCTTCACCCCACACTTATATCCAAAAAAAGAATACTGTGCCTTTATCCCCCAAATCAATAACTCAGTGAAAAGATGGTAAAGTCTGGAATCCAAGAGCTGGGTTCTGCTTCTCATTCTGTATCTGACTTCTTACAACTTCAGAGCAATTGCTTAACTCATTTCTTACTGGGGGATTTTTATAGAAACTATTGTCTATGGCCGGTTGTTTTTACTTTGGCTGGCCAAAAATTAATTCTATTTCATTAACACTTTGTGGGTTATTACCTTAAATAGTTACACCTGACATACTTGTTATTGTTGTTGTTGTATTAGTCGCTCAATCATGTCTGACTCTTTGTGACCCCAAGGACTATAGCCTGCCAGGCTCCTCTGTCCTTGGAATTTCCTAGGCAAGAATACTGGAGTGGCTAGCCATTCCCTTCTCCAGGGGATCTTCCTGACCCAGCGATTGAACCCGGGTCTCCAGCATTGCAGGCAGATAGAGTCTTTACTGTCTGAGCCACCAAGTCTTCTAATTTTCATGAAATATTATCTTTAATCTACCCTTCTGTAGAAACAAAGGAATGTTCTCCCACACTGTGACTTTCATTTTCACTTTCCATATCAGAATCAATCAGTAAGTTTTTTTTTTTTGTCTTTTTGTTGGTCTAATATTCACATAGTCTGAATCAGAACTATATTCTGAAGAACTATACTCTTCTAGACACTTGTAAATATGTTGCTTGGACAATCAGAAAGTATCTGCATGAAGTTCTTTACTCAAAACTTCACAATGCATCATTTTTAAAAATTTCACATTTATAATATATACAAGGTTGGAACAAAAACCTAACAGAACAATCATAAGTTGTATAACAAACCCTTGATCAATTATTTGGTTGGTTTAGTCGCTAAGTGTGTCTGACTCTTGTGACCCCATGGACTGTAGCCTGCCAGGCTCCTCTATCCATGGGATTCTCTAGGCAAGAATACTGGAGTGGGTTGTCATTTCCTTCTTCAGAACTTTACACGGTGGTATTAATTGTATCACTCTAAAAACATATTGATACATCTCCAGACAATAGCATTTGGTTAACAAAAGACATATTAATACATTTCTGGTCAATAATGTGACCTCTCTCTGACCTTAAATTTCTCCATCAGCAAATAGTCTTTTTTCCCTCTCTCCCTTTCTTCCTTAACTGTCCTTTCTTTCCTTTAACTCCTATCTGCTTCAAATCTCTATGCCCTAGTAGAGAACAGAAAAAACAAAAGAAACATTAAAATAACCACACAAGACTGTTGTAATTAAATGACCTGATATCAAGGAATAAACTCTATATGCATCTGTAAAGCACTCTGTAAAATTATGATATTGTAATGGGAAAATGACATTCTTGGGAAGACTGGCTAACACAGAGGTTAAAAACCTGAACTTTGGCATAGAAAAAACAAGAGTTTCAATCCTACATGCTGTGTGATCATGGATACAGTAAATTTTCCAAATTGAAATTTCCTCATCTATAAAAGACAACATCTAGTAAAATTTTATAAATCAAAGAGCTGTTGTGAAGATTCCCTGAGTAAGATTATATATGTAAAATGTTAGGCACGAACACCTGCTGCTTCTAAGTCACTTCATTCATGTCCTACTCTGTGCGACCCCATAGACGGCAGCCCACCAGGCTCCCCCATCCCTGGGATTCCCTAGGCAAGAACACTGGACCGGTTGCCATTTCCTTCTCCCTGTTGCTGCTGCTGCTAAGGCAACCCCATAGATGGCAGCCCACCAGGCTCCCCTGTCTCTGGGATTCTCCAGTTAAGAACACTGGAGTGGGTTGCCATTTCCTTCTCCAATGCATGAAAGTGAAAAGTGAAAGTGAAGTCGCTCAGTCGTGTCCGACCCTCAGTGACCCATGGACTGCTTCCTTCTCCCTAGCATATCATAAATGCTAGATAGCTATAGGACTTCCCTGGTGGTCCAGTGGTTAAGACTTCACCTTCCAATACAGAAAATACGGGATGGATCCCTGGTCAGGATCCCACACGCCTCCTGGCCATGAAACCAGAAGCAATATTGTAACAAATTCAATAAAGACTTTAAAAATGGTCCACATCAAAACAGTCTTTTTTAAAAAAGTAAAGAAGGTTAGCTATTATTATTATTGTTAAGGAAGGCAAAGTAGCTTGCACTATTATCATTTCATTTTTATTGTTTAACAGTAATAACGCAAAGGAAGCAAAGGTCAGTGGGGGTTGAAGGAGTCAAGACTTCTGAGGTGTGTCAATTTCCTCTGAAGAAAGGCATTCTTGAAAGTAGAGGCGTTAACTGTGCCCCAGTAGAGTTAACGGTGAAAGTTCAAGCTCTTGAGCATCCTTTTCTGACTGTGAGCTGTGTGAAGGCAGGAATTACATTGTATTCATATTTGTATCCCATATCTTAATTACTTGTGCTTAGTACAGCAGAGAACTAGACAAACGAAATGAATTTGTTTATATTGCCTTGAATTCACCCTTGCAAAGGAAAAAGCCATGATTCTGCTTTCCTGAGAGTTTTTAAGGTCTTTCTAGAGTTAAGTTGGGAGCATACAACCAAGGAAAGGGCCCAAGGGCTTGGAATTCCAGCTCAAATCCCCTGTTCCACCACAAGCTGCCTCTGGATTTCAGAGGCCCTCCATTACTGACTAGGTGGCCTTAGGTCCCTTGAAGCTGGAGTTAAAGATAACCCATGTGCAATATTTGGATAAGTGCCTTAATAACGTGGACTCTAAAGATCATGAGGCAATAAGAATGTTCCATTTAGCTTATTTTTGCTGTGTGCTTATCAGAGCTTGGAGCACATGGTCCAGGACATTCAGATGGCTGGGGTTAAAATGATTAAAGGGTGTGGGGCCTGCATTTGGCTTAATGCTGCTAAGAAATTCCTTGGCTAAAATAATAATAATAATAATAATAATAATCTTTCTTTTCTTCTTTTTATACATTTGTATAAGTTGATCGAAAAAAAATTCTTTGCAGTTCAAGATGGAGTTTTCTTTTTCCTTTCCTCTCTGTCTCGGGGGCCTTATCTGATTTTAATCAGCACTGGCTTGATATGATTTGAAACAGCTGAGGCTGAAATGCCCTTAAAAAAATATCTGAAGTTAGAACTGTTGGAACTCCCTACCTCTTCTACGCCCCTTGTCCAAGGCAGTATGTGCTATTAAGTGTAAAATATTGGGGATTATGAATTTACCCTTAAAAATTTTCAGTGCCCTGCAGAGTTTTCTCAGCAATTTGAAAGTCCTGTTAACCATAATATAGCCAGTTCTTGATTATTCACAAAAAAGGAAATGAATAGTGGCACAGATAATCCAAAACAGAAAAACAATCAAAATGTTTCTTATATTTTACTTTGGAATGCTTTGTATGGCTTTTGGGGATTCAGATTTTCCTTCCCAGGGATGTTGCACTCAGGAAAATGTTAAAATGAGTTTGCATTCCCTAAGCCCACACTAAATAGCTGAAGGGGGATGTGGCCCAGCCACATGCTGGGTGGCAGGGAGAAGGAGCCTGAAATCGAGGGGAAAGAATTCCACTGATAACCCAGAAGTGGAAAATGCCCATATGAATAATTAAGTGCTGACTGGAATATAATTCAGTCTTGTAAATTAGTGTGGACAATTTTCTACCCTACATTTTTGAAAAATCAGGTTATTCTCTTTAGTGGAGTTACACTGGTAGTTAAAACAAATGACCTCAGCGCTCTTTATTGCTCCCAGTCCATTGGCCCTGGCACTGTGTGGAATCAGGACCTATTGCTAATGCTGTGGGGAGTTAGTCCTCAGCTAATGCACACCAGCCCCGTCCTGCGCCATCTTCAACTGGACATACATAGGTTTATAAAATGCCTATACTAAATATCATCTCATCCACTAGGACAGTTATTATTGGTCTTGTTTTATAGATAAGAAGACTAAGGCTCGGACAGGTCCATTACTGATTTAAGATAACAAAGCTAGTCACTGGGGGAGACTAAATTTGAGCCCAAGTCTTTCTTACCTAGTTTAGGATAAGGAAGGGAAAGAAATAGAAATGATTTTAAACAGGAGGTTTAGTGAATGAATGAATGGAAGTTAGTGGGTAACTATGATGGAATGTGGATGATGTTACTTCAGGACCAGGCACAAATGCCATGGAGATAGGTCTTAATGATCAAACAGCATTTTTTTGAGAGCTCTGAAATGGACAGGATGGGATTCTCAGTGGCCGGAATAACTTTGGCAGGAACATACAGGTTAGAAAAAGCAGACATGTTTACAGAACCATGAGTTGGTCTGAAAAAAGAATTTGCTCAAGGTAAAGAGATGTTAAAGCTATGGTTTTTCCAGTAGTCATGCATGGATGTCAGAGTTGGACTATAAAGAAAGTTGAACACCAAAGAATTGATGCTTTTGAACCGTGGTGTTAGAGAAGACTCTTGAGAGTTCCTCGGACTGCAAGGAGATCAAACCAGTCAATCCTAAAGGAAATCATAATATTCATTGGAAGGACTGATGCTGAAGCTGAAGCTCCAGTACTTTGGCCACCTGATGCGAAGAACTGACTCACTGACAAAGACCCTGATGCTGGGAAAGATTGAAGGCAGGAAGAGAAGGGGTCGACAGAGGATAAGATGGTTGGTTGGCCTCACCGACTTGATGGACATGAGTTTGAGCAAGCTCTGGGAGTTGGTGATGGACAGGGAGGTCTGGCGTGCTGCAGTCCATGGGGTTGCAAAGAGTTGTACATGACTGAGCAACTGAACTGAACTAAAGAAATGTTAACAAAAATGAAAATAATAACAAATGAAAAGAAGTGTCTAAACAGCATAAAAGTCATGCCATAAAAAGTTAGCATGGAGAACAGGAATAGGAGAGAAAAGAGAGGATGAGGAAGCCTGTTTTTGAATCCCCCTTCATGTTTTTCCATGTTTTTAAAAATGTAAATGCTCACTTTGTTATCTAGTGCAGGATAATGAGTGCATCTTTCAGTAATTTTAGTGTTGGGAAGAGATGAGGAAAATAGGTAAAGATAAAGAATCAGTTGGGTCAAAGTCACCCAACTGGCCAATTGGATCCCCAAACTCAGGTCTCTTTACCCCTACCCTAGGGATCTTCCAGTGGCCAGGCTGGCCTTGGGGGTACCATGTTAGCACTCAGGCTAAGCCTCTGGGAAGCCTCATAGTAGCTTTTGGGAAGAAAGTAGGGACTCCAGGATGCTTCAGAAATAACTCAAGGTTTATATATTTTCAATTAGTTCTGGAAACTTCCACAGTTATCTTAGCTAAATCATGTTCTTTTTTACAGGCTGACTCCTTTGTCTGCTCTTGATCGTTTCCCACCATCCATCAAACCCGAGTTATTCCCTATATAAACTTGCAGGATCCTGGAGTGGTTTACCTCTGGGTGCCATCTTCCGGGTCTCTGCCTCTTCAGTCTTTGGAGTCTTAGATGTCGGTGGGCCCCACTCCTTGTTCTAGGAACAATTTTTCATCACTTTGGACATGACCTCAATAAAACTGATCCCAGAACTCTGGGTCCTCAGCATACAGTTCTACTTTTCCTCCCATAGTGGAGGCTGTGTTTCCTTTTAGAACCAAGGTGCCACCTACTTCCCACAACTGAGCCTTCCCTAGAAATTGCTTTCTGTCAAAGGAGACTTCCTTGTCCGAGGTCATGTCCCACCACCCGCCACCTGCTGAGAGGCTCACATCTAAAAACTGCCCAGATCCGACACCGCAGTTCCAGACAACCATTCATAGCTTTTCAGTGCTCCAGATTTCCCTGTGGCATCAGTTAGGCCCGCACTTATGAATGCAGCCCTTTGCCCAGTCCTGCTTCCCTTCCTCAAAGGGTACCGTTCTTGAGAGCATGGCTAAAAAACTCATCACCTGAAAAATCTCCACTCTAGATTCATTTTTCAAAAGAACTGAGATATGGCATTTTCATCTCTCTAGATTTATTGTGAGTTCTGTGTTGGCGTTGTAGTCAGCTGTCCCATAACAAAAGAAAAACAAACTTTGAAGGGTTCAGAGACCAAGTTTTTGGTGGATTACACACATCAAGTAAGGTCTGCAGTCCAGTTTCGCCATCTTCTTGACCTGGAGGAAGAAATTAATTATCCCTATGTACTCATTTCTTCCCATTCAAAATAGACAATAACCTATAGGTTGGGGGTGATGGGGAAGAAAAATGAGCAGATGGCTAAGCAAGTCCTGGAAGACCATTAAGTTCAATGGGAACACTTAAACTCTGTGGTGAAAGCTCTGAAATCTAGGGCCCCATAAGACTGAGGTTCTACAGCCCACTTCCTTGGAGGTAGTTTTGAAAATACCCTTTGCTTCATTTCCTGTGGATTATGCAACCACAGAATTCCTCCAGGGACTCAGCCACACCCCAACTCTTAGCCTAAATCACTGAGTTTGACACAGATTCACAGGAATTTGGCAAGGAGCTCACCCAATTTTTCTATCTCAAATTGAATCCAAATGTTGCCTAGGTTGGCCGAGAGTTCAGTCGGAAGAGAAGGAGGCCCGGGCCCATCAACTGCTAAATGGTGATATTTGAAACTCAAACGAGTTTGGCTTGGCTTTAAGAGTCAGAGGAAGTTTCAAGCCATAGTATATGATATAAACCCTGGTCCAACTCAGAACAGTTTCCACTTATTTCTGTTCTTGTTTCAGAACTGGGTCTCCTGCTAAGGTATACAAGTCACTGCGCTCATTCCAAATGCCAAGGCCATTAGCAGGGAACTTCAGGCTCCTATGGGGTCAAGGCATAGTGGAGAAGTAAATTCTCATCCCCTGATACTTGAACTCCCTCTGGAACAGAGCGAGCCTTGACAGCAGATAGAAACGGGGGATGTTGAAGAACTAGGGAAATCCCTTGTTCAGCTCCTGTGAAGAGTCCAGCATGGAGCTGGCTATTCTGAGTAAATTCTCCCTCTTTTCTCTGGGTATTCAGAAAGTGCTGGACTCCTGCTTCCTGGAGTAGCAGCAATGGCTGTTACATGGAGCACTGATTTGGGCAAAACTGTAAGTTAGGGACAATTAAAAACTTTCTATCATAACTTCCCCTTTAAAACTTATTCAAATTTTTTTTCACCCCCAAATCCTCCATCACAATATCCACTGTTTTCAGGCCTCATCTACTCTTCCTCCATGGCCCTCACACCCAACCACTAGGCTAGCCTTTCCCAAGCAGTGTTACTTCCTCTGGACCTTGCTCCCTACCCCATCCACATGCTTGTTTTCACCTGATCCCTCTCTATATCCCACCACAGTTAAGATTCAGCTTTCATAGATACTGTCTCCTAAGGCCTTATGAGCAAAACACTGGGAAGTAAAGGACAGGGAAGCCTGGCAGGCTGCAGTCCATGGGGTCCCAAAGAATTGGACACAACTCAGCAACTGAACAACAACATGGGAAATCTTTAATAACTATAACCCACTAAACTGTTGTCAAAATATGTATGTGTCTTGATCTTGTCACTTACACAGCAAGGAACATCAGGTAAGCCATTTTGATTCTTTAAGCTTCAGTCACTTCACCTCTAAAATAGAAATGAGAAACACTTAACCCATAGTGTCTCAAATTTAAATGAACTCCCATCAAAAACACCTCTTGGTTTTCTGAACTAAGATAAAGTACCCCTTCTCTATGCTGTTCTGTCAACCTGTAATTGTTGTAATTCAAGAAGCATGTAACTTTGCATCTGAATTGCCTTTTTCCCCTGGGCAAGGACTACAGCTGATCACACTTGAAGGCCGGTGCCTCACACAACGTCAGGTGTGGAGTTGGTGCTCCACACCACAGGTGTGTGTTCAATGCATGGGCCACCTCTGAGAGAATTTACAAATAGCCTAGGTTGTTTCTCCCAGAGAGCTTGTTTATATTGGAAAAGGGTCCTTTTGGGACCATGTCTTTCTTGGAGGAGAGACCATAATGGAAATGTCAGGTGCAGAGCGATATTTGAAAGCAGGTGGAGTTCATGTTGTCCCTTGAATAACTCCATGTAGGTGGCCTCTAGCAGGCATCCAGCTGGCCCTGGGCCTGTGCACCTGAAGGGGGATATATGAGACCCTTGAAATTTCCTGCTCTAATTCAGTGAAACCAGTTTGGCTCAGTTTTCACCTCCAAGCTGGGATCAACTGTTGCCCAAGTGTGGAGAGAAGAGGAGAGACGTTTCGCTCCCTCCCTTGACTTTTTTTTCCTTGCCTCAACTCCTCTCTTCTCACATTCTTCATGGAAGCTTAAACTCGATTCCCAGGGCGAAGTCCTGTCCCGGTTGCCGGCAGCCTGCACAGCTGTGGGCTCTGCCACTGCTCATAGCCACTCGCGATGGGTACCAAAAGTTCTTGGTGGGGGTGCACCACCCGATGGGAGGCCGTGAGGAGGAATGGGATGCAGCACATGTGATGTGGGAGACACCCATGTTCACAGAGCAAAGTGATGTTGTGCAGGATGCCTGCCTCTGCTAATGAGCCTGGTAGAAGGACAGAAAGGAAATGGACTACTTCTGTTGTGCCTTTGGGGAAATGGTTTTCCATGTGTCTGTCTCACAATTTTTATGTCTGGCAAGCAGGAGCGGTGACTGCCTTCATTCCATCTTTTCAAGGATGTCTCTACAGCAAATAGCATCGAAAGAAAGAAAGAGCCGGGAGCACAGGGCAGGTATGCTGACTCCTCATCAGACAAAACTGGGGTTCTCTAAGCTCAGGCTCCTGTACTGTAGGACACCTCACAGTGTGCTCAGCCACCACCTGGCTCTCTGCCTACTGCCCTGTGGAATTAGGACCTGGGGAAGCAATGCAAATATGATGCTACTCATGTTGCTTGCTGCACTACAAGTAATCAAGTCCTTCTCTGATCCAGGAGGGTCTCACGCATTTTTTTCAGCATCCATGAAAACATATTAGGTTAACTTGTAAGCTTAAAAGTACGTAATGTTTCAGATCCTTCACGGTTCTTGACCAGCCTCTTTTCTCTCTGCATAGAGGCAGCAGTAACAGAATTCTGCCCTTTATGGGGTTTTGGGCGTCCTATCTGCCCTGCGAAAAGCAGAGAGAGAGAAAGCATCTATTGATTGAATGTCCTATTTGCTATGCTGGACTAGGTTAAGCTGAGACTTTCATCCATTAATTCATTTAACCTTCACAGTAACCTCGAGAATAGGCATATCCTACCCATTTTGCAGATGAGGAATTCTAGCCTCTGTGAGGTGAGGTGCCTTTCCAAGGTCACATCTAGGTTAAGCGTAGATGCAGAACTTAAACCTAGGCCTGTGTTGGCCAGGAGAGCCTCTGACTCCACCATTCTGGAAAGTCAGTCAGTCCTTTCTGTTGATTAGGTCACCAGCCCAAGATAACTTGAAGATGCCAGCAAGACTAAAATCATGCCTCTCCCAGTCTGTCATCTGCCTTGTGATTTTGCCTAGTTGTTTCCCTGGATATTCTCCTTTACTCCCAGCTTAGCAGAGAACTTCTTACTTTTAAAATTGGCTCTAGACTCCTACCTTCTCTTTTTCTAGGACCCCAGCCTCCCACCAATGTGAGGGTTACTTTTTAGCCTTGATCTTCTTGATCCTGGCTACTGCCCTGTTTTTGTTTTGTGTGTTTTTTTCCTACTCAGAAGGAAGGATGTGAAACAATTTCTCTGATATCGCACAGAACCCATAACACTCTCCAGACTTCACAGTTCTAAAGAATCTTGTTTGGTTTTCAGATGTGACTGGAGTGATTTGCGCCCGGATGCTTAGACTGGCCATCTGCTCAGAGGCTGCTCAGGAAGACCCACCCATGCTCTCCTGCTGCAAACTAGCCTGCTTTGCCTGTAGCTGTGCATTTCCAGGACCTCGTACGTATGCCACACTGTTTGAGGCCGAGCTTCAAGGAATCACAAGAACATTTGCCTGGACCTGCTACACAGCCTAAATGCAACATGAGCTGACGTTGTCTTACAGGAAGTGGGTCAGGGAACAGGCATCTTTTTGGTGTAGTGCTGGCTTCCCAAGTGGCACTAGTGGTAAAGAACGTGCCTTCCAATGCAGGAAACGTAAGAGACACAGGTTTGATCCCTGGGTTGGGAGGAGGGCATGGCAGCCCACTCCAGTATTCTTGCCTGGAGAATCCCATGGACAGAGGAGGCTGGCAGGCTACAGTCTATGGGGTCACAAAGAGTCAGACATGACTGAAGCAACATAGCACACACACAAGTGTTTATCAGGTAAGAGGCAAAAGCATCAGGCAGGTGAAGTACACATATGAGGACAGGGGATTCAGAAAAATGAACAGCCCTTTCCATTGAGAGGGTCTACTGAGCCCTCATGCTTCAGGACATCACCACTACTTCCTCTGTCTCAGGCTCAATGGCAGTGGATCACCAGGTTCTTATGGGAGCTTTCATGAGGGTTGGAGTTCACTCATAAAAAGAAATGTTGTGAATCATCTAAATGTTTGGACAAGGATATATATATTTCTTCATGGAATAGCCTTAGTTCAGCAACAAACTGACCTAGCTGACCTAAATCTAATGCTCTGAGGAAGAAAACAGCCACCTACCCTAGAATACCATCCAAACACTCAATTAGCCATGGATATTTTAAAGCACTTATCAGCACTGCCTAGACTCAGGGTAAGCAAATTTTGAAATAAAAAGAAAAGGATGAAGAAACATTAACCATGGTTTATGGAGCTCATAACCTAATGGAAGAGAAAGATAGTCATACTTGAAATAACCTACACCAGACTGTAGGTGAAATTACACATATGAGGAGCAGAGATGATAAACAGATGCTGCAAAAGTTGTGAAAAAGTATCATTAGTCTTCTAGTTACTAAGCCTCTAAATTGGGGTGACATGTTGAAAACCCACATCTATTTCAGTCCCACACAGACACCTCAAAAATCCCTCTTACAGCCTCCTCTTTCTCCTTTCCAAACCTAGCATCAGCACCTTTAGGTCTTTATCAATTCATATTTAAGTTTTAAAAGCTCCTCATCTGTCTCCTTTTTGGCCTCTTTCCACTTCAATTCACGAGGAGTGCAAATTAAGCTTCAGAAAGCATGATTCCTCTGATCCTTTTCCTTCCCTGTCCAAAACTGTCCCGGATGCTAATTTCCAAAATGAAATAAAATAAAAATTTGAGGATTGGCTTGGAAGAAGAATCTAGGTTTGAGATCATCCAGTTTAGTTCTAGGATGGTAACAGTGGGAAAGGGAAAGAAAGAAAGGAAAAGAGAAGCAAGATTTGATATTTGGAAGGTAGGGGGTGACAGCAAGTAGCATTACTAAGAACTATGGGCTGAAATCTAGAAGACTGGAAGGTGGGCCGAGGGCAAATATAGAGAAGAGCACGTTTCCAAGGAGATGCTGAAGTGAAGAGATATAGGGCTTTAGTAGCATCATCCACTATCTGGAATGCACTGAATAGGACCTCTGAGGTGTTCAGTAGATGTTTGTTGAATGAATAAAAAAAAAGAGTGAATAGCCCTCTTAATTTTGTCATATTCATTGCATTTTATCTTTACAACAACTCTGTTCAGTGGTTACTATTATTACCTCTGTGTTACTGATGTCTAAACCGAGGCTCAGGATGGTTGTATGATTCTCCCAGGATCCCACAGTGATGAGTGGCAGTGCTCAAAAGTGAAGCCAGATCAGTGCAAGGTTGAAATCATCTGTCATGACACCCTCTGGAAATATCTGAGTCCAGCACACACAAAAATTGGGGCAGGGAAGATAGGTCACAACTATCTGTGGGATTTGTTTACAAAAAGGTGATTGTTCATAACTGAAGCCAGGACCATGAATGAGACCCTAGAGGACTGTTGTAAATGCCTTTGACCTGAGCAATGGAGAAGCCCAAACTTACAGAGATAAGGGAAGAAGGAGAAACCCCTGAGAACAGCAGAGAAAATCAGAGGAGAACCAACAGATAAAGAATAATGGAAGCAAGAGAGAAAGGGAATTTGTTGTAAATATAGGGTCCGCAATGTCAAAAACTGCAGGAGTGTCTCTGAAGGGAATGATGAGGCAGTATGGTTTGAGTGAAAGGGAGACACCTGGACCACATCAGATCACATGGGTGAAAACCAGCCATTGCTTCCTTCAGCAAGTTGCCTTAACTGTATGAAATCTGTTGCTTATCAAATGGCCATCATACATGGAATAAAGGACCTAATTCCAGGCTTGGCATCATGGAACAGATAGCTGACATTTATAAGGCACCAGGTACTGATCTAAGCATTCAACGTGTATAGATTCATTTAAGCCATATAACAACCTTGCTGTGTGCATGCTAAGTCACTTCAGTAGTGTCCGACTCTGTGCCATCCTATGCACTAGAGCCTGCCAGGCTCCTCTGTTCATGGGATTCTGTAGGCAAGAATACTGGAAAGTGTTGCCACTTCCTCCCCCAGGAGATCTTCCCAACCCAGGTGTCAAACCCACGTCTCTTAGGTCTCCTGCATTGGCAGGTGGGTTCTTCACCATCAGCACCACCTGGGAAACCCAACAACCTTACTGCTGCTGCTGCTGCTAAGTCGCTTCAGTTGTGTCCGACTCTATGCAACCCCATAGATGGCAGCCCACCAGGCTCCTCCATCCATGGGATTTTCCAGGCGAGAGTACTGGAGTGGGCTGCCATTGCCTTCTCTGAACAACCTTGCTGCTGCTACTGCTAAGTCGCTTCAGTTGTGTCCGACTCTATGCGACCCCATAGATGGCAGCCCACCAGGCTCCTCCATCCATGGGATTTTCCAGGCAAGAGTACTGGAGTTGGGTGCCATTGCCTTCTCCGAACAACCTTGCTAGCTGGGTTCTATTGTTGTCAGCTTCAATTTGTAAATGAGGCGACACAGGTTTAGAGAGTGTAAGTAATTCCGTAACAGCTTGTGAATGGTGGAAGCTGGTGTTTAAACACAACCATTCTGTTCCTAGAGTCTATGCTCTTAACCACCACGTTCTGCTGAACTTTATTGAATAAATTACCCCTAAGTCCTTTCCCTTCAAGAACAAGTGAGCTAAATTAATTTTTTAAAGTAGGAAGATTAAAAGTATTTAGACCTGGGGTGAGCAAATGAAGTACTATAAGCCAAATATGGTGAGGCCCACAAGCTAATAATTTTTTTTAAGTGGTTGAAAAAAATTTTACATAATATTTTGAGACATGTTAAAATTATATACAATTCAAATTTTAATTCCCACCAGTAAAGTTTTATTGGAACACAAGTATATCCATTTATGTGTCTCTAGGCCCATTTTGTGCTATAAGAGCAACGCTGGATAATTGTGAGAGTGACCCTACAGCCTCCTAACCCTAAAATATTTACTATCTGACACTTTGCAGGAAGTTTGCTGATTGCCTACTATAACCAAAAACTCTTTGGCGAATGAACAGAAGTAGATTTAAGAGCTTGAATTTCTTGGGAATGTTGTTGCCCTTCACCCCTCCTCTCAGTGCCTGGATGGACCACTCCCGCACCTGCGCTGCATTAGGAGGTGGGGTGGGCGTGGGGAGGAAAGAAATCTCTGACCCACTAGTTTGTTGCCTTTCCTCGGTGGAGGAGGAAGGTGGAAGGATGCTCGCTGGTGAAGGTGAAGCTTTCCTTTTCAGTCCTGAATCACAGCCAGTTGAGTTTAACCCTTTTGGCTGTGGAATGGTAACTTTCAATGACCATAGTAAGTTCAGATGCTCCACAGTCAGGGGAGGAGAGGCCTAGCTAAGGCACCTTAGAGGTGTCTTCTCCCAAGGCCTACATCAGGACCCCAAAGCTTAGACATGTCCCAGACGTCTACCTGCTCCTCACGGGGGAATGCCAGTGCCTCTAGGGCACTGTATGGGGTTGGGAGCCAGTTCACCTGGGTTCTAAGCTGAGATTTGTCAGCAAACCTCCAGCATGATGGCACCAAGTGGATTTCTTCCCTTCCACCTTGCTTAACGTAACTAAATGGAAGTCAGATGCTTATCGGCTTCTTCAGTGTGTTCATGCATTCAGCCTATAAGGTAACAGGTAAATAAGAGGATGATAAAAATGACAGGAATATTTTTGCTTTTTAAAAAATTTTCTGAAATTGTGGCAATACATCTATGAATGCTAAGTCACTTCAGTTGTGTTTGACTCTTTGCGACCCCATGGGCTATAGCCCGCCAGGCTCCTCTGTCCATGGGGACGCTCCAGGCAAGAATACTGGAGTGGGTTGCCAAGCCCTCCTCCAGGGGATTTTCCTGACCCAGGAATCAAATTCCACATCACTTAGGTCTCCTGCATTTGCCAACAGGTTCTTTACCACTAGCCCCACCTTATAACGTAACATTTACCATTTTAACCGTGTTTAAGGGAACAGTTCTGTGACATTAAGCATACTCACACTGTTGTGTAACCATCACCACCGTCCATCTTCAGAATTATATTGTCGTCTTCAGCTGAAACTCTGTAGCCACTAAACAGAAACTCCCTGTTTTCCCTCCCTCCAGAGACCAACAACCATCTCTTCCTGCCATTTTGAATTAGGCTTCTCTGGATATCTCAGGTAAGTGGATTCATTCATCACATGTTCTTTTGCATCTGGCTTATTTCATTTAGAATGATGTCTTTAATGTCTTTAATGTTCAGCCATGTTGTAGCACGTGTCCGTTTCTTTCCTTTTTAAGGCTTATCAAATATAAGGCTGGTATTTGATTTATATAATTTTGTTTATCCGTTCATCTGGCAGTGGACATGAGAGTTTTCTGTGTTTCGGTTGCTGTGAATATAATGCTGCTATTAACATGAGCATAAAAATACCTAAGAAATTTCACTTCTTTTGGATATATATCCCAAAGTGGAATTGTTGGGTCATGTGGTAACTCTTTTTAATTTTTGGTGAAGACATACTGTTTCATAATGGCTGCACCATTTTGCATTCCCACAAGCAGCGCACAATTTCCCCACATCCTTGCCAATAATTGTTGTTTTCTTTTTTGTTTTTTATGTTTTTTTTTAATAGTAGCCATCTTGATGTGTGTAAAGTGGTATTTCATTGTAGATTTGCAATTTCCTTGGGATATTGAGCATCTTCTCATGTGCTTATTGGCCAGTTTTATGTCTTCTTTAGAGAAATGTTTCTGTTCAAGTTGTTGCCCATTTTAAAATTGGATTGTTTTTGGTGTTTGTTGAGTTGTCAGAGTTCTTTCTACCTTCTGAATATTAACCTTTATCAGACATATGACATGGAAATATTTTTTCCATTCAATGGGTTGCCTTTTACTCTGTTGATAGTGTTCTTTGTGTAAAACTTTTTGATTTTGATATAGTCTAAATTATCTATTTTTCTTGTAGTTATTGCCTGTGTTTCTGGTATTATATCCAAGAAATTATTGCTGAATCCAATGTTATGAAGCTTTTCTCCTGTGTTTACTTCTAAGAGTTTTATGATTTTAGCTCTTACATTTAAGTCTTTATTCCATTTTGGATTGATTTTTATTTATGGTATAAGGTAAGTGTTCAATTTCATTCTTTTGCACGTGGATGTTCAGTTTCCCTAACAACATTTGTTGAAAACAGTGTCCTTTCTCCACTGAATGGTCTTGGCACCCGTATCAAAAATTTTTGACCATATATGTAAGGGTTTATTTCTGAGTCAGCTTGAGTTTTGATATTAGCAGACGTGTCTCTCCAGTCAAGACCTAAGTTGCATAAACTTTGCACAGATGATCTAATTGAAGAATCAATGCATTCACCCTATTAGAACCTTGGTTGTAGCTCATCTCACGTTAGAATTTCAAATTCATGAATCTGTATCACCACTAGTTTGTGAGTTCCCAAAGAACAAGAACTCTCTTATAACTCAAATTTAAACTTAATCTCTATGTATTGTTTGTCTGTTATGTGTCCAGTATCGTGACAACAGTAATGATAAATACACTGTATTTAAGAGCTTGCAAGTTAGTAAACATATGGATTTTTTTTTTGTAAGAAGAATACTCCAGAAGATAAAGTAGGAGTATAAAAATGGACATGGTTACATCCAATGTCCAGCATGGTTCAGTAGCTGCATCTTAGAGAAGAGAGAGAATTTTCTCAGAAGTGGTCATACTTCTACTGTGTTTTGAAGAATGATTAAGAGTTTGCCTGATTAAAAAAAGGCAGAGGTCATAGGGACATTCAAAACAGAGGAATGTCCCACACCTGTCGATTTGGAGTGCAGGCCAGCAACATGGTCGTTGGAAGACTGCTACATATATTACAAGGCCAAGAGGGGTGGGAGAAGAGCCTAAAGGTGTAGCAAGTGATCAGGCCCAAAATTTGAACTTTATTGTGAGTGTGATTGGGAGGATTTACATGTCTGTCCCTTAGACTGGTTCTTAGGGCCTATCATTGTTTATTGAACTGAACAGAACAGTGCTTTGTGTTTCTTTTCCTTCTCAAACATTTCCTCTTTCTCTTTTTTCTCCTTTCCTTTTCTCCCCCTTTTCTCTGTTTCTAATATGATTTTGATGGCTTCACTATTTTCTCTCGGATCAAAATCTCAACTACAGAAGAATATAAACTATACCAGGGCTTGAATTTAGACAAAAAACAACAACAAAAAAGTGAACTCTTATGAGAAATCATTGAAACTACTTAGGTTAGGCTCAGCTGAACTTCCAAATGTGTTTCAAATTAGGTCGTCTCAACCATGACTGCAAGTTCAAAACATTCAAAGCAACCTTATTGGAATTGGAACAAGGCATATTTGGTTTCCTCTAAAGGATTTTTAAAAGTGGAGTTAAGAGCAGAGATCTTAAATGTAAAAATACATGAAAAGAAAGCCCGTAAGCAAATTGTCCTCATAACAAATGGAATTAAAGCTTCCAAAGTCTCAAAAGCCATGGTCTCTTAGGAACATCTCACTTGTTGGAACAAAGCCTGTGCAGCACCCTGATTTGTCTGAGCAGGGCCGGTCAGGTCCAAGTGAGCTGAGGAAGCATTTGGAACCATCAAAACACATGAAAGGTCTAGGAACTCAGGTTTTGCTCTTCTTTTATACAACATACAAGCAAACTGGGTAGTCTATTTTCTTACTAGCACAGAAGTGGAATAGTATATGTAGGTCACCAAAAGAGAGATGTCTAGAAATGGGCCCAAGCTTGAGGATTCTTTTGAGGGGGAAAAAAAAAGTGTTGGTTTGACAAGGAGAAGACAGAAAAATTCAAAGTAAAAAGCTACAAACTACAGAAGAAAACCCACATGCAACAAATCCTTGAATTATTTAGTAAGGAAAAAGAGGCCTACACCCCTCAGGAGTCTCTGGCCCATTGCCAAAGGAAGGCACAGAATCAAAACTGATGTTCATGACTCCTCACCTTCATACTGTTACACCTGTGCTTTAGGCCCACAAAGTAGTAAAGATGAGCTCATCTGGAAAACTTACTTCTGCAGAGGTGACTGAACCTCATTCTGCCATGGCGCCAGTTAAATGAAGCATCAGATCACCTCACCTAATATTAGCATAATTGCCTACTTAAACCAAAAACGTTTATAATTAGAGACCTTATATAAATTTCCCATAGCATAAAATATGATCTTAGTCAAGTCTCAGTCTCCTTATCTAAAAAATGATGAGGATACTAAGTATGTCACAGATCTGTTGTGAAGACAGAGATCATTAATGTATGATAACCAACAATTTACATAGCCAATACTTCGTAAGTGCTAAATATGACTACTAATAGTGCAACTATTGTTGATCTTTTAAAAAAATTTATTAATTTATTTTTTGATTGTGCTGGGTCATCACTGTTTTGTGTGGGCTTTCTCTGGTTGAGGCAAGTGGAGGCTACTCTTCTCGTGGCTGTGGCCTCCCTTTTGGAGCACAGGCTCTAGGCGCAGGCTTCAGTAGTTGCAGCTCACGGGTTCAATAGCTGCAGCTCATGGGCTCTAGAGCACAGACTCTGTAGTTGAGGTGCATGGGCTTAGTCGCTCTGTAGCATGTGGAATCTTAGTTCCGCAAGCAGGGATCAAACCTGCATTGGCAGGCGGATTCTTATCCCCTGTGCCACCAGGGAAGTTCTGTTGTTGATCTCACAGGACTGTACCTGGGTTCTTATCCTGACTCCACCATTTATGACTCAATGTACATATGTTTGAGCAAACTCTGGGAGATAGTAAAGAACAGGGAAGCCTGGCATGCTGCAGTTCATGGGGTCCCAGAGTCGGACACAACTTAGTGACTGAACAATAGCAACAACCATTTCTGAGCTATAAGCTCTTGAAAAACTCACTTTACTACTTTCTGCTTCAGTATTCTCATCTGAAAAATGAAAACAAGTTATGTAATATCTACCTCAGGGGTTGCTACAAGGATTAAATGTGATACTATTAAATGAAACATGCTTAAGTTAGGGCCAGGCACAGAGTAAGGATTTAAATAGTATTATCTGTGATTATAATACAGAGAATTATAATACAACCTCTTCAACTGAAGAAGCTGAAGTTGAAAGGTTCTATGAAGACCTACAGGACCTTCTAGAACTAACACCCCCAAAAGCTGTCCTTTCCATTATAGGGGACTGGAATGCAAAAGTAGGAAGTCAAGAGATACCTGGAATACCAGGCAAATTTGGCCTTGGAGTACAAAATGAAGGAGGACAAAGGCTAACAGAGTTTTGCCAAGAGAATGCACTGGTCATAGCAAACACCCTCTTCCAACAAGATGAGAAGACTACACATCAGATTGATTATATTCTTTGCAGCCAAAGATGGAGAAGCTCTATACAGTCAGCAAAAAGACAAGACTGGGAGCTGACTGTGGCTCAGATCATGAACTCCTTATTATAAAATTAAGACTTAAAGAAAGTAGGGAAAACTGCTAGATCATTCAGGTATGACCTAAATCAAATCCCTTATGATTATACAGTGGAAGTGAGAAATAGATTTAAGGGATTAGATCTGATAGACAGAGTGCTTGAAGAACTATGGATGGAGGCTTGTGACATTGTACAGAAGGCACAGATCAAGACCATCCCAAGAAAAAGAAATGCAAAAAGGCAAAATGGTTGTCTGAGGAGGCCTTACAAATAGCTGAGAAAAGAAGAGAAGCTAAAGGCAAAGGAGAAAAGGAAAGATATACCTATTTGAATGCAGAGTTCCAAAGAATAGCAACGAGAGATAAGAACAGCTTCCTCAGTGATCAATGCAAAGAAATAGAGGAAAACGATAGAATGGGAAAGACTAGAGATCTCTTCAATAAAATTAGAGATATCAAGGGAACTTTTCATGCAAAGATGCCCACAATAAAGGACAGAAATGGTATGGACCTAACAGAAACAGAAGATATTAAGAAAAGGTGGCAAGAATACAGAGAAGAATTATATAAAAAAGATCTTCATGACCCATATAATCATGATGGTGTGATCACTCAACTAGAGCCAGACATCCTGGAATGCAAAGCCATCTGGGCCTTAGGAAGCATCACTATGAACAAAGATAGTGGAGGTGATGGAATTCCAGTTGAACTATTTCAAATCTTGAAAGATGATGCTGTGAAAGTGCTGCACTCAATATACCAGCATATTTGGAAAACTCAGCAATGGCCACAGGACTGGAAAATATCAGTTTTCATTGCAATGCCAAAGAATGTTCAATTGTACTCATCTCACACACTAACAAAGTAATGCTCAAACTTCTCCAAGCCAGGCTTCAACAGTATGTGAACCGTGAACTTCCAGATGTTCAAGCTGGATTTAGGAAAGGTGGAGGAACCAGATATCAAATTGCCAACATCTGTTGGATCATCAAAAAAGCAAAAGAGTTCCAGAAAAACATCTACTTCTTCTTTATTGACTATGCCAAAGCCTTTGACTGTGTGAATCACAACAAACTGTCGAAAATTCTGAAAGAGATGGAAATACCAGACCACCTGACCTGCCTCCTGAGAAATCTGTATGCAGATCAAGAAACAGTTAGAACCAGACATGAAACAATGGACTGATTCCAAATTATGAAAGGAGCACATCAAGGCTGTATATTGTCACCCTGCTTATTTAACTTATGTGCAGAATACATCATGCAAAACGCTGGGCTCAATGAAGCACAAGCTGGAATCAAGACTGCAGGGAGAAATATCAATAACCTCAGATATGCAGTTGACACCACCCTTATGGCAGAAGGCAAAGAGGAACTAAAAAGCCTTTTCATGAAAGTGAAAGAGGAGAGTGAAAAAGTTGGCTTAAAACTCAACATGCAGAAAACTAAGATCATGGCATCTGGTCCCATCACTTCATGGGAAATAGATGGGGAAACAGTAGAAACAGTGGCTGACTTTATTTTGGGGGCTCCAAAATCGCTGCAGATGGTGATTGCAGCCATGAATTAAAAGACGCCTACTCCTTGGAAGGAAAGCTATGAGCAACCTAGATAGCATATTAAAATGCAGAGACATTACTTTGCCAACAAAGATCTGTCTAGTCAAAGCCATGGTTTTTCCGGTGGTCATGTATGGATGTGAGAGTTGGACTGTGAAGAAAACTAGGTGCGGTGGTGTTGGAGAAGACTCTTGAGACTCCCTTGGACTGCAAGGAGATCAAACCAGTCACTCCTAAAGGAAATCAGTTCTGAATATTCATTAGAAGGATTGATGCTGAAGGTGAAACTCCAATACTTTGGTCACTTGTGGCAAAGAACTGACTCCTTGGAAAAGACCCTGCTGCTGGGAAAGATTGAAAGAAGGGGATGACAGAGGATGCAATGGTTGGATAGCATCACCAATTGAAGGACATGAGTTTGAGTAAACTCTGGGAGTTGGTGATGGACAGGAAGGCCTGGCGTGCTGCAATCCATGGGGTCGCAAAGAGGCAGACACGACTGAGTGACTGAACTGACTGATGATCTATAATTATTACTGGTGCCATTGTTAGACTCCATTTTCCTTTTAAGAATGCTTGTTCTCAAATAGCAGTTTGGGTATGCGTGGTGGTCCCTTTTGCAGGCAGCCCAGGGGGTCCAAACTGTGTTCATAGTAACTGTAAAATATTGTGTGTCTTTTTCACTCCTTGAATATACAGTGTGAAGTTACCCAAAACAATATGAAGTTTGATATCTTAAGTTAAATGCAGTCATACATCTGAGACAATAGACATTTGCAAAACTGTGAAACAATGTTCTCTCTTGTTTTTAGCAAAATATAATTATTTTTCAAAAAATATGTTTCAGGGAAACCTATAATGGGTTTATTGTCATTATTTTTAAGTGAGTCAATCTTAATGCTTCATTTTAATTTTGAATATGGTAAATATTGATAGATAAAATCCGCAGAAAGGAAAATTCTTCAGGTATCTCTAAGAGGGGAAAGGGTCCTGATACAGCACAGTTTGAGAACCACAGTCTTAGCACATGAAGCTTCAGAGTTGTTGACATCCTTCAAGATTACTTTCTTGAGATTTGCGTAGAGGTAGAATCAAGTCTCAACCGAAGTTTTTTGATAATGAAACCTGTTGATAATTATAATATGTCACACTCCAAGGGTTGTAGAACTCTTACATGGGGAGGGGGCAATGGTTATTACAATGCTTTTGTAGTTGAGTATGATTGCAGAGTCCTGTGTGGCTAACTTAACAAGACTACCCTCGACAATGTATTCAATGCTATAGATGTTTTTCAACGTCTTAAATTCTATTCCATGTGGCCAACCACTGCAGCACTGAATTCACAGGCAGTTCTCATCTGGTGATTAAGAGGAGGCACCTAGTGTTAATACTCTTGAGTTATGGCTTTAGAGTCCAAACTGATTCCCATCACGGGTTTTCAGTCTCAAATGTCAGGCGAGAATTCTCACTCATTTGTAAGCCACTTTAAATACGCTTCTCAGGACTTCAAGAACTAATCCCTGAAGAAACTGGGTCAGGTTCTTCCCAATCCTGTCCCCATACCACAGATAGCTAAGCTTCAGTCTTAAGGAAATACTCTGGAACACCAGGGCTTACTTAAAGCAGGGAAAATAAACAGGGACAGACTTGCACAGAAGAAGACATATGTGGTCTCTTGTCCAATAAGCATTTGATACTTGAGTGTATTTCACTGGAACAAATTGGTTTCAGTGTGTATGATTCCAACTTAGGGTTCCCACCATTGTTCTGATGAAAAGTTGACACCTGCTATGTTAAGACCTTTTGTCTCAGAGGCTTCAGATTTTTGCACACATATACACATGCCTATATAACGCATTTGGTTGGGTTGGACTGAAATCTTCAGTAGTAATTCAAAGAGTTTGGCTTATGGGGCAGTGTCACAGGTTTGCATGCATTATGCAGAATTTTCTGCTAAGTGCAATCAGTTTTTGGAAATTGAATTGATTTATTTCAATCCAATGCTTATTTGACATAAATGTCACATTTATGCTGAAGAGTTGTATCATTCTTCTATTCCTGCTCCAATAATGTTAATTCTTCAAGTGTTACTGTACATAGGCTGTGACTACAGGATGCCAAATATCCATCTGGAGATAAGAAACCTTTATTTTATTATCCCAATGTTCCTAAATCTAATATTTGAGAAGATGGAGTTAAATTACCTGGATGTTTAACTAGTTTCATTTATGGCTAGATGCCACAGTGTTGTCGAAAACAGAAATAAGTAATATGAAATGAAAATCATTTTCCCCGAACTGTATGGCACCACAGAAATAAACAACCCTCCTCCAATATTTTGCTCAATTTAATAATCTCAACCAAATGTTATCAGATCAGTTTGTGTGCAGAACACAATGTGCCAAACAAAATAAATTGACTATTTTACTGTTGAAATAATGTGAAAGGAGCGTGGGTTTGGGGAAAGGAGCATTGGGTTAGGCGAAGGCGGTTCAGTTCTCTCCTCCTCCTCCAGGGAGGGTTTGAGCAGATCTGGCTGTTTCTAGAAACAGAGCAGGGACAGTGGTCCTCTTATCTTTGGCTCCTCCTGTGATGCTGTCAACCCAGCCAGCCCTGTGGTTTTGGAATAAAAGCATACAAGGTAGTGCTTACTACTCACGTATAGCAAAGGATTCTTCCTCCCTCAGTTTCCCAGCTCGTGTCTTAGCGTACACTGGAAACACTCCAGGCTTTAGGGATAATCTATTCATTGACTCCTCCTCACCACTTTAAAAAATTGTGTTAATATATTTATCTATCTGTTATCTTGTTTATTTAGGTGCATCAGGTCTTAGCTGTGGCATGCCGGATCTTTTGTCGTGGCACACAGGATTCTCTAGTTGCATAGCACAGGCTCTAGAGCTCACGGGCTTAGCTGGCCCATGGCATGTGGAATCTTAGTTCCCCAACCAGAGATCGAACCCACGTCCCCTGCATTGCAAGGTGGATTCTTAACCACTGGACCATTAGGGCAGTCCCCTCATCACTACCTTAATGTAAGACTTGGAAATTCAAGCAGCAGAGCACCATACTACCCATACTGAGTACTGATTTATCTTGTCCTAAGCAAACTCAGGGAGGCAGTGAAGGACAGGGAAGCCTGGCATGCTTGCAGTTCATGGGGTTACAAAGAGTCAGACACAACTGAGCAACTAAACAACAATAGAGAAGTACCCAATTGAGATACTTCCTAGGACACAAGACTACACAATAGGAGAATAACCCCATAGAAACTGTCCAGTCTCCTGATATCTGTTGTTGAGGCTTTGAAGTATTCTGAGCTAACCATTTAATTCCATTTTTGTCCTGCTTAGAGCTTGACTTCATTATTCCCCTGCTCTAATCAGATCTGCAATATCCAAATGCAAGTTCAGAGTTAGCCATTTTTGATAATTCAGGAGAAAAAGTGAAGTATTACGATGTTTCCAAGCTCTACTCTTTTCTCAGCTAGTGAGGCCAACTGAGCCACAAAGTGGTTTTGGCTTAATGAGCCCATTAAATAATTTATGTCTGGATGGTCTTGGTCTTTGTCTCAAATGGGTGAAGATAGAAACATAGGTGGAGCTTTTCAGATAAACAGTGCTGGTACATTGCCAAAAATAGACATACTTACTCAAACCTCCCTAATGAAATTGTAAGACAGACATGTTATACATTTATGCAATTTAATTCAACACATAAGCCATTTAACCCGTATTTCTTGGGTGCCAAGTGTGTGTTAATTTTGGAAAACGAGAGTTAAGTAAGACTTACTTTAAGGTGCTCACAGTCTAAGTAAAAGACACAAAAACAAACATAATTTCCTATCCATGTAGTTTATGCCTGAGATACAGGTATGCCTGCATCTTTTGGGAACATGAAGGGTGACATTTTTCTTCATTAAGACTACCATTAACAAGCACTACACACACACACACACACATATATACACACACACAAATGTATATATATGGTACCCAGTAGAAATAGACCAGGAATTATGGGAGCTGCCTTGTTCCTTCCCAATTCTTCATTGCCAAGGCTGCAATGATTAATCTTGAGAAAAGCTACAGTTTAGCACCTGTTGAACGATATTAGAGGAAATCATCTGTGTTGCAAATAGAGAATATGCTAGGGAGGCTGGACTCAAATGGCTCCAGGTTTTGATATCTTTCTCCTTCTGTTTTAGCAGACAAATAATCTGTTGCAACTTTGCTGCTTCTCTTCCCTTGCTTGGCTCTGTTCCCGTGCACCATTTTGTTCTAGGGGATGCCTAAACTGATTCTGCAGCGTTAGCCAAAACAAATGAGGAGCTTGGCTCTGGGTCTGGTCGCAGCAGCTGCTATGATTGAAGTTCTCTGCACCTAAAGACAGTGGGGCAGCTTTCCGTTTGACAGATGAACACATTTTCATTACTAGAGAAACAGGAAACATGGCATACTGGGCAGAAAGGGAAAAAAAGGGAAAAGAAAGAAATATCTGGGAAGTCGCTTTGTTCTTTCTTCTATCAATTGTGGTTATTGTTCAGTTGAAATGTTGGTGAGGAGGTTGACCGAGTGGGAGCCTCATACCCAAGCGTCAGGCTTCTCTTCCTTCAGCCTGTAACTGGGAGCTGACAGCTGCATGGTTTTCTGACCTCAGGTTACCTCAACCAGAAAAATCCTTTTGCAGAGAGGCTCTGGGAGGCCCTTTCTGCTCATGCGTGCAGCACAGGGCAGGGGGAGGCTGGGAGGTCTAGGGGAACCCACGTATAAAGGAAAAGGAAAGCAACATTTGACTGTATTCATTGATTCACTCATACAGTGGAGCAGAACTGTCAAGTGGGTATTTGAAGGCCTTGAAAAAGCTACTGGAGACTTTCAGGGGGATTTGGAAGCTTGTGGCTGACTCAGCTGCAGGGGGACTGGATACAGGTTCTTTAGAAAATAGAGCACATCTCTAGTGGGGTGACCTTACAACAGCCTTTCCTTGATCCCTTCATTCTCAGATTCTTTTTATTAAAATGGTAGCCTTGAGAGGCATGCTTGATTCCCAGGTTTTGTGTATTGAGGCTCTAGGTAAAGCTTAGTACCATCCAGTGATAATGGAAATCCAAAAAGCAGAGGAAAAGTATGGGAAGGAGAGCAGCAGAGGATAAGAAATTTGTAAATCTAAGAAGTGCAGTTGCACATGAAATGGTAAAAATTTAAGAAGTATTAAATAATAATAAGTATTAGGGGGTGTCTTCTGAGATGAGAGAAGTCGAGAATTGTCCCAAACACATGATTGCTGGACAATTGCTTATAATGATCACAGTACCAAGAACCTCCTGGCTACTGTGGAATCTGTTGAAGTTAGTTAGCCAGTCAAGCAGCTAATGTATGTTGATCAACTACTATTTGTCAGACACTGTGCGTCGGGCTTTATATAGGTTGGCCAGAAGGTTCATTCAGATTTTCCCATAAGATGTTACGGAAAAACCCAGCGAACCTTTTGGCCAACCCAATACGCTGACGTACCTCCAACAGCACAGGGTGTGGGCATTCAGTACTTTGTTGTATGCATAAAGACGCTGAGACTTGGGATGTCCTAGGTCACATAGTTAAGTGACAAAGTAAGACTTGCAACCCAGTTCTTTGTACTTCCAAAGCAATCTTGGAGTTTGCAAGTTTCTTCTACCCACATAACCCTGATCTATCTCACCTACAGCCTTGCTAACCTTTGGTGTTCTTTTCTTCTTGGCCTGGACAAAGTCACCAACCTCACAACACAGGACCCCAGACTGCTGGTAGTTGATGGGAATTGGCACATGAGATGAATCCCATTTGTAATCCTTGGGTCAGGGTGGGAGGTGGGGACCTGATTCTGCTGTCTGTTTTATTTACCAAAGATTTCCAATATAGCAGGATATGCATTGTACTTATGTGTTCATGACCTTGATTATTGGAGTCCTTGAGGATTCACAAGGACTCTATCACTTTCTCCTTCTTGTCCCATGACATACATAATCCTTTGCCTCTGGTCTTCAGGCTAAGGATTCAGACTTGCTCATCCAAAAAATCAAGTCCCTTCCTGTCTGTTAATTCTGTTTTCATAAAAGCATTTGATAAACATAAAAGTGTTTGATGAATAAAAGCTTATTAGTGGTGGTGTCTATTATGCCAGAAAGGTTAGGGCACTTATTTGAGGTTCTGCAGTAAGGAAGTTACAAAACCAAGCAAAAAATTCAACTTTTCTGTTCCCCAATGAACTCCTTTCTCTTATAGATCAAGATTTTAAAAAGTCACATCTCAGAGAGGTGTAAGTTTCAGTTACAGCTTCACAGGATTCCTTAGGGTTTCACCTCAAGTTTAATTGTTCTCATGAAAGTGCTACATCTAAAATAAGCTTCTGGTAGGCTTTTTCCCCCTCTTATTTTAGTTCCTTTCTTTCTTTTAATCTCTAAATTACCCTTTTAACTTTGCTCTTGCAAATGAATTTGTTCCCAAGTGCAACCAAGGTCATTTTGTGAGAAAAGTATATGTGTAAATGTTTCCTATAAACAGAAAACTATGTGTATGAATTACTAAACTTATCAGACTCAGTTTCTACATTAGTGGTACGTGATATCAGTATCTACCTCTCAAGGCACTGATTGTGGGAACTGTTTTATATAAAGCATCTGAACATGCCAAATACATAGTACATATTTAGCAAATGTTAGCTTATCATTAATATTGACATGAATTTTGTGTGTGTGTGCTAAGTCACTTCATTTGTGTCCGACTCTTTCTGATCCTATGGACTGTAGCCCTCCAGGCTCCTCTGTCTCTGGGATTCTCCAGGCAAGAATACTGGAGTGGGTTTCCATGTCTTCCTCCAGGGGATCTTCCTGACCCAGGGATTGAACTTGCATCTCTTATGGCTCCTGCATTGGCTGGCAGGTTCTTTACCAATAAATTGTGTAAAGAATGACATAAAAAGGGTAAAGAAAAGTACTACCACCATAACTTCTAAACCTTACTGTATACATTATTATTTTTGTACCTATGATTTCCTTGTGCCATAGATTTTTGATTACAGACTAGGTTTGCTTGATGTCTGTCTATCTAAAATCCATCTATCATTGGGCAAGTCAAGGTCAACTATTTTGCCTGCCATGACCACAGCCTTTTCTCAGGGAGACTTCTTTGCATACAGGTCTTCCCAAAGGACCAAAGGAGCATCCTGGAGAGCCATATTTTCAACCCAGTGGTCCTGTGTCCAGCTTCACTAAGTCTGAATAATAGACTTGAGAGTAATCAATCCACAGACGGGCGGGTGGCCTGTGAAATCTCTCTCTATTCAGGAATAAGCGAAACAATGAACACTCCTCTCAGTTTGGCAATGTGTCTTGGGAATGGTGGAGATTAGGCTTTTCACAGTAAGATTTTGAAGGCGACAGAGATAGCTCACGAAGTACAGTGAAGCCATACCCTGATGTTGTGTGGAAACGGAAACTAGAACTTAGCTACTTCTGATGGCCATCTCTCCGCAGCCTCCAGTTAAAAATCCCGTGCACCGTGTCCCCCTCATGCCAGTGGTGAAGCTCCTCTTGAGTGGCTTTGAATTCTCAGCCGCTTTTCTCGTGCCATGTGTTGGTTGGAGAGACTAGGAGCTCCTCTCAGGTCCACCGTTGATTTGCTTCAGCAGCCGCTGCTCTATCACCAAAGGCCACACTGGTGCTGGAATTTCTCTGTGAAGCGTGCAGCCCCCCAGACAGCGTATGACAAATTAGAAGACGATGCATTCTGTTTTGAACTCCTCTCAGCTCATCTGGTATTTCTGTTGTGGATTCTGCTATCCTGTTATCTCCAACCACAGCTGGGACATGGGCCACTTCTCAGGGACTGAAGGGCATGCCTGTTAATCTACCCCGTCTTCCTTCTTTGATCAAACTGTTCTTAAACAATGGTTCCTAGTGTTTCCACACTGTCTACCTTACTCTGCGGCTTATGGTGCATGTAACCGTGGGATTTTGTTTGTTTTGTGGTTACCTTCAAGTTTGCAACGTCCATTTGTAACTAATGCAAATCCATGTTCAAAGAATACTATATTCCTTCATAGGTAGTACAAGTACCTCATAACAGAGTATTCTCAGTTCTTTCCTCCTGTCCCTTACAGCATTGCTGTCTTTTATTTCACTTAGAGACTGTAATTTCCAGACACATTGTCACTATTATTATTTTGGACAAGCTATTATCTGTTAGATCAATGAAGATTAAGAAAATATTTTATTTTACCTTCATTTATTCTTTCCTTAATATTTTCCTCTCCTTTATGTAGGTACAGGTTTCTGATCTCTATCATTTTTCTTCTCTCTGAGAATTTCTTTTACACGGTAGATCTACTAGCAACAAATTCTCTAAATTTTTGTTTGTCTGAAAACGTCTTTATTTCTCCTTTACTTCTGAAGGATAATTTTACTAGACATGGGATTCCAGTTGGTGGGGATCTTTTTTTTTAAACACTCTCAATATTTCACTTTACTCCCCTCTTGTCTTGTTTGTGACGAAACGTTTCAGGTAATTTTTATCCACTTTTCCTCTGTAAGTGAGGTGAAGTTTCCCCCTCTGATTCTTTTGAGATTTTCTTTGTCTGTTTTTCGTACTTATCATGGTTGGTGTTGTGTGAGCTTCCTAGATCTGTGGTTTGGTGCCTGTTGTTTATTGTGGAAAATGCTTGTCCAATATTACTTCAAATACTTTCTTTCTCTCTCTTTCCTTTCCTCCCCCCTTCCTTCCCTTCTTCCTTTCTCTCTCTTATCTCCTTCTGGTATTCTCATTATGCTTCTGACATGTTTTGTAACTGTCCTACAATTTTTGAATATTATTTTCCATTTTTTCCTCTCTTCTCTTCCATTTTAATTTTTGCAGTTTGAAGTATTGACACATCCTCAAGTTAACTGAGTCTTTCCTCAGCCATGCTGAAGAGCCTATAAAGGCATTCTTCATTTCTGCTACAGTGTTTCTAGCATTTCCCTGAGCCTTCCTTAGACTTCCTGTCTCTCTCTGCTTATGTTACCCATCTGTTCTTGCTGTATTTCGAATCTTCTAGGCCTTGCCTCTTCCACATTTAAAGCTAAGGAAGTCAGTTCTTCTTCTAGTTAAAATATATGGTCCTTGCAATAAAAGTCATGGCTTTCAAAACTATTTTTCCTACCTTAGCTCCGCCCACATTTATATAAGAGCTCCAAGGTGAAGAATTTCACTCTTCCTTGGGTAACAGCCTTATCTAAAGACAGCATTATACTAAGTTCTTGATGACGCTTGAATCATTAGATGCTGGGGAAGATAAGGGAAACAGACTTCAATTTTAAAATATCCACTTACTGCACTTTGCTTCTTCAGGGATTTGTAAAACCTGGAACACTCACACTGCACTGACCCAGCTGAGAAATAAGACAGCCCTGCCCATTGCTGGAGAGATGAGACAGAAGGAGCATCTCCACCCCAACCCTGGGCATTATTTACAGCTCATTTACCCATTTATTTGGTCAATCGATTTACACCCTGGTGGTTGTAAGAAATAGAAGGAAACCCAGACATAACCCACTTCTTTCCAAAAAAAAACAAAACAGAGAAATTTGATACTGTACTTGGGATTGAGGAAAACTAATTGATTTGACAGCTAATCTAAAACTCCTAAGGGAAAAATCAATATAGAACCAAATAATCTCATCTGTAATTTTGTATGCTCTTCCCTCTAGTAAGTTGATTGTATAGCATGTGTCATCTACTTTAGATGGGAATGTTACCAACTATAATGCTTGTGTTGATATTTCAAACAGATTCTAATCTTATTTCAGTAATAGCTTCTGTCATTCCTAGCAACACATATGCCATAACATTCTTGGTTGCATTGACAGAAATATTAATGTGCTCAGATTTCATATTATTTGGACCACTATATGTCTCTTTCATAGTGTTTGGTTGCTTTTGATATATACACAGTGTTAGAGCCTGGCTTCCCAATCCCAGCGCTTTAGGTATTATTCATGAGTAGGATTCATCTCATCTCTGTGTGATTTGGGTCTTCTCTAGCAGAAACCTTCTCTACAATTCTATGGATTTCTTCTTTTATACTTTCCCATCTTATGTGACTAAGATATTGGGTTGGCCAAAAAGGTTAAAAAAAAAAAAAAAACCCAAAATTTTTTTGGCCAGGCCGACACCTGACTGCTCATCTTCATTTTATTCCCTTAGAGCTACTGCCTCTCAGATTGGAATGGATTTATTATCTACATATCAGTTTGATGTTGGAAACTTTCATACGCCTTCTCTGCCAAATTCCTACTCTGTCCTTAAACTCATTGCCTTCCGCTTCTACCTTCCATTTCTTCCTGGGCTATTACTATTACATGGACCTTTCATGAGCAGATATATTTCAATGTAGTTTTTACCTTTTACTCTAGTTGCACTTTTTAGTGTCATTTAGAACAATCCAAATCTTCCTTCTAGTCCATAACCTTTCAGGTATTTAAAATAGCTACCAGGAGCATTTACTTCTTTGGGCTAAATATCCTTAGTTCCTTTTATGATTTACTATAGAATAGAGTTTTGAATTGCTTTATCATCTAGTTGGTGACTCACCATACATTTGAATTACACACCCACATTTTGGAAGTGGTATTAGGAAATTTTCCCCATATTGGCATCAGAATCCAGACTGAAATGATTAAAAATGTTAGAGATATCCATATACTCTTAAATTTAAATGAAGCTTTAGAAAAGTAAAAAAAAATATTAATAAGGATAGGGGTTAAATGAGATTCACTAATTCATACAATAGAATAAAATCTCATGCAATTTTCTGTAAATTTGATAATAAACATTTTTAGATGTCATGAAATAGTGATGATCAAGCTCAGTCAGTCTGGAACCCAGTCAGTACCGTGGGAGTGCTCTGGAAGGCTTGGCGAATTATCTAGGAGACTAAATGATTATTTCAGTGTCCTTAGTGGGGATTGGGTTGAGGGTGGTGGGGAAAGGCAGTAACATTAGAAATAGAAACTAGAGGATTTATCTTGAAACTCTGTCAGCATAGTATATTATATTTTTATTTGCATTGTATAGGACTGATAAGTTCATGTAATTAGGTTCTCTAAAGACACTTTTGGGCTTCCCAGATTGCACTAGCAGTAAAGAACCTGCTTGCCAATGCAGGAAATGTAAGAAACTTGGGTTTGATTCCTGGGGTGGGGAGATCCCCTGGAGGAGGGCATGACAACCCACTCCAGCATTGTTGCCTGGAGAATCCCATGGACAGAGGAGCGTTGTGGGCTACAGTCCAAAGGGTTTCAAAGAGTTAGACATGACTGAAGCAACTTAGCGTGCATGCAAAGATACTTTTACTCACACTTCACCTAAGATTAAGAAGCTATCCATTGTCCATATCAGAGATTATTGTTTTTTGGTTTTAAAAAATTTATTTATTTATTTTAATGGAGGATAATTGCAATATTGTGATGGTTTTTGCTATAATTGACATGAATCGGCCATGGGTGCACATATGTCTCCCCATCCTAAAACTCCTTCCCACCTTCTTTCCCACCCCATCCCTCTGGGTTGTCCTAAAGCACCAACTGTGAGTGCCCTGCTTCATGCATTGAACTTGCACTGGTCATCTATTTTACATATGGTAATATACATGTTTCAATGCTATTCTCTCCAATCATCCCATCCTTGCCCTCCAAAGGTACAAAAGTCTATTCTTTAAATCTGTGTCTCTTTTGCTGCCTTGCATATAGGATCATCATTACTGTCTTTTCTAAATTCCACATATATGCATTAATATACAGTATTGGTATTTCTCTTTCTGACTTCACTCTGTAAATCGGCTCCAGTTTCATACACCTCATTAGAACTGACTCAAATGTGTTCTTTTTTTATAGCTGAGTAATATTCCATTGTGTATATGTACCACAACTTCCTTATTCATTCGCCTGCCAACGGACATCTAGGTTGCTTCCATGTCCTAGCTATTGTAAACAGTGCTGTGAAGAACATTGCGGGGACATGTTTCTCTTTCAATTCTGGTTTTCTTGGTATGTATGCCCAGCAGTGGGATTGCTTGGTGGGGAGTTGTATGGCAGTTCTATTACCAGTTTTTTAAGGAATCTCCACTCTGTTCTTCATAGTGGCTGTACTAGTTTGCATTCCACCAACAGTGTAAGAGGGTTCCCTTTTCTCCCTTTTCTCTAGCATTTATTGTTTGTAGACTTTTTGATGGCAGCCACTCTGACCAGTGTGAGATGATACCTCATTGTGGTTTTGATTTGCATTTCCCTAATAATGAGTGACGGAGAAGGCCATGGCACCCCACTCCATTGCTTTTGCCTGGAAAATCCCAGGGGCGGAGGAGCCTGGTAGGCTGCAGTCCCTGGGGTCACGAAGAGTCGGACACAACTGAAGTGACTTAGCATATTAGCAATAATGAGTGATGTTGAGCATCTTTTCATGTATTTATTAGCCATCTGTATGCCTTCTTTGAAGAAATGTCTGTTTAGTTCTTTTTCCCACTTTTTTATTGGGTTGTTCATTTTTCTGGTATTGTGCTTCATGAGCTAGTTGTATATTTTGGAGATTAATTCTTTGTCAGTTGTTTCATTTGCTATTATTATCTCCCATTCTGAAGGCTGCCTTTTCACCTTGCTTATTGTGCAAGCAAGCTTTTCTTCATTGTGCAAAAGCTTTTACGTTTGATTAGGTCCCTTTGTTTATTTTTGTTTTTATTTCCCTTACTCTGGGAGGTGGGTCATAGAGGATCTTGCTGTGATTTATGTCAGAGAGTGTTCTGCCTATGTTCTCCTCTAAGAGTTTCATAGTTTCTGGTCTTACATTTAGATCTTTAATCCATTTTGAGTTTATTTTTGTGTATGATGTTAGACATAGTTCTAGCTTCATTCTTTATGTGGTTGATCAGTTTTCCCAGCACTACTTGTTAAAGAGACTGTCTTTTTCTCCATTGTATATTTTTTCTTCCTTTGTCAAAGATAAGGTGTGCACAGGTGCATGGATTTGTCCATGTCAGAGATTATTATTTTTGTTTAGGGTAGCTTTAGAAAATGATGGAGATGCTGAAAGGTAAAAACCACCCTCCTACCAAGACATCAACTGGAGCCACCATTACTCTGATTCATGTTAATTGCCTTTGTCCCAGGTGATTCTGCTTTGGGTGTACCCTGATTATAAAAAATATGCAAAAATCCGCCAATCTTTATGACGCAGTTGTTTAACATTTACTGTAAGTCTTGAAGCAGCAAGACTTACAGTGGGTGTAGAGAAATACTTCTGATATGTACTATGAAGAATCTGCTACCAATTACTTTTCATTCTGGAAATGATTTGTTCTCCCTAAGTGCTTCTGCATTTTACTGTCTCTGTGTCTGTCTGTTCCTCAGATGCCTCTCTGTTCTGTCTGTATTGTGTTTTCAGAAGGAAAGAATATTCTGTTCATTTTAGTCTCAAATTGGTCATTTCCAGGCCAAAAAAAAAAAAAAAAAAGTGCTCTCATCACAGTAACATTTATCCCCAAACACTTTTAAACATTCTTCCTGGCTACAGCTGTTCACAATTTGACTCTCGAATCATTCCAGGCTCATTAATCCTAAGACGGCACATGTGATGCTTTTGAAGTATGGTATCTAGAACAAAATCCAATACCACAGGTGAGATCTGATCCTAGCTTTCTCTTAGCTTGAAAGTCATGTGAATTAAGCTTGGAAGGCTATTTTGGACTTGAGGCACTGATGACAGATTGTCTTTAGTAAGCATCCTCTGTAAATAGAACATTATGTTCAGCCTTGGAGCATCAACAGACTTATAGACAGCCGTGGAGAAGGCAGAGAATCTTCCCTTAAGAACTGCCATGTAAGACAAAGCTGGAAACCAAGTTGCCACTTGCAGCTTAATCATAAAGCCATCATCTGGCAAAATCCCACCTACTCGTATCTGCACAGCCATTGACCCATGAGAGATATAAGCTCAGAATGACAAGATTCATGCTGCAATACATATTTGATATATTACATATAGACACCTGTTTAGGGACAGTTTGGAAATACAAATATTTTCTTAGGGCCTTCAGTGTGCCAGCACTATCTTATTGAATTTTCAGGATGATTCTCCAAGTTTGCATTGTTCTTGTTTTATAAATGAGGACATTGAGTTTCAAAGGTCGAGCAGCATGCATTTGAATAACTGGCAGGGCCAGGATTAAAACTCAGGTATTTTACCCAAAGCCCAAACTCTCTCCCTAAAACATGCTTCCTAGGAAGTTGCCTGTGCACAAAGTGAAAATTATGTTCTTGATAGAATGTTAGCCAACTTATGAAAGGAAAATAGACATAATAAAAGTAACTAACAATGGAAACAGTTCATAATTCTTAATTGTTGCAATGATTATGAACTGAAATGTATTCAATTTTAGCATATTATTACTCAACAGATATTAGCCGGTTATTTTAGGTACATATTGCCCTGCGGTCACTGGTGTATCCTCTTCTGTGCACCTCATATGAACTGTTGATGACTTCACAGGTGGTGTGCATCATTAACGCATGTAAATTTAGTAGGCATTTTCCCCACAATTCATTCTGCCCTAGAAATTCTTATTTCTTGTACTCCAGTGAAGGGTCCCTTTGCCTTTTTCAGTGTTGACAAGAGGCTGAGGCAAAGTCCTTACCCTAACAGACTTCTAAAGCAGATAGAAAGCTTTGATGCAAAGATATCTATAAACGCGACAGGAATCGTAGACATTAGAGCTAGAAGGGACTTATAATGTTATCTACTCAAGTATCCCATTTTAATCAGTGAGGGAATCAGAGAAACCTATAAATAGAATGTTCTAATAACACCAACCCTATGTAGGATGACTGTGTCGTTCATTTGAAGAGTAAAGGGAATGCTAACTGACAGGAATGCCGGGAAGTGAGCAGCGTCCTGTGCAAGCCAGTCTGTAGTTATTCTAGCCTCTCTGAACTTTTTATAATAATGAAATAAGATGGCATATGTGAAAACACTTGGATTGATACCTGGCATATACGTGGAATGTGCACATAAATTTCCCCCTGAATCTGAAGTCCAGGTGCCCAGGAAATCAGGCAATTTGGGAGTTAGGTGTAGGTGTTCTAACTTCTAAAGTTAAGAGTCAGCAGTACCGAATGAAAACCTAAAGTGACCTTGAAGCGCCAGGTTTTGTTCTTGTGTATCTTACTTTCTGTTTTTGTGTTGACTCTAACATAAAGCTTCCTGTTATTTTTTTCCCCCGTTTTATAGATTGACCGAATTATCCCATGGCTTTAAGATAGAAACACATTAGTAAACAGCTACGCAGATTAATAATCCTGCCGGAAGGAAGGAAAAGATAAAGGAAGGCGGGGAGAGGAGGAGGGTCGAGGAAGAGGGATGGTGAGACCAGTTGTTTCTGAAGATACAAGATTCTGTGGAATCTGTACCCAGATAAGATGCTAGCCATTTTATACATGACTTCTTAGAAAGGAAACAAGCTTGAGTACGGATTTTTAGCTTAAAAGCAATAGACTTACAGTTACCCCCATTCTACTGCCTTTTCACTGCGTAGGAGTCATCATTACATCTTTGTTTCATTCCACTTATTTATTTAACGCAGCCGGCTTTCAAAGCCCTTGAATTCACTCCTTCTCCACTTTTGCCATAAGAATAACTGCAATTCATTCCTTAATTGATGGCAAACCACAAAGTGAAGGACCTGGGACTTTCTCCAGTGTTAAATTATGAGTACCCGAGAGTGGCGAGGGCGTCCCTGATGGTTCAGTGGGTAAAGAATCCACTTGCAGTGCAGGAGATTCGGGAGACGTGGGTTCGATCTCTGGGTCAAGAAGATCCCCTGGAGTGAAAAATGGCAGTCCACCTCAGTATTCTTGCCTGGGAAATTCCAGGGACAGAGGAGGGCTGCAGTGGCCTGGTGGGCTGCAGTCCATGGGGTCACAAAGAGTCGGACATGACTGAGCACAGACGCATGCACGCGCAGACGCACGCACATATGCACACACACATATACATACACATACGCTAGAGTGGTTAAGAAGTGATGTGCTAGAAACTGATTTTCTAGTTTATGTCACTTGGAAGTTCCAAGTTATCCTAAAGAGACACAGAAGCATTCACTTGTCTGCTTCTGAATCCAAGATGTTGGCTCCAAGATATTTCAGGTGGAAATCTTATCCCTGAAAAGGCAACACAATAACCAATTCTATTCCCTGCCATTTCTCCAATGGCAATGAGGAGGTGAAACTTCACATGTTATCTAGGCTGTGAAATCTGGCCCTTCTCCTGTTCTGACCTTTTCATTATTCTTTGTTCTGACTCATTGGTCATTGCCAGCCCCTCCTGCAGGTTGGTTGTGTTCTAAGGGCTGGAAGACAAGAATCGCCAGCTAATCAACATACCAACTACAGAAAAGGTGAAAAACAGCTGCCTTTCCCTGTAGCCACCCCCAGGGCACGCACTTCAACTTACACAGAAACTGGCTCCACTTTAGAAATGTCCTGTACTATAAATGTCCTGTCCAGTTCAGAGAAATAAGGAATTTGAATAATACCAATCATTTCCCTCTAGCGAACTAAAGTGAGACAACTATCTTCTGCCACATCCTGAGACTGGAACTCTTGAAGGGCTCTGCGTCTGATTTATAATTGACTCAGGATATTATTTTCAACTATAACTCGTTAAGATTTTCTTTTCCAGTAAGAATTCTCAAATAAGATTGCCCCCAGTGACTGAGTTTTCCTACCTTCAGTTTGAGAATGTTATTCCTAAATCAAGTTTTCTTTTTCTTCTGTCTTTGAATTATATGTTCAGGTTTACATTTTCTCCCAAGTACAGCCAAGAATAATAGTAAAAATAAGCAGTTAAATGAAAAAGTCTTTTGTTTTCATGGTGACATATATTTTACAAAGCATGTTGTTTTAGTCAGGATAGGATAGTTTAAGCAGTAGTAACAAAGTAACCCCCAAATCTCAGTTCTTAACCGTCAAAACTTTATTCCTTGTTACATGATAATATCCAGTGTGGCTTAGCTGGGGGCTGGGTTCCATATTAGCTCACAAATCACAGGCTTATGACAACACCAGCATCTTAACACATGCCTTTGCAGTTTGCCGTGCCAGCCATAGGTGACACTTATTCTTCTGTGTTTTGGCCTAAATTGAAAATGCATTGCTTCTGCTCATAGCACATTGGTGAGAATCTGTCACGTCGCCCACCTGGGGTGAAAATATAGGTGATCACCTGGATGTTCTCTGAGCAACAGATGTCTCTGCCATGCACGTTTATGTCAGTGTCTTCACTTAAGCATAATAACCTTGAAAGGGTGATAATCTTGCTACTACTAACAACAGAGCAGCTATTTATCATTTCCCAGTTGTGTATGAGCAATGACTTTTTGCAACCTCATTCGACTCATCTGGAAATTGAGTCCTCTGAGAGGACAGGGGGAGGGGAGAACCAGCCTCAGAATGTGTGGCAGCTCTGAGCATCTCTGCCAGCCCAGAGACTACGCCAAGAGAAAGACTGACCAGAGAGGAATCTTGCAGTGGGCAGAAATTGTCAGGCCCTAGTATTCATGCCATGCTCAGTTATTGGCTGGGAACCCATGTTCTTGGCTTGAACACTGAGGCAGACCCCAAAGGCAGTGCAGCTGCCACAGATAGCTATTCTGAGAGCAGTAGGTGAGCTGGATGATGTGCTTGGTGTTCCTGTTGTCAAGACTTCCTGGCACTCTAGCAAGCCCTGATAGCTACAGCAGAACTTTCAGTGTAATTATTCTATTAGGAACTGGGTAAGAAACTTCAGGAAAAAAAGGAGGGAATAGTAATGAGGGGAGGGAGAATATTAAGGTCAAGTAGTCAGGAGAGGGCCGTTCTCACTTCACTGCCATTAACTAGCTGTGTGACCTCCAGCCCTGTCCCTGAACGCACTGTGCCTTTATTCTCGAGTCAGAGTTAGATGACTGGACTTGATCAGTGGTTTTCTTAAACTTTACTGTGTTTCACAATCACCCAGGGGCTTGTAAAAACATAGATCTCTGCTCCCACACCCAGAATTTCTGTTCTGAGAAATCTTGAGTGAGGCTGAAGATGGTCTTTCTAACAAGTTCCCAGGCTCTGCTGCTGGTTGGGAGCCTACACTTTGAGGAACACTAGACTAGACCCTGATGCTGGGAAAGATTGAGGGCAGGGGAAGGGGGTGACAGAGGATGAGATGGCTGGATGGCATCACTGACTCAATGAATAGGAGTTTCAGCAAACTCAGGAGGGTGAAGGACAGGGAAGCCTGGTGTGCTGCAGTCTATTGGCTCTAAAAGAGAACACAACTTAGCAACTGAACTGAATTGAACAACTGAACAACAATATTAGATGCTTTCCAATGTCATTTCAAACTCATAAATACTATGTGCTTGTGATTTAGCTACATGACTTGAAAATGACCACTGCTGCAGTTACTTATATCCATCTCTTCCTGCCCCTTTATAAACTAATAAAAATATTGCCTTCATTATTGCCAGGAGAAATATCAATAACCTCAGATATGCAGATGACACCACCCTTATGGCAGAAAGTAAAGAAGAACTAAAGAGCCTCTTGATGAAAGTGAAAGAGGAGAGTGAAAAAGTTGGCTTAAAGCTCAACATTCAGAAAACGAAGATCATGGCATCTGGTCCCATCACGTCATGGCAAATAGATGGGAAAACAGTGGAAACAGTGGCTAATTTTACTTGTGGGGGCTCCAAAATCACTGAAGATGGTGATTGCAGCCATGAAATTAAAAGCCGCTTACTCCTTGGAAGAAAAGTTATGGCCAACCTTGACAGCATATTGAAAAGCAGAGATATTACTTTGCCAACAAAGGTCCATCTAGTCGAGGCTATGGTTTTTCCAGCAGTCATGTATGGATGTGAGAGTTGGACTACAAAGAAAGCTGAGCACCAAAGAATTGATGCTTTTGAACTGTGGTGTTGGAGAAGACTCTTGAGAGTCCCTTGGACTGCAAGGAGATCCAACCAGTCCATCTTAAAGGAGACCAGTCCTGGGTATTCATTGGAAGGGCTGATGTTGAAGCTGAAACTCCCCAATACTTTGGCCACCTCATGGGAAGAACTGACTCATTTGAAAAGACCCTGATGCTGGGAGGGATTGAGGGCAGGAGGAGAAGGGGATGACAGAGGATGAGATGGCTCGATGGTATCACTGACTCGATGGACAAGAGTTTGGGTGAACTCCAGGAGTTGGTGATGGACATGGAGGCCTGGCATGCTGCAGTTCATGGGGGAGCAAAGAGTCGGACACGACTGAGTGACTGAACTGAACTATCTATATAATAATTGTATTGATAACATATCATTAAATAAAAATATCTAATGATTTCTTACCGTGTGATGGATATTGTGCCAAATACAAAGAAAGTATCCTTTATAATTTGAGTTAAAATACTGACAGAAGAGCCATCATCAGCAGCACTGATGACATGTATTGAATATATACAATGTCCTAGACTCTGTGCTAGCTTCCCAGGTCTGTTATCTCATTAGTGTGAGTACGTGATTGACTGTGATGTTAGGAGAGTTATAAGGAAGGAGCAATGACATCTATCTTCAGTGCAGATAAATGAAGTAGGGGAGGAAGAAGCTGTGCAAGGAGTAACATGAGCAGTCTGGCTGCTGCTGCTGCTGCTGCTAAATTGCTTCAGTCATGTCTGATCTGTGCGACCCCATAGATGGCAGCCCACCAGGCTCTGCCATCCCTGGGATTCTCCAGGCAGGAATACTGGAGTGGGTTGCCATTTCCTTCTCCAATGCATGAAAGTGAAAAGTGAAAGTGAAGTCGCTCAGTTGTGCCCGACTCTTAGAGACCCCATGGACTGCAGCCCACCAGGCTCCTCTGTCCATGGGGTTTTCCAGGCAAGAGTACTGGAATGGGGTGCCATTGCCTTCTCTGGGGCAGTCTGGCAGCCAAGTATAAATGGTGAAGTCGTAGCCTAGACTAAAGGTGTTGTGGGGGTGAGAAGGAAATGCTATTTGTGTGAGTGGGAGAAAGGAATGGAATAAATTCAGACATGCAGTTCGAGTCTATGAAGCTCACATATCTGATAACCGTAGCTTAGAGGAGTCTACTACACCACGTGGTGTGTAAGTAAACACCAGTAGATTATTTTACTGGAGGGAAAAGGAAAGAGAGAGGTTAAGAATGGAGGACCTGTCTCAGTTCTGCTAAAGTGTCACCTTTGTAGCCTTGAGCAAGCCACTGAGCACTCTCAGCATCCCGTTCTCATCTCTACCAAAACGTAGCACTCACTGTGCCTGCCTTACAGGATGGTGAGTATAAAGCAAGAGCACTTTGTTCATCACAAATCTCTGTGCATCAGTGTGACATTATTAACAAGCAAGCTGCATTGTATTTTTAGATTTTTCAAAACAGTTCCAGCTTTCTGCTTTGGTGACGAGTTTCACTCTTTGCCCAAAGACCAGAATGCCTGTGGAGAATGGTCTGGCCTTTATCCACTTGTCTGTGGGGTGTCGTGCGCTTTAGGAATGTAGAAAAGGAATCCTCTGTTTTGTGACTTAACATCCCAGGAGTTCCCCACCCACATGAAGTCAGTGGTCTTCTCCTGGCTAATTGCAAATAGGAGAGTCCCAGAGAGTTGGTCCAAGTGATGCTCTGTGGTGTAGGACAATGAAAGGATGACATGAACAGAATGAAACACCAAGACACGGTTGGCCAAAACATGTTGTAGTTAATATGTCCCAGGAGCTCAGCTGGCTTCTTTCTCTGGTTGGAGCCTAAAGGAACAAACGAAGGAAGAGGAGAATCCAATCCAATTAAAAAAAATTCAGCTCAGCTAAGGTCAAGGCTCTTGTTCTAGGAATCTTTCGTTAACCACTTGAAGGCAGGTTCAGAGTGGGTTAATACATGCCTTGACTTCTGGCATTAGAAAGATATTGGCAAGGGAAAATCGTATTCTTAACCAGGGAAAAAGCAGGAAACTTGGTCTACACTTCAATTAACAGATGTGCATAGAGTTGATTTTTGGAAAATTGAGTGTGTCCACAAGTGCTGTGGAAGCTGGTTATTTGGGGATACTTTGCTTTTATGGGTTATCATTACCTTAAGCAGATGGATAAATTAAATTTGAAGGCATCCAAAGACTGGATTGTAGGAAATAATTCAAAATTCAGAGGGGACTGTTCTCAGAGTAGATAATTTCAATTTACATTTGATTTTGGAGTTTTATCCTAACTTCTTTGCAGTATATTTACCTATGCATTAGTAATTTGTTGGAATGAATATTAAAATAGACCAACCTTCTCTGTGTTCTCAGTGCCTCAAGTGGAGTAAAGGTGGGTGAGAATTCCGTTTTGGACTCACAAAGTGTAAGATGACTAACACATATTCAAGCAGAAGTGTGGAGTGTATGAAAAACCTTTAAAGCCATGCCTTCAACACTCAATTGTCTCCTGAGCCAGGGTCTTATCCTCTTAGCCATGAGGGATCTAGACACTTCCACATTTCTTCTTGGATGCTCCATTATCACAGCAAACCCAGTGTATCTGAAACAGAACTCATTTTTTGCCTCAACACATTGGCTTTATTTTTGCCATCTCTGTTTCTGCTGTTGATTTCGTCATTTTCTAAGGCACCTAGGTCCTAAACCTCACAGGTAGTCTAGGCTCCTCTCCCTTTCTACCTAGATCAACCACACATCAATCTTAGCTTTGTAATGACCATCCTGTAATCCCTTCTCTTTCCAATTCATCTGTTACTTCTCTGGTTTAGTCCCACATCCCCAGGTTTTCTTTACATCTAGAAACCAGCTATCTTGGCTACAGGCTCTCTCAGCCTTTAGTTCGTTCTTTGTATTACTTCCATGTTATCTTTCAAAACTAGTGCTCTGCAGGTATCCTCTTTCAACTCAAAGTTATTTCTTGACTCACCATTTTTGGTAGAGACTATTAGATGACTCCTAGTGTCCAGCAAGCCATGCATTATTTCTTAGGAACAAAACCCTAGACCATTTGCTCAACTCAGAAACTCACCTTCCCCAGGTTTCCTAGCAGTTGTATTATGTCATGTGACCAAGCTCTGCCCCATGAGACATAAGCAGAATCTTATGCGTCTTTTGTGTTGTTTCTCTCAAAAGGATCAAGTTCATCATTCCCCTTTCCGATGCTGGAATGTGACCATATTGCTAGAACTCTGTTCTGAATTGAGGGTGGATGTTAGCTCTGAAGGTGGTTAAAAAGAAAGACAGAAAGAGACCGAGTCTCTGACTTCATGGAACTGTCATAGCAAGCCTGGACTAATTCTGGACCTTTTTTATTTACAGGGAAAAATAAATATATGTATATATTTAATCCACTATCCTAAGGGTGTGTTACTTTACAGGTGAATGCAAATCTGGACCAGAATCCCCAGGATACAGGAAGTTCTTAATATTTACTGCAGAAACTTGGACTGCCTCTAAGCCTATTTCTACAATGTTTCTCCTACCAGTAACATTCCTTGTGATCAAGCTGTTGTACTCCTAATGTGCTATGCATTCTCCTGTTTGTGGAATTTAATACCTCAGGGACCCTGATTTTCATTTAGTTCCATAGCACCTATTAAATATTTTGCATTGAGATGCAAATAAATGACAAAATAATAGACTTTTCAAAATGGAAGGGATTTAAATTCTGTCTAATTTTCCTGGTGGCTCAGAGGTTAAAGCATCTGCCTGCAATGTGGGAGACCTGGGTTCGATCCTTGGGTCAGGAAGATCCCCTGGAGAAGGAAATGGCAACCCACTCCAGTATTGTTGCCTGGAGAATCCCATGGACGGAGGAGCCTGGTGGGCTATAGTCCACGGGGTCGCAAAGAGTCGGACACGACTGAGCGACTTCACTTCACTTCAAAAATTTCTATATAGTGAAGGAAAATTCTCTGTATCCTTGGTGCTCATAATATATTTGCTGACTGGCAGCATTTTAAAAGACTCTGGGTGATTCAAATGCACCTTCAAGTTTGAGAAGCATCTCATCTGTAGCATCTCTAATCACGTGTCATTCAACTGCTCCTTAAGTTGCTCACAAATATATAAAGCACCTTAGCTTGTGCCTGAACAGCTGTAATTGCTAGCAAGCCATTCTGCAGCGTAAGCTACAAACTGGTTTCTTGGAATTTCACTGTGACTTCCCTATTTCTGGCTTTTAGAATAACGATAAATAATATAATAATAACAGTAAATAAACACCGCAATAATTTTAAGATAGCTCTCATTGGGTTAAACCTTCTCTTTTCAAAGGTGAACAACTCATTTGAATCGGCATTCTTCACCTAACCTGATTTTTTAGACATTTTGTCTGTTTAATTTGATCATCTGTAAGTGCCCTAATTAAAATACAAAACCAGAATTCAGTATTATTCCCTGAGTGTGTGGAACTAAATGCTGCAAGAAACAGTGAATTCTAACTCCCTCAGTCTGTAGCCTATTACATGCAAAGTTCAATCCATTACCATAGTTTTGATGATGTTCTGATGATATTTTTATTTATGTAAATATTATAAAAATTATTTTTTGAATTAAAGTATGCTTAAAAAAGGGGAGCTTCCCAGGTGGCACAGTGATAAAGAACCCACCTGCCAGTGCAGGAGATGCCAGAGATGTGGGTTCGATCCCTGGAGGAGGAAATGGCAACCCACTCCAGTATTTTTACTGGGAAAATCCCATGGACAAAGGAGTCTGGTGGGCTACAGTCCATGGGATCCCAAGGAGTCAGACATGACAGCAGCTGAGCACACACATGCTGAAAAGTGTCAGAAATCACATCTTGTTTATTATTTGTTTTAATCGGGAAGATCTGTGTGTGAGTCAAGATCTTGTTTTTTCTTTCTAGAGTTTCCTCTGCTACCACCAAAACCTAAAATCTCTCTCTCTCTCGGTGTATGTAAATGTTTGAGCTCTCTTCAGTATAAGTCTGTTTCTACATTCCTGTAGGACACTTTGTTTTGAGGCACTGACCTCTGACACTCCTCTTTTGAGGAGTCTGAACCTCTGACTCAACAGCCTTACCTAACTCATCTTTCTGCCTTTTTTATAGTTATGAATATATGCTTTACTACCCTTTTAGAGGACTTCCTTCATGGCTCAGATGGTAAAGCATCTGCCTGCAATGTGGGAGACCCGGGTTCGATTCCTGGCTTGGGAAGATCCCCTGGAGAAGGAAATGGCAATCCACTCCAGCACTCTTGCCTGGAAAATCCCATGGACAGAGGGAGAGAGGTCTCCTTGACAGATGGAATTCATATTTCCCATAGCACCAAGCACAATGAACAGCTTACACTAGATACTAAAGAAATATCTTTAAATGAATGATTCACTGTTTATCCACTGGAACACAGGACGTTACTAGGTTAGACTTCAGCAGAATGAGCTGGAATAGACAAATGAGTAAAATACCAGCATTCCTCTTGCTATCTTTAGGTGAAATGTATAGCTCCCTCTGGGATTGTCCCAACAAAGGAGCTGACCCAGTTTAATAGAGTATAAATACAGTGTGTTCCCAAAAAGTCCCCAAACACTAGATACACAAAAATGTGTCCTCAGTGTTTCGAGTGGTACAACGAATACAGATTGACCCACTTAAAATGAGCCTTTTCACACAAAGTGATTTCTATTCAAACTAGGATCATCCAGCAAAATTCTTGTATCTGTGGTCCAGGGTGAGTCCTCTCCTTTACTCTGGATTTTGAATTCAGAGATTTTGAAGAATTTGCGTAATTAAAAATCAAGGCCAGCAGACAAGCAGAAAGCAGACAGCGACAATTTTTTTTTTTTAACAAAAATGCAGTTCTTAACAAGAAATAGAGGTAGATGAAGAAAAACCTCTCTCTTTAGCATTTTCCATCATTTTTATAGTCTTAGTTTGTACAGCCTCACTCAGGACACTATTTTTATCTTCCAGATATTTTGTCTGAGGTTAGAAAGCTGTCAGTGGGCAAATATTTTTGTCCTGATTATGGTTTCAAGGACTATTCATCAACATCAGTACCTGGGGAAAAAATACCATCATGTATTTCCTGCTAGTTGTAGAATATTAAGGAAAAAATGGACCACTTTGCTGAAATAGACAAGCATACATCTTAAGAAGTATTAGTCTTATCTTGCTCTAATTAAATAAGCAAGATTTTATAAGAATATTAGTGGCACATCTTAGATCTAGGGGAAGTTCGCGCCTACCCTCTGTTATCCCCTCAACTTACCCCAGCAAGGAGAAGTTCTAGGATAACAATTGGTAGAGGGTGGAGTTTTTTTTTTTGCATTGTTCCCTCTTCTGACTATTCCTCCCACGACCCTTATGTTCTCAAGTTGGCTGAGGCCATCTCCCATTTGAGAGGGCTCCACTACCTTGGAAGGACCAGTAGGATTGAAGGGCAGTGCAGAACAATGAGGAATGGAATTAAATAACCGGAGAGCTCATCTCTAGCCTTAGGAACCAGGGTGCCCCCTTTCCCTGCCCCCCCCCCCCACTTTGAAGTAGTAAAAGCAAGCTAAATGAAAAAACCAGTCTCCTATTGATGGAAGATTTGGGTTGCTTCCAATCTCTTGCTATTACTAACAATGCTGCAATAGATACTCATGAATATCATTTTGCATGTGTCCTAGTATAACTCTAGGATACATTCCCAGAAGTGGAATAGCTGGGTCAAAGGGCATATGCATTTGTGATTTTAATAGATATTACTAAATTGCCCTCCCTAGGGGTTGTAACCATTTACATTCCCACCAGCAATATATGAAAGTCACTCTTTTCCTTTAGCCTCACCGAGCGATTGCATCATGCTTTTGGATTTTTGACAATCTGATAAGTGAAAAATAGTATCTCAGTGTAGTTTTAAAACTGCATTTTACTTATGAGTAGTTTCATGTATTTAAAAGTAATTTATACTTCCTTTTGTATTCTTTGCTCATTTTCTTACTGGCTTTTATCAAAATGTAGGAGCTCTTTATATATTTGGGAGATAAATTCCTTTTTTGGGTATTTGTTGGAAATATTTTAACTCAATTTTAATATTTATATTTTTCTTTGTTTAATGCTATTCTTTCATGCTCAAATTTTCTTTTAATTTCATGTAGTCAAATACAACAATTTAAAAAACTGGGATATTTTGGTTTGTATTTAGATCGGCTTTTCCTTACCCAAGCCTATGATGGAATCTTTCCATGTTTTATTTCAGTATTTTTATGGTTTCATGTTTTATATTTAAATCTTGATCCATTTGGAATTTATCCTTGTTTGAAGTGTGATATGTGAATCTCATTGTTCCAAAAACATTTATTGACTCTTCTGTTTCCCTCTCTGGTTTGAGATGCCACTTTTGTTGTATAATATCTATCTCTATTTCTGAATTTTATTTTTTTCTTTGTTGATCTCTTTATGCATTAGTGGGGTTTAAAATACATATGAAATCGAATATATAATTTCTCTTCCTTGCTTTTCCATTTCAAGAATTCTCTAAATATTGTTTTATATGAATTTTTAAAATTAACTAGTTTAAAAAAATTGGTGATCTTAATGGGATTACATTATTCTTAATTAGATTAGATAAAATTGACATCTTTGTGATCTTGGTTCTCCCTATGTAATATATATGTTTTTCCATTTGTTAAATTCTGCTATCTCTAGTTGATTTTTAAAAGTTTCTTTAATATGTCTTGTGTTAATTTTCTTAGGCATTTTATCTTTTTGTGTTGCTGTTATAAATGGGATCTTTTTCCTTCCATGAAATGTTCCAGCTGGTTATTGTTTACATAGATGAGAATCATTGAGTAATTTGTATTAATTGTATATCTGCACTGGCTTGTTTTTTGGTTTATATTTCACGCAGTTTACTCTCTCGGGTTTTTTCGGGTTATCATCAAACGCCTTCAAGTACTGGGTTGTATGCCTTCTTCCTTGTTTCCAGTTGTGTACTGCTAGCTTTTTTTCCTGTTCCAGGTGTGTTGGCTAGTACCTCCTATACAGTGTTAAGTAATAGTGGATGGTGGTGGACCCATTCTTTATGTTTTTAGTGGGAATTCCTCTATGGAATTGCAATTAAGAATGATGGTTGATTGGGGCTAAGATGGAAATATTTAATTATATTAAGAATGTATCTAACACTTTTATTGAGTTTTTTTTTAATCAAGAAAGAATGATAACTTAAAAAAAATCAGGTTTATTGAAATATAATTTTCATGCAGTAAAATTAAGATTTTTATGTCTAGAACTTGGAAAATTATGACTAATGTATTACAGTTCACTAATTATGAACACATTAAAGATATGGAATATCTTCGATATCTTTGACACCACAAAAAGTTTCCTTGTGACACTTTATAATCAATTTCTGCAACATCCTCACCCGTGTCAACCCTGATCTGATATTTTTACCCATGATTTTGCTTCATCCAGAATAAATGAAATTATACCATATGTAACTTTTTTGTATCTTCCTCCTTCTATATTCTTTTGAAATAGTCATATTACTGTATTTATGAATAGTTTTCTTTGTTTTTATTGAGGAGTCTACTGTATGGATGTACCACATTTTGTTTATCCATTCACCAGTTGACAAACATTTAGAATGTTTCTAGATTTCAGCTTGTTATAAATAGCCTACATATCTTTGTGTGTACTTATGCTTTCATTTATTTAAGGTAAATATTTAAAAGTGAAGAACATGAGTTGTACAGTAAGTGTGTTTCACAGAGATTTCCAAACCGTTTTCCCAAATGGTTATATAATTTTGCATTCACACCAACAATATATGAAAATTACAGTCAATATGTACTCCTTCTAACTCCTTGTTTTATCTTTCTTTGGGGCTGGGGGAGGAGTCATTTTGTAGGTGTCTAAGCAGTATCTCATCATGACTTTAATTTGCATTTCCTTAATGATTAATAATGTTAAACATCTTTTCATGTCCTTGTTTGCCATCTGTATTCTTCAGTGAAATATCTGTTCAAATATTTCGCCCATCTTTTAATTGGGACTTTGTCTTCTGATTATTTGAACAGCTTAATGAAGTATAATTAAAAAACAGTAGACTTCATGTATTAAAAGTACACAAACTGATAAGTTTTGACAGATGTATATAACCATCACCAAAATCAGAATAATGAATATATCTATTACCCCTAAACGTTTCTTCTTGACTCATTATAATTCTATTCTCCCACACTTCCCAACTCTAACCCTCATCCCCAGGCAACCAAGGACATGATCTCTGTCCCTAGAGATTAGGTTGCACTTTCTAGAATTTTATATACATGGAATCATGCAGTATATACTCTTTTCTCTTCTAGGGTGGCTTCTTTCACTAGCATAATTATTTTGAGCTAAGTCTGTGTTGTTCCGTGGATTAATAGCTCATTCCTCTATGTTGCTGAGTAGCATTCAAGTACAAATGAACCATAATTTAATTATCCATTTGTCTGTTGGTGGACCTTTGGCTTATTTCCACATCTTGAGATTTATGTACAAATTCTTTGTGTGAACATATGTTTTCAGTTGTCACGGGTATGTATCCATGAGTGGAATTGTTATATCACATGGTTCAGTTCAGTTCAGTCGCTCAGTCGTGTCCGACTCTTTGCGACCCCATGAATTGCAGCACGCCAGGCCTCCCTGTCCACCACCAACTCCCGGAGTTCACTCAGACTCACGTCCATCGAGTCAGTGATGCCATCCAGCCATCCCATCCTCGGTCGTCCCCTTCTCCTCCTGCCCCCAATCCCTCCCAGCGTCAAAGTCTTTTCCAAAGAGTCAACTCTTTGCATGAAGTGGCCAAAGTACTGGGGTTTCAGCTTTAGCATCATTCCTTCCAAAGAAATCCCAGGGCTGATCTCCTTCAGAATGGACTGGTTGGATCTCCTTGCAGTCCAAGAGACTCTCAAGAGTCCTCTCCAACACCACAGTTCAAAAGCATCAATTCTTTGGTGCTCAGCCTTTTTCACAGTCCAACTCTCACATCCATACATGACCACTGGAAAAACTATAGCCTTGACTAGACGGACCTTTGTTGACAAAGCAATGTCTCTGCTTTTCAATATGCTATCCAGGTTGGTCATAACTTTCCTTCCAAAGAGTAAGGGTCTTTTAATTTCATGGCTGCAGTCACCATCTGCAGTGATTTTGGAGCCCAAAAAGATAGTCAGCCAGTGTTTCCACTGTTCCCCATCTATTTCCCATGAAGTGATGGGACTAGATGCCATGATTTTTGTTTTCTGAATGTTGAGCTTTAAGCCAACTTTTTCACTCTCCTCTTTCATTTTTATCAAGAGGCTTTTTAGTTCCTCTTCACTTTTTGCCATAAGGTTGGTGTCATCTGCACACCCTTACACATGGACATCACCAGATGGTCAACACTGAAATCAGATTGATTATATTCTTTGCAGCCAAAGATGGAGAAGCACTATACAATCACATGGTTACTTTATGTTTAACTTTTTGAGAAACTCCAACAAAAGTTTTTCCACAGCAGGGGCACTGTTTTATATTCCCACCAGCAATGTACAGGGATCCAGTTTGTCCACATCCTTGCCGCATGTATTTTCCTTTTTATTTTTTAAACTAATTTTTATTAGACTATAGTTGCTTTACAGTGTTTGCTTGAATTAGCCATACATATACATCGATCTCCTCTTTTATGGATTTCCTTCCCATCTAGGTCACCACAGAGCCCTGAGTAGAGTTCCCTGTGCTGTGCTATATGTTCTGATTAATTATCTATTTTATATATAGTATCAACCATGTATGTATGTCAATCCCAATCTCCCAGTTCATCCCACACCACTTCCTACTTGGTATCCATGTGTTTTTCTCTACGTCTGTGTCTCTATTTCTGCTTTGCAAATAGAGATAATGCCCGTTCTGTGCATTATCCTTTCAATTTGTGGATAGTGTCCTTTGATTCACAAAAGTTTTTAGTTTTATTGAAGTCTGGTTTATCTGTTTCCTCTTTGGTTATGTACTTTAAGTGACATGTTTGACAAACCATTGTGCGTGCATGCTAAGCAGTGTCAGTCATGTCCGGCTCTTTGCCACCCTATGGACTGTAGCCCGCCAGGCTCCTCTGTCCATGGGATTCTCCAGGCAAGAATACTCGAGTAGGTTGCCATGCACCTTCCAGGGGATCTTCCTGACCCAGGGCTCGAACCCATGTCTCTTAACATCTTCTGCATTGACAGGCAGGTTCTTTACCACCAGCACCACCTTCACCTAATCCAGAGTCACAGAGATTGACTTTTATGCGTTCTTTGAAGGGTTTATGGCTTTAATTTTACATGAAGGTCTGCTCTATTTGAATTAATGTTTGTCAGTGGTGTAAGGTAGGTGTCCGGCTTAAGTCTTTCGCATGTGGCTATCCAGTTGACCCAGCACCATCTGTCATAAAGTTTATTCTTTTTCTCAGTTGTTTAGCACTCTAGTCATAGATCAGCTGACCACGGGTATATAGGTTTACTTCTCACTTGTAGTTTAATGATCTGTATGTCTATTTTTATGCCAGTTCTACACTGGCATAAAATTGGTATAGCTGTGCTTTAGTGAGTTTTGAAATCAGGCAATGTGACTCCTCCTGTGTTCTTTTTCTCTAAGTGTTTTGGATATTCTGGTTTCTTCACATTTTCATGTGTATTTTTACATTAAAAGACATTGAAATTTTGATAGTTTGCCTCAGATCTGTAGATCAATTTGGAGAGCATTACTGTAAATAATATATTCCAATCCATGAAACATGAGGCATCTATTTAGTTTTTTTTTTTAATTAGAGGATAATTGCTTTACAATATTGTGTTGGTTTCTGCCATACATCAACATGAATTAGCCACGGGTGTATATATATTTAGGTGTTCTTTAATATCTTTCAGCAAAGTTTTGTGGATTTTTAGTGTGCAATTATCAAGCTACTTGTGCTAAATTTATTCCTAAGTATTTTATTTTTATGCTATTGTAACTTGATTATTTTCTTAATTTGGGGGATGTTCACTATAAAGGTATAAAAATACAACCATTTTTTGTATATTGGTCTTATATTCTGCAACTTCACTAAAACTGTCTCTATATTTATAAGGGATATTGGTTTACATATTTTTTCTGGCAATATCTTTTTCTGCTTTTGGTGCATGAATAATATTCAATACATAGAATGAATTGGAAAGTGTTCCCTTTTATTTTTTGGAAGAATTTAAGAAATATTGGTGTTAATTTTTCATTAAATGGTTGGTAGAATTCACTGTAAAGACATCTAACCCTGGATTTTTCTTTGGGGGAAAAATTTTTTTTATTACTAATTCATTCTCTTCCATTGTTATATATCAGTCTATAGATTAGATTTTTACTTCTTATGTTAGAATTGGTAGTTTGTGTATTTCTAAAATTTTTTTCTGTGTCATGTAGGCTACTTAGGTTTGGGGCTTCCCAGATAGCTCAGTGGTAAAGAATCTGCCTGCCAAGCAGGAGATGCTGGTTCTATCCCTGGGTCAGGAAGATCCCCTAGAGAAGGAAATGGCAATCTACTCCAGTATTCTTGCCTGGAAAATCCCATGGCCAGAGCAGCCTGGTGGGCCTCAGTCCCTGAGGTGGTAAAGAGTTGAACGTGACTTAGAGACTAAACAACAATAGCTTATGTTTTATCTATGTTAATTATTCATACTCTTCTCTTTTAATCCTTTTTACTTCTAAAATATTAGTAGTAATGTCTTCATCGATTTTAATTATTTCAGTTTTCTCACTTGTTCCCTTGGCTGGTCTACCTAATTTTCTTGGTCTTTTCAAAGAACTAACTTCGGGGTTTCATTAATTTTTTCTACTGTGTTTCTATATTCTGTTTCATTGATTTCTGTACTAATTTTTATTACTTTCTTCCTTTTGCTTTCTTTGTATTTACTTTTTTTTTTAACTTAAAAATACATTTGTTACTTCACAGTGTCTGTGGGTCAGAAATTTGGGCATAGTCTAGCTGGGTTCTCTGCTCAGGGTCTCAGAAAGCTATAAGCGGAGTGTTGACAGGGACTACAAACTCATCTAAGGCTCATTTATAGTCCCTTTCCAAACTCTTCAGTGATTGGAAATGTGAATTTCCTTGTAGTCATATGACTGAGATACTCATTTTCTTGTTAGCTATAGATCAGAACCACCGTCAGGTCCTAAAGTCTACTCTCTGATCCTTGGCATATGGGTCTTGTCTCTCAAAACATGGCAAAATTTGCTCTTCTTTTTCTAAAGTGGAAGTTTAGGTTATTGATTTGAGATCTTTCATCTTTTGTAATGTAGATTTTTACAGGAGTAGATTTTCTTTAAGAATAGCTTTAACTGCACCCCAGAAGTTTTGGTATGGTTGTGCTTTCACCTTTATTTATTTCAGAGTATTTTCTAACTTCATTTGTGATATCTTCTTTGACATGTTGGTCATTTAGATGTATGTCATTTAATTGTGTCACATATGTGTGAATATATGAGTTTGTTGCTAATTTCTAATTTCTTTCTGTAATGGTCAGAGAATGATGGCACTGTTTTTTAATATTTTTTTGAGACTTGTTTTATTGTTTAACATCTGGTTATCCCAGAGAATGTTTCATGTGCTTAGAGAAGAATATTTGTTCTGCTATTTATACAATTTTTAAATTGAAGGATAATTGCTTTAAAATATAGTGTTGGTTTCTGCCATACATCAACATCAATCAGCCATAAGTATATATATGTCCTCTCCCTCTTGAACCTCCTTCCTACCTCCCACCCTATCCCACCCTTTTAGGTTGTCGCAGAGCTCTGGTCTGAGTTCCCTGAGTCATACAGAAAATTTCCACTGGCCTTTTGATATGTGGGCGTGTATATGTTTCCCTGCTACTTGCTCCATTCTCCTTCCCCCTTTCCCAAGTCCCTCTGTGTCCGCATGTTCTGCTGTTTTTAAGTGGAGCGTTCTGTCCATATCTGTTAGGTCTAGTTGGCTTATAGTGCTGTTCCAGTCATCTCTTTCTTTGCTAATTCTCTGACTAGTTGTTCTTATCATCATTTAAAATGAGGCATTGAAGTTGCCAATTATTATCATTGAATTGTCTTTTTCTCCCTAAATTATGCTAGTTTTTGCCCTACTGTTAGGTGTTTATATGTTTATATTTTCTTGATGGATGGACATTTTTATCATTAAAAAATATCCTTCTTTGTCTTTAGTAACAGTTTTTGTCTTAAACATTTTTCCTGATATTACTGTAGTCACTCAAACTCTTTTGGTTACTATGTGCATGGAATATGTATTTTCCAACCTTTTATTTCCGTCCAGTTTGTATCTCTGAATCCAAACTGTCTTTTGTGGATAGCATATAGTTTGATCTTTTTTTTTTTTTTTTTGAGGTTGTGCTCAGGAGATTAAACAATGCAGTTTGATTGTGTCTTTCAATATATGCTATATATATACATACATACATGGCAAGATAGATAAGAGGGAATACAACTGAATGAGAACTAATTGTAACAGGGACCTGGAACAAGAGAATTTCTTTGAGTGGATGCTAGATAGAGTTCTGATCTTTCTTCCAGTTCATGGCAAAAGGCAGCTAGAGGATTATATAGTTTTCAAAGTGTAACTGAAGGACTGGCAAGATCAAAAATGGAAAGTAGAACATGCTTGGGAAAGAACAATTGCCTCTGGACCATAAGCTCAGCAAATTCCAGGCTTAGTTTGATCATTTTTAAATACATTCTGCCAAGCTATGCTTTTTAATTGAAGAGTTTAATCTAGTTATATTTAATCAAATTGTTGACTAGGCAGGATTTATGTCTGTTTGGTATTGTTTTCCCTGTGTCTAATACATTTAATTCTTCCTCCTTCCTCCATAATGCCATCTTTTATGTTAAAAAATATTTCCTAGAATGCACTCCTTTGTCTCTTTTACTATTTTGAGTTATTTTCTTAGAAGTTGCCCTAGGGATTAACATTCTCATTTAAACAGTCTAGTTCAAATATACAATTTAATTTCAATAGTGTATGTTATGGATTGAATGAATTATATCTCCCCCAAATTGATATTTTGAAGGCCTAACCTGCAATACAACTGTACATGGAAAAAGGCCTCTAAGGAGGTAATCAAGGTTAAATAAGAATGGTTTCTCAATTTGATAGGACTGGTATCCTTAGAGCAAGAGACACCAGAGGGCTCTTTCCTTGGGTGCACAGAGTAAAGGGCATGTGATGACACGGTGAGAGGCTAGCTGTCTACATGGCAGGAAGAGAAGCTTCACCAGAAACCAGTTCTGACACTGCCTTGATCTTGGAATTCTAGCCTTTAGAACTATAAGAAAATAAATTTCTGTTGTTTAAGGCACCTAACCTAGTCTGTGATAATCTGGTATGGCAGCCTAAACAGACTAATACAGTTTGCAAAAACTTGGCTCCTGCACGGCTCCATTCCTAGCTCCTCCTTACGCTGTTATTTTACAGCTTACACAATCTCTATATTGTGTGCCTATAAACAGATTTATAATTATTGCTCTATGCAGTTGTCTTTTCAATTAGATAGGAGTTACAAACTAATACATTGAATCTGAATTACATCTAGGATTCTTTCATTTCACCCGGAGAGATTTCATTTAATATCTCGTGATGAAAGATCTAGCAAAAAATTCTAGATGATCTGGGAATCTCTTAATTTCTCCCTCTTTACTGAGGAATGATTTTTCTGGCTGTAGGTTCACGGTTGACAGGTTTTTCGTCTGTTTTTCTTTCATCATCTTGAATATACTATTCCACTGCCTTCTGGCCACCATGATTTCTGATGAGAAATTGACCGTGAATCTTATTGAGTCTTCCTTGTAAGCAATGAGTCACTTCTTTCTTGCTGCTTTCAAGAGTTCTTCCTTCCTTTTTGCTATCAACAATACAATAATGATACGTCTAGGTGTGGTTCTTTTTGAATTTATCCTAGTCAAAGTTTGTTGAACTTCCTAGAGGTGTAGACTAATGATTTTCATCCAGTTTGGGAAGTTTTTAATCATATTTCTTAAATTGTCTTCTGTCCCTTTCTTCTTTCTTCCTTCTTTTGTAGTTCCCATTATTCATGTTAGTCTTGATGATGTCCCAAAGGCCTCTAAGACTGTGTGGTTTTTCTTGATTCTTCCTCTGCCCCATTTCTCAGATTGGATAACGTCAGTTGATTTACTTTCAAGTTCACTAATTCTTCTGCTGGAGCAAATCTGTTGAGTGTTTCCACTGAATTTTACTTTCAACTGTTGTGTTTTTCAACTCCAAAATTGTTATTTGGTTCTTTCTAAATAATTTCTATCTCTTTATTAATATTCTCTATTTGGTAAAACATGCTTATTTTCTCCTTCCATCCTTTAGACAAGTGTTTTTTTTTTTTTTTTAGTTCTTTGAACATTTTTTAAATGGCTGTTTTAAGATCTATATTCATGAAATTACTAATTGCTAAATTCAATTTCTGGACCTCCACAGCAGTTTCTATTGTCTCTTTTTTCCCCTGGATATGAACCATACTTACTTGTTTCTTCCCATGTTTCATAAATTTTTATTGAAAACTGGACATTTTTGAATAATAGAATATGGCAACTCTCAAAATCAGATTTTCCTCTTTGTTCAGTGCTTGTTGTTTTTGCTTGTTGTAGTTGCTTGTTTATGTACTGTTCTGAACTAATTTTATAAATTCTTGATTTTAATGCAGTCCACTTAATCAATTTTTTACATTGTGGATGATGCATTTGGTGTCGTATGTAACAAATCTTTGCCTAATTCAGTACTCTACATTTTTTCTTTAGACTTTTTATAGTTTTGGGCTCTTACAGCTTTTCAAAAATGATTTTAGATTTTTATCTCAGTCTATGATCCATTTGATTTAATTTTTATAAATACAATGTATGAATTGAAAGTTTGTTTCTTTGCTTGCTTGCATAGGAATATCTGATACTTCCAGAACGTTTGTTGGAAAGACTTATTTTTCTACTGACTTGCCTTGCACCTTTATCTAAATTCAGTTGACCAATGTAGGCATTTCAGAACTCCCTTTTTTATTCCATTTATCCATTTTTAGGCTATCTTTGTAGCAAAACCTTGTTTTGACTCTTGTCAATTCAGTTTTGAACTCAGGTCATGTAAGTCTTCCTGCTTTACGCCTTCTTAAAGTTATGCTGTTTTAAAGTTGTCATGGCTATTTACTTACACTACCAAACAAACTTCAAAATCCATTAAAAATACCTATAAATCATGTATTTTATTAGTATTTCATTGTATATATACACAGTTCAATTTTGGGAGAATTAGTTTAACAATATTGATTGTCCTATTCTATGAAGACAGTCTATTTCAGTTATCTTCTAAATTTTGATGTATGTTTATAGCCCAGAGTATGATCTGTTTTGGTGACTGTTTGATGTATTCTTTAAAAAGAATGAGTATTCTGTTGTTTGGGTAAAATATTCTCTATATATATCACCTAGGTCAAGTCAGTAGTTCAGGTTTCATATTTCCTTACTGATTTTCCATCTGCATACTTACGAGAGAGAAGTATTGATTTCTCCAAATACAGCTGTGGATTTGTGTATTTCTCTTCTTAGTACTATCATTTTTTTGTGTTTTTTGGAGTATTCTTTTATTATCAAATAGTATAATCTTTAATACCATGTAATGTCTCTTTATCCCTAATAATAGTACTTGTTCTGAAGTCTACTTTGTCTCTTGTATTAATAAAGCCATTCTGGCTATTAAAAAACTGTTTAAATTAGTAATTTCATGAACTATGACTTCCATCCTTTTGCTTTTAACCTATCTAAGTTTTTATATTTTAAAAAGGTTTCTTGTAAATAACACATAGTTGAGTCTTATGTTTTTAGCCAATAAGGCAATCACTCTCTTAATTGAAATGATTAGAACATTGATATTTATTTGCTGCTATGACTCAGTTTAAGTGTAAAACCTTGCAAATTTCTATTTGTTGCCCGCAGTTTTGTTTCATTTTCCCTTTTTTTTTTTTGCCTTCCTTTTCATTAGTTGAGTTTGATTCCGTTTTATCTCCGTTATTAGCTTATTAGTTATGGCTCATTTTTAGAAAAAGAAAATTAGTGATTGCTTTAGAGAAGTGGTTCTCAACGGGGGAAATTCTGCCTTCTACAGGACATTTGGCAGTGTTTGAACACATTTTTAATCATCACAACTGTGAGGGTTCTTATGGCAGTTAGTGGGCAGAATGCGTCTTAACATCCCACAATACACAGGGCAGCCCTTCACAGCAAAGAATCATCTGGCCCCCCAAGTCAGCAGTATCTAAGTAGAGAAATGTTGTTCTAGGATATACAGTACACATATTTAAAGTACAACAGTCTATCTTCAAATGATAATTTATCACTTCAGGTATAATTTAAGACTCCTACAGTGATTTACTTCAACTTTCTTCTTCCCATCCTTTATGTTTTTGTGCATGACTCCATTTTCAATGTCTGACTTGACAACTTTCAAGCCTACCACTTCTCTTTCTCTTTATGCCCCACCCTGGGTGTGTTGATGAGAAAATTTTGAAATTTTTGGCACCGGTGGGAATTTCAAACTATGCAAACCTTGGTCTCTTTATAGAAATTCCCACCTCAATCCCATCCTCTAAACATCATAGAATCTGTGCAGGTCTCTTTTCCTTCATTTTCCTGAACCAATTCAGATTGCTTCGGGAGTCCTGCATGACCTCCTTAATAGAGTTTTAATACATGCGCAATAGACTTTTTCAAGGCCTCTCAGTGTGTAACAGGTGTCACTGTCATTGGACTCAACATTCAAACCAACTTTTGGATGTGTACTGCTCTATCTCTTGACAATGAGTCGTGTTTTCCTTGTTATTTGTCTCATAGTTATTTATTGAATGCCAGACGTTGTATGTAGAAGAACAGTAAATATAGAGGTAAATGGCGTTCATGTCCAGAAACGGTCATGTCGCTCCTGTCAGGTCATTTGTGGGTGTCTATAGAGGTGTTTTATTTCAATGCTGTCAGGAATTGGACTGAGTTTGTATTTTACTGTTGGTAGAAGAATCCTAAACACATGATAATCTTCACATTCCCCTGGCTATGGGCTTCTTTTGTCTCATGGGACGTGCAGGTGAGTTCTCCTAGGTTTCAACCATCCTTGTGTCTATGCCTTAGAGGAGATCTCTGTCCATGTTATTTCACCACCTTCAGGGTAAACTTTCTGTCTTACTGCTAGCTCATGTTGGAGTAAGGTGTTGGTTGTCAGTTCTAATTCTGACTGTTCTGTCAGTCTTGTTTATCTGAATACATGAATTGACTCTCCTTAAATGGTGATACAGCCATGAAATTAAAAGATGCTTACTCCTTGGAAGGAAAGTTATGGCCAACCTGGATAGCATATTGAAAAGCAGAGACATTGCTTTGCCACCAAGGTCCGTCTAGTCAAGGCTATGGTTTTTCCAGTAGTCATGTATGGATGTGAGAGTTGGACTGTGAAGAAAGCTGAGCGCCAAAGACTGATGCTTTTGAACTGTGGTGTTGGAGAAGACTCTTGAGAGTCCCTTGGACTGCAAGGAGATCCAACCAGTCCATTCTGAAGGAGATCAGCCCTGGGTGTTCATTGGAAGGACTGATGCTAAGGCTGAAACTCCAATACTTTGGCCACCTCCTGCAAAGAGTTGACTCATTGGAAAAGACTCTGATGCTGGGAGGGATTGGGGGCAGGAGGAGAAGGGGATGACAGAGGATGAGATGGCTGGATGGCATCACTGACTCAATGGACATGAGTTTGAGTGAACTCTGGGAGTTGGTGATGGACAGGGAGGCCTGGCGTGCTGCAATTCATGGGGTCGCAAAGAGTCGGACATGACTGAGTGACTGAACTGAACTGAAACTTATTAAGGTGAAAAAGTAAGTCAAGGAATTTTGTAATATTGAACAAATTTCACATTCCTTCAGTAAACCCCACTCAGTCATTGACACTATTTTAAAATATTTTCACCATCTTCTTACAAATAGTTAGAATATTTGAAAAAATATTTATAAAGGATATTGATTTGTAACTTTTCAATGCACTATTTGCTTGAAAAATATTTTGAAATTTAGTGTTCAGCTTTTTAAGTTCACTTGCAAAATTTCTTGCTTTTCCCATTCTTTGGAATAGTTTAAAAAGCATGTAATTCCAATGTTAAAGTTTTGACAGCATTATTCTATAAAACACACTACGCCTGGTATTTTTTTTTATGCATGCATCTTCTAGGGGACATTGATTCACTTAGCTTTTTAATTTCTTCTAGGGTCAGGATTGGCAAATCATAGTTTCCTAAAACTAAGTTGCATAAAATTGAACAAAGTCCTTTCTTAAGAGTACTTTAATTCTGAATGCTTATGTAATTTTTTGTTTGTTTGTTTTTAAATTTGTGCTTTCTCCCTGTTCTCACTGATTAGGTTCAATTGTATTTTAATTTTTTAGTGAAAGTGCTAACTTTTTAAGATATTAATTTGTTTTTCTGTTTTCTAACCCCTTAATATTTGATTTTATCTTTAAAATTCCATCCTTCTGCTTAACGTAAGCTTCACATAAGCTTATTTTGTGGTGTTTAATTTAACGCATTTCATTTTCATGTTTTATGAACTATATTTCCTATAGTGTTCATCCTTCAACATGCTTCTGATAACTTTGATTTTGTGTGATGAAAATTTTCCCTTTACTCTATTCTTAAGTTCTGCTGCCTCGCATTTCATCTCCTGTCATCTCTCCTCTGGATTCTTGTATTTTGTCTTGGATCCCTTTTTTAAAGACAATAGTTCTCTTAAGTTGTTTCATCACTTTTAATTTGTGGTCACATGTTTCATCTGCTCTGTTGCAGCATTGGCTGATGAGTATTCTTGGTCTGTTGGTAAAGTTTTTGTTTTTAAGATATATGATACATCTTAAATTTATTTTTGTGTATAGTATAAGGTAGAGTCCCAGTATTATGTTTATTTTTATTTTTGCCATATATTTATCCAGTCGTAACAGCAAAATTTGTTGAAAGGATTTTTCATTCCCCCTTTGAATTGCCTTAGCACCACTGTCAAAAATAATTGACTGTATATATATATATATATATATGAGTGTCTTTTAGGACCGTATTCTGTTCCTTCAGTTTCTCTGCTCGTTATTTGTTGTTGTTTAGTTGCTCAGTTGTGTCCGACTCTTTGTGACCCCATGGACTATACAGTCACTGGAATTCTACAGGCCAGAATACTGGAGTGGGTCGCCGTTCCCTTCTCCAGGGGATCTTCCCAACCCAGGTCTCCCGCACTGCAGGCAGCTTCTTTACCAGCTGAGTGACAAGGGAAGCAGTAATAAGTTCAGTAGTAAATCTTAAATAATGTAATCCTCTAGACTTTTCCTTCTTCTTGAGATCGGCTTGTCTATTCTTGGTTCTTTGCATTTCTATCTTAATTTTAGAATCAACTTGTTTATTTCAATCAAAGATACTGCTGGGATTTTTATTGAGATTGTATTTTATTAATAGTTCAATTTGAGAAGACCAGCAAATTTGAGTTTTCCAGTTCACAAACATGGAATATCTCTCCATTACAGAGAATTGTTATAATAGGTTTATGTTTTTGTCGGTAAACTTTGGTATTTTGCACATAGATTTTTATTATGGCATCATTCTATCAGTGGTCTTCCACTTCCTTTGTTATTATTTATATTGAATGAGTTGGATTTTCCTAGACCTGCTCTTTGAAAGAAGTTCCTATAGAGGGAAAGATAATATGGGAGCCTTATAACTGACACAGAAACAGATTGGTTTCCACAAATAAGACTGATTGTTTATTTCTTTATATGTAAGCAGACTTTTCTGTTTAGTTTGTTTGTATTTTACTTATATTGACTTCAGTCACCAAGGCACCCCACCCTAGTTTCTGACCCCATTTGGCTTAAAAAACAAATGGATTAGGTCTCTCCCCTTTAAGAAGATATTTTCACTACATTTTTTTGGTAAGGGTTTTCATCCCTGGGTTATTGTTTCTATGCTTTCCCCACCCCACCCCCACCCATGGCTTCATTGCAATATTAGTGCACCTATTGGCAGCAGTCCCTACACAATTTTTCTGATCTGTATATTATACTTTAATAGAGTTGCCTTTACATGGATTTTCAGAGTTTTTCTTTTTTGTTTCATAAGACTTCTAGGGCAAAGCAGGGGGAAGAGATACTGAGTTATGTAGCCATGTTAATGTGAGAGGCCCAAATTTTAATTTTTGAAAATGACATTTAAAACAATATATCAAACTTCCTAAACAAACTTATAAAGGAAATTCACTTTGTAATAAAATTAGAAACTATCTCATAATGCTCTCAATGTAGAAGGCAGGAATTCTGTTTCTAACCAAGAGATACTCTTTCCCAAACTATATTTTTGTAGCTATAAAGGCCTATATTATTATAAAGAATCAAAATGGAATTAATCTGAGCAATCCACTAAAGCAAAACTCCTTCCGTATTTTAATTTTTCTAAGAGTCTTTTAGCCTCTAGTCTCTTAGATTCATAGGATTTTAGAATTTTAGAGCTTGTGAAGATATTAGAGTTAATTTTTTGGGAAATTGAAATAAAGGACCTTGATCTAGAAGCCACTGCTGAGTGGCAGAACCATAGCATTTGTGTAACCCAACTCTCTGCCATTGATTCTTATGTTGGTATCTGCAGGCCTTTTTATTACTTGTTTCTGGTGAATTTATCCCTTCAAAGTTACTTCTGATAAATTATCAAAGATAATTTTCTTTAATGTAGACGTGAGAAGACAGATTTGAGCTGGATAAATCTGTATACTTCTGTTAATAATCTGTATACTTCTGTTAATAATCTGTATACTTCTGTTAATAATCTGTATACTTCTGTATACTTCTGTTACTAGGTCTAGAAGATTCACTAAAGAAATTCTCAATGATTCAAAGATGCAAGCATTAGAATAATCCATAGAAACTCCTATTTCCTCCTAGTGTATACATTTATTTCCTTTGTGGGAGGGTTGTTTCGAATAGCTGCGATTTTGAAACCCTAAGAATCAAGAATATGAGTGTGCAGTACCTTAGGCCTTACCCAACAAGCTAGCTCATTGGTAACTGCTCCATGAATGCTTTCTAGTGGTTTTTCACCATCAACAGATCATGTTGAGAGTAGCGCTTGCTTTGGTGCTCCACCTTCCTTTTCTTCTTTCCTGACTTTCCTTGCCACCTTCTTCAGGTATCCAGCTTCACATGAGACAAGGAGCAGCTGATGCTCCCTAAAGCAGTGGCACGCCAAAACTGTGGTAGGCAGGACAAGGTGAGAGACATCACGTAAGGATGCGGCAGGAGTAGGCAAAACAGAGGGGGTCGTTGGAACTGGAAGTTGAGAGAAACCTAGGGGTGTAGTCAGAGAAGGCAATGGCACCTCACTTTAGTACTGTTGCCTTGAAAATCCCATGGACGGAGGAGCCTGGTAGGCTGCAGTCCATGGGGTTGCAAAGAGTTGGACACGACTGAGCGACTTCACTTTCACTTTTCACTTTCATGCATTGGAGAAGGAAATGGCAACCCACTCCAGTGTTCTTGCCTGGAGAATCCCAGGGACGGGGGAGCCTGGTGGGCTGCCGTCTATGGGGTCGCACAGAGTCGGACACGACTGAAGTGACTTAGCAGCAGCAGGGGTACAGTAACAAGAGATTCCCAGATCACATACATTCTGTCTGTGATCCAAGCCTGGGAAGATGAGGACTCAAGCAGACAGAAGCACAGCAAACCCAAAGCCCAAACTGCTTGAAAACATGCTTGAAACTGTGGTCAATACCAGTCTCAAGGATAAACTAACTTAGGGCCTGTGGGTACAAGGCCACCATTTCGCACAACTCAGGGGAGCATCATTCTTTGTTTTGGCTGTGCTGGGTCTCTGTTGTGGCACATGGGTTCTTTGTTGCTGCATGCGGGCTTTCTCTATTTGTAGCGAGCAGGGGACACTCTCTTTTTGCAGTGCATGGGCTTCTCATTGCAGTAGTTTCTCTTGTTGCAAAGCACGGCCTCTAGGACACGTGGGCTCAGTAGTTGATTGTGGTGTGTGGCCTAAGTCGCCCCACAGCATTTAGGATCTTAGTTTCCAGACCAGTGATGGAACCTGTTTCCCCTGCATTGACGGGTGGATTGTTAAGCACTGGACCCCCAGGGAAATCCCATCATTCTTATTCCCTATTGTGAAGAGAAGGTCAGCAACATTAGGAAACTGGCTAATATCTTTAAAAGATTCAAGATGAAAGATGGGATCTTTCCCTCTGACATGTACTATCAAATGTACTCTGGGGAGAAGTCCTGAAATTCACTAAGTTTCTGTCTCCCCAAGACAGTGTGGACTGAAGTCAAAGTAATAAGCTAAAGAGCTTAACCTTCACCTAATGGAAGCATTGTGGGCAGGGGGTGACCTGGACCATTTCCAGGCTCCCTGACACCGTTGAGTGAGTGTCCTGCTGCCTGGGAGCCTCGGTACCAAGTCTGGTAATTGTAGAGTCTTTGGGAGGGCACCCCCCTACTCAGTGCTTCAGTTCAATACACACGCCTTTAATTCGGTGTTTTTTTTAAATTCAGCTCCAAGGCTGTCGTCAGCCATTTCTCCCTCTTTCCTTTAACACTGACCACCTTGTTCCCTTTTATACCCTGAACAGAGCCAGGCAGTGTGCATTGAAATCCAACATCCTTTGTGTTGTTTGAGAAATCTGAGGCTGACATCTCCGGGGCTTTTTTGTTTCTCTTGCTTCTCTCTGCCATGACCTGCCAACTCCTTTTGGCTCTCCTGGGCTTTCGTCCTGTCCCGTATCGATTGCTACCCTTCTCTTTGTTTGAGGGATGGTAAGGATGAACCCTGCAGCACAAGGACACTGGCTTTGGACATGGTCTGGTCAGCCTCCAACCCGGGCATGTAGGCCCAAGGTATTTCGCCAGACCAAGGTTGTTGTTGCATCGGCAGCTTATAAAGGAGCCAGTGGATTTTTTTTTTTTCCAGACTGCTATTCTGAATTCACAAGGTCTTTTCTGGGATTTCATTCAGCTGCTTTAAATGCTCTTTTTTTCTGCTTCTTTCCCGTCTTAGACCTTGTGGTCCTCAGGTACCCAGTTTGCTAATTACCCCCATCGCTGGCACCTGACAGCAGGCGGCTGCAGTTCTGTTAATTATGTCCTCAGGCTTAGGGATTCTCTTGTAATGACATCCAATCATCTACCTCTGACTCATGGGCGGAAAGCAGGTTGCAGGCATGCTTCTCTTCCCCTGAGCTCTTAAAATCTATTCTTCTGGCCTAGCACCTTAAGATTCATATGCCATGCCTTGAAGGTATATGATAGAGGAGCCGACTCTGTGCCTTTTACAGCATCCGGTTTGGGCACAGGTATTGAAGGATCAAGTGCAGGGAGATTTGAGGACCAGCCAGCACCAAATTGATTTACCAGTCACACAACCCGCTGAGAACATGTTACCAGAGGCTGCTGGGTGGCCCTGTTGTAGATTAAGGCCCTTCTCTGGTCTCTTTCCATCCCATGACCCCAGTGTAAACTGTCCTTTAGCCCAGAAATTACAGTTTTCCATAAAGAGTGGAATAAAGGTTAAAGAAAGCCATGATTAATTCGTTCCTATGGAAATGAAAAAACTGTGGTGTAGGATATAAGAGGCCTGGGTTTCCAGAGAACTAGATTTGAATCAGTTATAATATTCATTCTATGAGGGACTGGTCTTCTGTTTTTCATCTGCAAAATGGGGGGAATATTTAATATCTAGTCCTTCTCTGCAAGTGAAGTTTGAAGTGGGGCCAAGAGAATTCATGTGCAATATTTCCAGAAGGTTTGGTTTTCCATGGAGACAGATGCTGTTTTGTATATATGTAAACACAAAGATATGTAGATATATAGACAGTTTCTCATTGATTATTTCAAGATACTGGAAGACATGAATTGTGGGTAAGGAGAACTGTTGAGCAGGGAGTTTTAGTCAATTTGTAGGTACTTTAAAGCAATTGTGATGGATGTGGGGAAAGAAATCAATGGAGAACCATCAATAGGGACTTCACTGTAAATACAATATCCTAACAGTCTGACTAGTCATCAGAAATACTGCCTATCAGTAACTGGGCAAATTAAAAGGGGCAAATAAGACCTTTGCATACAAGTCATAAAAATAAAAGAACACATGCGCTTTGCTTCACAAATGATGAGGCAAGCATGGGGGGAGGGGCAGGCAACAGACAAAATCAGTCCTGGTTCTAGTCTACGATTATTGGTTCGGCCAAAAAGTTCTTGCAGGTTTTCTATAAGATGCTTTGGAAAAACCCAAACAAACTTTTGACCAACTGATACAATCACAATTTCCATTTGCATGACAGATTTTATTGCAATTGACTCTCACGAATAAGAAAGCCAGGTCAGGTTCCCTTTTTATATAAGAGGAAGCTGGCTCAGAGGTTCACTCGGAATCACAGGATGTACACACAGGCAGTTCAGACTTAACCCCAGGTCATTCTTTCTGATGTAGGGTGCTTTCCCCTTGTCCACGCTTGCTGTGGGAATTAGGTGTTTTCTTTGAGCCTCAGTTCGGTCCTTATACAGTGTTCTCTGTCTTCAGAGAACCTTTTTCTCATTGGCCTTTCTTTAAGGACTTGGTAAAGTAGGCTCACTTAATGCCTATTCTTTAGAAATACGACCTTCCTCTTGAGTCAGCAAATGTTTGGCTGCCCTGAACATCCTGATGTATCATTTGGCCCCCAGTGGGTCTCCAATCCTCTCTTCAGCTGCTGCTGCCTGAGACGCCTTCCAGCCTGGAATCTCTGGTCATTGCTCAGTCAAAGGTAAGCCCGCAGAAAGAGGGTGATAACAAGTAACTTCCCAGGTGGCGCTAGTAGTAAAGAACCCACCTGCCAATGCAGGAGACTCAAGAGATGTGGGTTTGATCCCTGGGTTGGGAAGATCTTCTGGAGGAGGAAATGGCAACTCCCTCCCATATTCTTGCCTGGAAAATTCTATGAACAGAGGAGTCTGGTGAGCTACAGTCTCTAGGGTCACAAAAGAGTCGAACACTACTGTGCACACACACAACAAATAACTTGAGCAGATTCATTAAACAGATACATCCTACAATTCCTGGCAACTCTGTACTCCCTGCTTTCAAATAATTTCGATCTTCTTGCTCAGCTCACTGACTTTTTGCCATCATTCACATCTACACTGATAAAATAACTCTCGAGAGGGATTTTTAATTTGTGCTCCTTGTGGCCAGGTCTCCTCTTTCATGCTTCCATCTCTGGTTATTGAACTCTTTGCTCTATTTCTTTCTCTCAGGTTGTTGGAAATCCTCTCAATCAATGAATTATCCACCTCCTACTTGCCAATATATTTGGGAGCTTTGTGCTCTCCAACTGATCAGAGATGGACATGAAGGATGCTGTTAAATGTGCAGGCCAGTAAATACACCTATATGACGACCTTTGTGTCCATTCGCTGTGCTACGGTTAGATATAGGGAACAATTGTCCCCATGTTAGGTTCCTTCCATCCCATACCCATCATAATTTTTCCTGACCCCCTTGGAGACTGAGGAAAGGTGGCAGTGGTAAGGATTTATTGCTCTTCCTTGATATGTGTGAATAAATTGCACCATTCCAACAAGATCTGGACTCATACAACAGACTCTGCCTGCCGGCTTGGCTGTGTTCTCCATTCCGCAGACAACAAAGGATGACAGGTTGTAAGTTTCAGCATCAGAAGAGAGCAACTGGCTTCCTTTGGCAGCCTCACTTGTTAACTGGCAGCTCCGAGAAACAAGATTCCCTGGGTCATCTAAGGACAGGCAGCAGCTGATGAGTTTAAGAAGCAAAGAAGGGGTTGATGGCAGTTCTATAGCCCTGCAGCACCTTAGTCTCCATCTCCCTCTGCCCTTTCTCCTCTCTAGAGCTCTCATCCCTTCTCTCAGCTGCACTCTGGTTAGAAGGATCAGATTGTAAGAAATCGAATAAAAAGCACTCCCATTTCCTGAATAGGTTGGCTTCATGGAAAGGAACCCAGCCCAGCCTTTGTGACTACATAAGTTACCTGCCCAGTAAATGCCTTTCTGTCTTCTGCAGCAAACCTAGCCAGCTTGGGAGCATCTGTTCCTAGTAAGGAATAAAGTATACCTCTCTGATTTTTTTGGTGGAAGACTCCCAAATACTTAATTTTAATTCAGTAGGTATACCTGTGGCTGCTGTCTATGGGGTCGCACAGAGTCGGACATGACTGAAGCGACTTAGCAGCAGCAGCAGCAGCAGGAGCAGCAGCAGCAGCAGCAGCAGCAGCAGCAGCAGCAGCAGCAGGTATACCTGTGGCTGATTCATGTTGAAATATGGCAAAAACCATCACAGTGTTGTAAAGTAATTATCCTCTAATTAAATAAATTAATATAAAAATTTAAAAAATATATTATAAGTCTAGCTAGGTCATAAATTATCTTTAATAAATGTTTTGTCCCCAAAGCACTTAAACAATAAATCAACTATACCTCAATTAAAAAAAAAAAGATAAACAGAAAAGGAAAGAAAGCCAGAAAAAAAAAAAAAAAGACTGGATGGACCCATGTTAATGTTAGCCAGACTTTTAGATTTCGCTTAAAACCAAAATGATATTTTTTTTAAAAAAATGCATTCAGTAAAGAAGGTCAGCTTTTTGTTTTCCAGGTAAAGGCCCTTTATGACTGCTGTCACATCAATGCACAAAGGCAATTTTAGAACCAATAACTCTGGAAACAGGATAGTCTTAAAAAAAAACAAACCAAGAAGAACTTCCAAAGAAAGAAATAAAAGTCAGCAGCCTTATACCAACTTCAGCAGACAAAAACAAACACCGTTCATTTGAGGATGATTCTAGATCTGCAGAAAAGTTGCAGAGGTGATACAGAGTTCCCATAAACCCTCGCTCAGGTTCCAGATCAGGTTTAATACTCAGCTACATTAGACTATTGCAGCAGCATTTCTCCTCCTCATAGCATAAGTCCTCGACTCCCATGTGGTGCCTCAGTCCTGTCCTGGGTGCTGGGCTAAGCCTGACCAGCATAGTAGGGATTTGCACAGACTGAGCCATGTATTCTGGCAGCTCCAAGAAATAAGAGTTGACCTTGTGGGCAGCCAAGCCAGCCCTTGCGTCTCAGATCTGAGCCAATGACACAGTGAACGTCTGTCTATCTCATTCACAGGAGCAGTGTCCCCTTTAAGCTCCCATCAGAATCCCTGAATCAGGAACTGTGTGCTTTCCTCCCAGCTTAGGGAATAACTCAGTCACTTGGTCTTAACTTTTGCCTGTCTCATCTCTAGCTCCCAGGGGCTGTGCCCTGCTCCTGCCTTTATTTATCCTCATATGGTCTATGGACCTGGATCACTACTAAAAATCAGATCTGCTGATATCACACTTTTTACATTTTGCATCCTGGCTGCTGGACCAAGCTTTCTCTTGACCCCTACTCTCTTGCCTGAACTAGTCTAGGCCCATGTCCACACGCTTCTGGGGCTTCTTGAAATTTGCTGAAACTGACCAGGCCACACTTGATTACATCATGAGTTATGATAATATTTAACTTTATTCAGTCATTTTTATGCAAACATTTACAACCTGTCACTTTTTAGGCTCCATTATGAAGGTTTATATAGATGAATATTAAAGCCTTTCTTTCAGAGAACTCACAGTCTAGCAGAAGGTATAGGCGAGAAAAGTGAGGATTTCCATATGACAGTCATTAGTATGAGAAAGCTGGCGCAGGGTACGTGACTAGGTAAGACTCAATCCCATATGAAGGGACACACAGAATAGCAGGTTTGAAGAGAACAAAAGACAGTTTGGGGGCTTCCCTGGTGGCTCAGTGGTAAAGAATCCGCCTGCTAATGCAGGAGACATGGGTTCAATTCCTGATCCGAGAAGATCCCACATGCTGTGGAGCAGCTAAGCCCATGCACCACCACAACTATTGAGCCTGTTGCTCTAAAGCCTGGGAACTGCAGCTACTGAGCCTGAGTGCTGCAACTCCTGCAGCTGGTGCACCCTAGAGCCTGTGCTCTGCAAGAGAAGACGCTGCGGTGAGAAGCCCATGCACCGCAGCTAGGGAGTAGCCCCCGCTTGCCGCGACCAGAGAAAAGCCTGCGCAGCAATGAAGACACAGCCAAAACTGAACAGCTATTATTTTAAGAAGTGTCATTTGGGATATATTATATTTGAAATAACAACAGGACACCCAGATGAAGATGTCCATAATGCATCGGAAAAAGAAGGCTGGGAGAGAAATGTAGGCTGAAATTTTGCTGGCTTGTCAGAATACAAAGGCAAATTGAATTCTAAGGCCACTCAGATATCATGGATAGAAGGAAAACGGGGCTTAAAAAAGGGACCTGGAAGAAATCAGCACTCAAGGGGTGCTAAGGACAATATCAAGCAATTTCAAAAAGTACCCTTCCAATGCAAAGCGTGGGGGAAGAGGTGCTTATTCACATCCTCTCTTCCTGCACCTTAGCTCTCTCCGTGTTGTGAAATCTGCCCAGGCAGGCGGCCATTGGGTATCACTCTCTGCTGTTGCTGAAACAAAGAGAAGGAAAGCCCAGCGTCATAGCCTCTGCTACAAAGGCATCGGAATACTCATTCTCCTTCAGATTGTTCTGGATATTGGCGAAGTTGAAGGAGAAGCCAGGCATATCAACCGTCCCTGAATAGGTTTCACTATCCTTGTCCCAAATATGGAGATAAGATATGGGTCATTCAAAGGTTCCTAGATAGCTCAGTTGGTAAAGAATCTGCCTGCTATGCAGGAGACCCTGGGTTTGATTCCTGGGTTGAGAAGATCCCCTGGAGAAGGGATAGACTACGCACTCCAGTATTTTGGGGCTTCCCTTGTGGCTCAGCTGGTAAAGAATCCGCCTGCAATGTGGGAGACCTGGGTTCAGTCCCTGGGTTGGGAAGATCCCCTAGAGAAGAGAAAGGCTACCCACTCCAGTATTCTGGCCTGGAGAATTCCATGGACTATACAGTCCATGGGGTCAAAAAGAGCTGGACACGGCGGGGTGACTTTCACTTTCACTTTCATTCAGTGGCATTCTGAGAAAGCCATTCTGTGCTCCTGAGACAGAGGTTCCCTGAGTATCAACAAAGAGTGATTGGAACTGGTAAATGTCCAGGTTTCCAAAGAGCTTCCAATATAATAAGGACCACCAAAGAGCCTAATGCATAAAGGATAAACTCTGTACTTGGAAGCTAGAGACTGGTATATGAAATCTGTATCCAGCAAGAAAAAAAAAAAGATGAAAATGTGCAATTGTAGTGATCATGCCCAGAAGTATAACAAACACATTGAAGCATCCAGCTTATTCTTGTGTTGAATGAACTGAGCAATGGTTAATAATGAACATTGTTTTCGAGCTCCAGAATATGCAGCTAGATACCCAACAGCAGTATTATTATTGTACTGTGGATGCTGTTGGCTCCCTGTTTTCAAAGCAAGTCTGAAACACATTAGTGAACCTTAGTTGTTTCTCTGGGAAATTCGAGAACACAATGTGGGTTCCACTTAGATCTCCTATCTGCATGTAGACCTTTCTTTAAAATCTCTTAAGTCTCCAGCAACTGGGCTCTCAGGCCACTTCTTCCCATCTAACCTGAAGGAGGTTCTCGTAGAAGCATTTTTAAGTGGCACAGATGAATTAATGTCGAACATGACTTGGCAACTGAACAACAACAACCGGGGTATCTAAAGACGAATAGTGAAGACTACCCTTATCCTGTTAATTAGAGAAGACCAGAGCCTTGATAAGGCACCCTTTGTCTATGTGACCAGATATCCTGGAAAAGGTTCACCTAGAGACAAAATATAGGAACCAATTCCTGCTGACAGTGGAACCCGCTGATGCTGTGGGTTGTGGGGAGAAGGCTGAAAACTGGAGGAAAGTCTGAGAACTGTATATAAGAATATCCTTTCTGGAGTGCGAACTTGTTCATACCAGTCTTAGGAGCTGCCACAATTTTTTGTCCTAAAATGTTTCTGCAATTTTATACCCTGAGAATAAGGAAAGAAAATTCATTATTTAATTTGATCTTCTTAGCATTCCTATAAGGAACAGATATCAACATGCCTAATTTTCGAAAGGGGAAGCAGAAACTAGATTTATTTATCCAACAAATATCTACTGAACACCATTAAGTACCAACATCTACTATGTGATGAGTATAAGATCTGATCTTTGCTCTTACACAGACTGCAAATTGAGAGAGGAAGGAGTAAGCAAGTAAATAACAATTTCAAATTTTTAACCAGGCAAAAGGATAATGGATACCCTAGATCCTATTGTTTATTTGCTTTTTTTGCAATTTTTCTGCTGCCCATCTTTCTTGCGTCATTTCCTAAGGGGCACCTCTCTGATGCTTTCCCTGTGGGAAGAATATTCTTACCTCAGGGAGATCAAGTTTGGATGTATGATATGCTTTGACCAATGAACCATGAGTGGAAGTGATCTGTTCCATATCCAGGCAAAAGTTTAAAGAGTCACATTGTGGTTTTGCCATTGCTTTGTTTCTCTCTGGGTTGAGAATAGAGTGTTCCAGATAGAGGCTGCTACATCTCCAACTCAAGGGACAGGAGTTTGAGAAGACTCTGGGAGCTGGTGATGGACAGGGAGGCTTGGCGTGCTGCAGTCCATGGGGTCACAAAGAATCAGACATGACTGAGTGACTGAACTGAACTGAAGACAGCACATGGAGGAGAACCTCAGCCTTCCCACTGCCAGTGTGAATAAGACAAAAATGAGAAATGAACTCTTTATTTCTGGAAGCCACTAAAAACTGGGCTTGTTAGGCAGTATAACCTAGTGAAATCTGTTTAGCACGAGGAGTATATTTGTGTGTTGGGTGAGGGATAGAAGAAGACTTTGAGGGATGGGCTCTGAAAGCTTGCTTAGGAGCCAACATTTTATTGATGAATCTGAGGTCACTGTGTACCCAACATAGTAACTACATTTTCCCAAGTCTGTATAGGCCATTTCTCCACCATTGACATTATTTGCAAAAGGGCTGGATTCCGAGTAAAATTCACAGAGCACATAATGGAAAGATGCATAAATGAATTCCTGTGTAGATTTAGGAAAATTTCAAACAATTTCTCAAACAGTTATGTTTGGATTAAGTCTAAAGTGTGTTTTGCCTCAAGCTCCTTGTTCCTTAATTTTAAATCTGTATGAATCTTCAGGAAAACTGAATCCATATGTTTCTCATTCATTTACCCTTACCTCATCAAAATACAGTTTGAAAGAGTCACTTAATGTTTTAAACTCTTGAAATCATATTTTCCTTCCCAGCTTGGGATGCTGCCTTTCCTGTGGTCAGCACCTCAAAGGAAGAAAATATGTTCGTCCTTTTGGGGAGTGGTGAGGTCCCCAGCTCAGACTACTTCTCCCTCTCGGCCATAGTAAAAAGTCCTCCAAATGCGGCCTCTGTTTCATCACTGCATTGCAATCTGCCAAACGAAACCACCATGTCCAGCCATTGGAACGAGACGTAATTCTTTCAAGAAAATGAAAGATTCAAAACCAACAGTCCAACATGTCACCAGGCATCTCCTCTTTTCACTGACCCAATCCTTCTCTTTGTAACCAGGTCAGCTTCAGCACCTTATATCCTATTTCTAGCTAGTGAGAAAAGTAATTTCAAAATCTTCCTTCTTCACTGTTTGGGAAAACATGAAACATTTTTATCATGTCCTAACTAGCCGTTTGCCCTTCATTCTAGCTGCTTATTTTAATCTCTCTCCCTTAGTGTCAAGCTACTTGTAATTTCCCAAACAAGACCTATTTCTGCAGGTTTCTGAATGCTGTTCTCACTAACTGGATGTCTTTACACCCCTGGTCAGATGCCTTCTTGCTCTTCTTCCAGGTTCTGCTGGGACGTGTCTTGCCCTGTGATCTCCATGCATGCTTTCATGCTCCAGACCTATTTCATGCTTCATTTCTAGCGCTCTCCCATGGCCATGCACATACTTCCATTAACGTTTATCTCAAGGTGTTATAATTATTTATATGCAGAGTAATCTCCTCCAATAGATTGTGTTCTCTTTGAGGGCAGGGGACAGGTCTTATTTATTTTTGTTTCCATGGCATTGCCAGAACAAGAGGCCTTAATCATAGTTCACCTGTTGACTATGGGGTTAAGTACTTACGTGGCCACATGACGTTTAATAGTCATGGTTCTATTTTTACTGCTCTGAGAGAATATAAAGATATATTCTGGTTTGGAGAAGTGGGATTCAGAATTTCACATGTACTAAAAAAAATCAGCATTTAGTATTTTTTCAAATTATTATATAAAAAATTACTTCTGCTGAAATGAAAAAGGAGGAGGAGGAGAGCCAGCTAATTATCCAGAAAATTTGACAGTGTAGCTGGGATAGGGTGGGTGGTGAGCCCTATGCAGCTCTCTAGGTCTGCAATATTCCACGTTAATTGTGCTTTTGTAATATTTCTGAGGTTTTGTTTTGTTTTTCTACCCCCTACTTCTCCAGGCCTTGCTGCTAACCCAGTTTAAGTTTCAGAAAGTGCTGAATTTTCAACAACTGAAGGCATATTTTCTGGGAGAAACTAAGGGGAAGGGCAGGTAGATTTTTTTATTGGGGCTTGGTTACTTTACAATGTTGTTAGTTTCTGAATCTGCTATACATGTACATATATATCCCCACCCTCCTGGACCTCCTCCGACCTCCTCACCCATCTGTTCCTACTAGCTATCTGTTTCGTACATGGCAGATTTTTCATGACCTTTCACATTAAATTATATCTATATGTATATACATATGTCGTTGTTCAGTCACCAACTCGTGTCTGACTCTTTGTGACCCCATGGACTGCTTGCTTTCTCGTCATTCACCATCTCCCGGAATTTGCTCAAATTCATGTCAGTCAGTGATTCTATCCAACTGTCTCATCCTCATATGTGTGAGATATATATAAATATGTGAGATTTATTTATATCTAGTATACTTATATCTATATCACATGTATATATATGTATACATCGTATGACTATACATATATCTCACATGTATATGTAAACACATAAATATATATATTATATATGTGGCTATACAGCCCATGGGGTCACAAAGATTTGGACATGATTGAGCAACTGAGCATCCACACAATACACATATAGAGAGAGAGAGAAAGAGAAAAATATGTGTTTGCTTGTGTGTCCCTGTTCATTTGACCTTGGGTGTGCATATACTTATGGGTCAGTTTAAATCCAAACTGCGTAATTACAATGTTGCCTTAAAGGAGAATTCTAGATTTACATTGTGTAGGAGACAAAAAGAATTTCATGAGTTAAGCACCCATTGTTACAGTAATAAGCACAGTAAAAGCTGCTTGGATTCTGGGCTTAGTATTTTGAGCAGCAGAAAGAAGAAATAGATTAATTTTTTTATGAGAAGCTAAGCAAATAATTCAAGCAAAATATGGGTATCTTTTCTTGAAACAATGAAAAGATTCAATCAAAAACTTCCTTCCCTTCCTCCCCTTGCCTCAAACCTTTGAGAATCTCTTGCAGAATTTGTTTTGTTAAAACCATGGATTGAGGAGCAGTCAGGGGAAAGGTAGGGGGATAAACTTCATAGAGTATTTCACAGTGAGAAAATCTTGGCTCACATTAAAACTGTGAGCACCAGGAAGTATGAAGCACTGATTCTTATCTCCTAAAGAGTTTTACTGTCATCAATGCCCAGAATAAGCTGATGAGTTGAGAGTGGGTGACCTTAATAGATATAACTGTGTGTGAGTTCATTGTACCATGAAATTAAATTTTAAATCTGAATTGATGAACAAAAATGCCAGTTTGATATTTTTGAACAATAGTTTGAGTAGTTTTGTAACTCTTTCCTTTCCATGAGAATTGATCTGAACTTGGGACTGTGCAAGGATGCTTCCTGGTTCTGAAGATTATATCTGAGCTCTTCCACCAATTGGTAAATTACAGCTGAATAAACTGGCAAATCCAATGGCCGCCTCTTAACTCTCTGCCTACCTGCTGTCTCTCAGAACTGACCACCATTAACCATTATCCTCTTCTTGAGTATCTCCCTCTGGCTTCAGGACAAAGGCTCCTCCTGCTGTTTGGTTGACCCCGTTGTCCTATTTGCTGTCTTCCTCCCTGTTCCCCAAGTAGCCCTTATCTTGTTCCACTCTCACTATCTCCTTTATCCCCTTGGCAGTCTCATTCTTTCTTCTGTGTTTAGTCATCACTGCTTTAGATGACTCCCAAATCTATACTTTCTCTTTTTTTTAGATATTTATGTATTTGGCTGCTCTAGGTCTTAGTTGCAACATGCAGGACCTTCGCTGGGGCATGAGAACTATTAGTTGCAGTATTTGGGACCTAGCTCCCTGACCAGGGATCAAGCCCAGGCCCTGTGCATTGGGAGCTCCGAGTTTTAGCCACTGGACCACCCGGGAGGTACCCCCCAAATCTATATTGCTATTTGATCTCTTATCTGAGTATGCATCCCATATTTTTATGTTCCTTCTTGACAGTTCCACATGGATGCTTTCCTAGCATCCCACATCAGTGAAATTAAAACCCAAATCATCACCAGTTCCTCAAACCTGCATCTTATCTTGATTTCCCCATAAAAGAGCAAGACACATAGGAAATAGAATTCAGAAACTGCCAAGTTCTGAGCAGTGAAGAGATGGAATTGAGAGGCGGAAGGCATTACTAAAACTGTGCCAGTGCCCTTACAGAGTATTTCAGGATTGTCTCTTCACTTGTGGTTTTACTCATTCTCCATTTACTCACCCATTTATTTACTAATTTATTCCCCCATCTATCCCTCCCTCCCTTCCTTTCATCATTCATTTAGAAAGCATTCATTACATTCCTTTTATTTGTCAGACGCACAAACACAAGACGCAGTCCCTGACTTTGAGGAATTTCATAGGAAGATAAAAAAGGCATTACATTTTTCAGATGCTGATAGAAATATTTGAAATTTGGGACACCAAGTATGAGATGGTCAGTTATTGAGGAGAGAGAAGTTCAGGAATTCTGCAAAAATAGGGGGCATGAGGCACATCTTATTAATAAAAGATGAGTGGATGATATTCATCATGTACACAGGCCCCAGCTGCTGCATAACGGATACCAGGATCTGAAATAGCCTTGTGTCTGGAAGAGGCAGACTCTAGGTCCATCCACGTCTATGACTCTTGGAATTTAAGAGGTAGGCAAGGCCAAATGGTGAAGATGCTGGTGCTCACCATGCATAGGCAGAGTTTTATCCTGAAGTCCTCGGGGAATCACTGGAGAGTTTGGGTTTGGGGTTTGGCAGCTGGGAAGGTACAGCTTCTGTACCTTGGGCTCCTGCTGCTGCGATCCTGCCCAATTTTAGTATTTATTGTTCTGACATTAGCCTTTGACCGAGGAGAGAACAGCCTCCCCTTCTTGCTTCTGCTCCTCCCAACTCTGGGAATAGCTGCAATAGTTTCTAGTTTTCAAATTGAACTTTACTAAGAGCTAAAGGGAAATAGAAGGAAATTGTTGCAGAAATGTCATCTGTAAAACAATAGTCTAGTTTCCGAAGTACAGATGTATGAGTCAACCGTGCTTCTAGAAAGAGCAAAGAGACTCATGTGGTTTCCAAATCTCTCTCTCTTTTGGATTTTTTATTATTGTAATATAATTGCATTATAATGTTTGTTAGTCTCTGCTGTACAATAGAGTGAATCAGCTGTATGTATCCATATATCCCCTCCCTTTAAAACCTCCTCCCACCCCCATCCCTCATCCCAGCCCATCTAGGTCATCACCGAGCCCTGAGCTGAGCTCTGTGTACTATACGGCAATTCCCACTAGCTATCTGTTTCACATGTGGTGGTGTATGCATGTCAACGCTACCGTCCCAGTTCATCCCATCCTCTACTCCTCCACCACTCTGTCCGTGTGCCCATTCTCTGCATCTGTGCCTCTGTTCCTGCCCTGCATATAGGTTCATCTGTACCTTTTTTCGGGATTCTGCATATATACATTAATATACAATGTTTGCTTTTCTCTTCCTGACTCACTTCACTCTGTGCAACAGACTCTAGGTCCATCCATGTCTACACAGATGACTCTGTTTTGTTCCTCTCTATGGCTGAGTGATATTCCATTGCATATACGTACCACACCTTCTTTATCCAGTCTTCTGTTGACAGACATTTAGGTTGCTTCCGTGTCCTGGCAAATCTCTCTCTGCTGTTCACACTACTCTTCCCTCCAGTGTTGTTCCTTCTACCACCATCACACGTGTTCACATTTTAGCAGCTCACATATACTAAGTATACATCTTATGCCAGTCACTATGCTGTTGCTTTATTGAAAACATCTCCTTTAATCCCCATCAAAAATAAAATGGATGAAATGTTTATCAATAGTCCATTTTATACATAAGGAAATTAAAACTCAGATGTAAGTAAAGGGGCATCTCCAAGCCCACATCAAGTAAGTGATAGAACAAGCTAGTACCAGCAGGTTCAAAGGGTTTTACTGTCATCCTTGGCAAGCAGAGTCATTCATGCCAGGATGCCCCATAGCTCACACTAAATAATTGCTGGACACACCCAGGCTCTTGTCCTTTCTGTTGGTAAGTCTCTTCTGTTTAACTCCCTAGCCCAATAGAGTACTTTACTGGGATGGTGGAGTAACTGCTCTCATCAAAGCAAGTCCCCAGAGCTAAGACTTGTCATTCTCTTGCACAGAGCATTTGAGGGGGAAGACTGGGTGGGAGAGGTGTTGATCTGACAGGTGGTCACTTATATGTATGTATAAGTGTATATGTATATGTATGTAAACATACTTATATGTATGTGGCTCAAAGAAAAAATTAATAGATGGGATTCAAATGTGTTTCACTGCTTGTCATTCCCTTGGATGAAGGGCTTATGGGGTAGAGGGAAGTGGTGGACAGACAACTGCAACCTTTCCTTGTGTGGTTTTGAGAGGATTCTTCATGCATTGTTGAGGTTTTTTGTTTTACTTATTTCCAATAATTGAACCAACCAAATTAGCTTCAGATGTTAAATAAAATCATCAAATCAGTTCTGGAGTTAGTATAACGCTGTCAATGCTGGGGATTTGCAGAAGCCACTGACAATCTTCAGGACCTACTTTCAGGGGACTTGGAACTAGAGCTGAAGGCCGACTGCCCTTTCCTGAGAACATGAAGATTCTGGTGATGATTCATCATTAACATGTATAGAGCATATGCCATGTTCTAGGCACATCTGCAAATGTTTTGTACATTTCACAATCACCCGACAACATAGGAATTACTATCCTCATTTCTTTTTTTAATGTTTATTTTTTTAATTGAAGGATAATTGCTTTACCATGTTGTATTGGTTTCTGCTGTACAACAATGTGAATCAGCTATCGTTGTTCAATTGCCAAGTCATGTCTGACTCTTTGTGACCCCATGAACTGCAGCACACCCGGCTTCCCTGTCCTTCACTATCTCCTGGAGTTTGAGAACACTTCTGTGTCTTCTGTTCAACTCCTTAGCCCAATAGAGTACTTCACTGGGATGGTGGAGTAACTGCTCTCATCAAAGCAAGTCCCAGAGCTAAGATTTGTCATTCTCTTGCACAGAGCATTTGAGGGGGAAGAATGGGTGGGAGAGGTGTTGATCAGTCAGACTCATGTCCATTGATTCAATGATTCCATCCAACCATCTAGTCCTCTGTCATCCCCTTCTCCTCTTGCCTCAATCTTTCCCAGCCTCAGGGTCTTTTCCTGTGAGTCAGCCTTTCGCATCAGGTGGCCAACGTATTGGAGCTTCAGCATCAGTCCTTGCAATAATATTCAGGATTGATTTCCTTTAGGATTGACTGGTTTGACCTCCTTTCTATCCAAAGGACTCTCAAGAGTCTTCCCCAGCACCACAGTTCGAAAGCATCAATTCTTTGGTGCTCAGCCTTCATCATGGTCCCACTCTCCATACATGACTACTGGAAAAAAGTCTACATATATCCCCTCCCTCTTGAGCCTCTGTCCCATCCCCCCATCCCAACCCTCAAAGTTGTCCCAGAACCCCGAGCTGAGCTCCCTGTGTTATACAGCAGCTTCCTCCTAGCTGCCTGTTTGACACATGGTACTGCATTTATGTCCATGCTGCTGTCTCGATTCGACCCACTCTCCTTCCCCACTCTGTCTACAAGTCCATTCTCTGTGTCTGTGTCTCTCTTCCTGGCCTGCAAATAGCTCCATCAGCACCATTTTTCTAGATTCCATATATGTATGTGTTAATATATGATATTTGTTTTTCTCTTTCTGACTTACTTCACTCTGTATACCATCCCCATTTCTGAGATGAATATATTGAAATTTTGGTAGTTCGGTAGCTGACTCAGTGTCACATTTTTAAGTGTGAAAGTCTCTCAGTTGTGTCCAACTCTTTGCAACCCCATGGATGATACAGTCCATGGAGTTCTCCAAGCCAGAGTACTGGAGTGGGTAGCCTTTCCCTACTCCAGGGGATCTTCCCAACCCAGGGATCGAACCCAGGTCTCCTGCATTGCAGGCAGATTTTCTACCAGCTGAGCCACAAGGGAAGCCCCACATATTTAAGAGGCAGAGATGAATTTCAAAACTAGGTCAGACTGCCTTTCGTGATTCACATCAGCAAGTCAGTATGCAGGGATACCTGGACCTCCCTTGATGTCTGAAACCTAGGGATGCTGCTTTCCATCAGTACACCTGTTATGTCTTCTCTTTATGGTCAGTCCCACCCCACCACCCACTGTGTCATAGCTTTAGACTCTGTCTATACCTTCTCAGGTGCTTTAGAATCTCTCACACTGACCACAACTTATTACCACCCCTATATCAATTATCCTCTGCCTCTTGTTTATCTTTCCAGTTCAGCGTGAAATTAAAGATGTTGACTCCAGCCTTACACTCTGAATGCACGAAATCACACAGCCTCTTTCTACACAAAGCTCCACACTCCCCAGCAAGGACTCTGTGTCATATTCTGTGCCACCCACCATGCCCACCTTGGAACCATTTCTTGTTTCCCTGCCTGATTCAGCAGCCACCCGTAACTGACTCATAAAAAGAGACTAATGAAATAGAAAATGTGGCAATGTGAATGAGAAAGCAAAAACCAGACATTTTGAAGAAAAGTTCTAATGGCAAAGAGCTGTCAGTAATTTTGTTCCAGAGGCAGTGACTTCACTTGTAAGCATCATAGCTAATCAAACTGAAAGTTTCTTTCCTTGCTCTGTGTGTGTGTTATTATTTATTTGAACATGGAATCTTTAGAGAGCGCAAAAGAAACAGCTCTTCCTTCCCAAATCAAATGGTGTAGGGCAACTATTGCAAATAAACCCATTTTCTTAGATCATCTCAAGGTTCCAATTCTTCCTTGGTGCTCAAGTGTAGAGCTGCTCAAGGAAGATGAAGCATCCACCCAGTTCTTTGCCAAGTGAACAATTATTTATAGCCCTGAGAGTTTTCTGAAGTGCAAGCAATAATAATGGCTTATATCATCATCACTACCATCACGGTCTCATCTTCTTTGGCACTTTACAGTGTGATCACAAAATGTTTCCACACCTAATTTATCCTTTGATCCTTACTAAAACCACTGTGTGAATTAGGTATTGCTGACCCCAATTTTGTATAAGGAAATGGAGCCTCAAGGAGGACAGACTACCGAGAAGGAAATCTGTGCTAATTCCCAGGACTCTCGACCTCTAGGCCAGTCTTATTACATCATACCTTACTGGGTAGTCAGGGCTAAATGATACTTACATGGGTGAGCAATGTGGCAAAGTGGGAATGCCCAAAAATTTTGGAGGTTGATTCCTTGGGCTTCAAATCTTAGCTTTGGTGCTTGCTATTTGTGTGGCCTTGGACTTGTTACTTGAGATTTAGTCTCCTCATGTATAAAATGGAGCTAAAATGACTATTCACAATACTGAGGTGACGGTTAAATAAAATAATTCTATGGAGTACTCTGGTTCAACACAAAGCAGGTGTTTAATAAGTGGGAGAATTTTTTTTTCTAATTTCAAGATGTCCACCATCTACCTTCATTCTATTGAGAGATATAAAAGCTCTGAAAGGAAATTTTTTAAAAAAATGATGTATTTCACTGCAAAACTTATCTTAAGTAGACTTTGAGCTAATCTTGTGTTGTTTATCTTTTTAAAAATGTTTTTTACTCGATTTTTTTCAACTTAGTGAAAAATTTATGCTTGCTGTAGAAATATTACTGTTTTTGCTGCCACAGACCCCAAGGGTATATTACATAATATTCAACATATCACCTTCTTTCTAAAATTCAAAATATTCTGCATTCTGAAGTGTAACTGTCCATGAAGGGGTTGGTAAATGACTGTGAGTCCACTCTTCCCCACTGGTGGTACTAGCATTAGGAAAGGCTACTAGTATTTCTGTTATTCCTGATCCTTTGGTATTTGCTTCTTTTACCGATGGGGGTTGGGCTGTCTTGCCAGTGGGTGTGGAGTTCCGAAGGCCTGGTGCTGGAAACAAGCTGAAAGTGGTAGCCACAGGGATGGTTGGACCAAGGTGGGTTGGAGAGAGGTAAAGCTTGAATGCCTGAGAAAGTGAGCAAGGATGCTGAGTGCAGGGGCCAGGAAAGGGAGCTGTACCAGGGCAGGCCCTCTGAGAAGCAGATGCCAAACAGAATGAAACCTGCTGGAGATTTAGTGCAGGTAACACGTGTACATGATAAGGCAGCACAAGTGAGCAGGGGCAGACTTGAGATCACGATTCCGGGCTGACACCTGTGAAGGGAGAACGAGAAGAGAGGAGGGTGAGGTGGGAAGACCCAAGTGGCCCCAGAGCACAGAGACTGTCTCAGGCAGGCTGATGGGAGCCCCTCCCCCAGGTTCACTAGGGGAGGACTGCTCTGGGCAGAACCAGCCCCATTCTGTCACCTCCTGTGATCAGTCATTGGCTGGGAGCACCCCATAGGGACTGTGGTCTTGGCACCATCACTGGGGAGGACCCAAAGGTATAGCAATCTGGAGGTTGTCAGGCAGGTGCTTTGCTTGTGGTGGTTCTTTTAAAGGCAGGTCTGAGCAGCAAATCTTTCTGTGCTGTGTTTAGTCATGTCTGTAGCCTGGCAGTCTCCTTTGTCCATGGGGATATTCTCCAGGCCAGAATCCTGGAGTGGGTTGCCATGCCCTCCTCCAGGGGATCTTCCCAACCCAGGGATCAAACCCAGGTCTCCAGCATTGCAGGCCAATTCTTTACCATCTAAGCCATCAGGGAAGCCCAAGAACACTGGAGTGGGTAGCCTATCCCTTCTCCAGGGTAACTTCCCAACCCAGGAATCAAACCAGGGTCTCCTGCATTACAGGCAGATTCTTTACCAGCTGATCTACTGGGAAATCCCCATGCCTCCAGGGGAGACTGCAACCTGAACCCAGCACCTTAGACAGCTCAGGATGCCACAAAAGTCAGACTTTGTCAGAGAAGGCATGCTGAATCTGGCCAAAATGTATTAGAATCAGGGGAAATTAGAATCAAGTGAATGGGAATATATCATATTAAAATTATAAAACAATTTCTAAAGACCTCAGAGGAGATTCAGATTTTACCTCTCTGGCTGGTGGGTTTGTGCATCAGCCCAACTAACGTGGGTGCCGGGGCAGAGTTCCCAAGGCGCTGGGAATTGTCTCCAGTTCATCCCACCATACCCGGAAAAGAAAAATCACTGAGTCATCCACATAGTCCCCTGCAATCAGCCAGGGCAATCACTCCACAGTTCCTCCCTTGCAGTCCTTCTTGAGAACACTGTTTGTGGAATCCCAATGCCCTGTCCACAGCAGGCCCCCTGCAGGCCCAGGCCATGTTCTAGTACAAAGGCTGGAAATCACTGCTTCCCAGGTCTGATAGCTCCACTCAATGCGGAAGGCCACCTGTCCCCACGTGGAGTTTTTCTACCAGTTTGTAACTTCCATGGAATGTTCATTTAAGAAGAAAGATTTGGGGGTCTTCCTCTGAGCTGAAGATCACAGAGCTGGTCATTACATAGGGCAAGGAAACCTGCTGGAACCAGCAGACAATACACTTCAAGGGACCAGAAATCTGAGTCAATAGGTATGATCTTCAGAAACCAATACTAATGTATTTAGTGCTATTGAGCATCATTAAATATGTATCGGTTCTTTTTATTCTCAGCTCAGAATTGTTCTAAATGTATTCTGCATGCAAATGAGTATTTACAGCTGAGGCATTAATGCTGTCTCCAAGCACCGGGTATGTGTCCAATCTCAAGTTCGTTGACAGAATGAGGAGTCAATGAGCTGTACTGAGTTGTCATCATATGGCTGTTGCACACCTCATCATGGAATTCTCTCCTGTTGGCCAGTCACATGCCCTCCCAATGCCAGTGGAAATTGAGAATAAACATTGAGTAAGAGCTATGGTACCCTATAAGCAAGAGTAGCATTTGGATGCTGGCGTTTGGAGACTGGAAGTCAAATGCATAGAGCACTTCTACAGACAGCCTCGCTTGGTTCTCCCTACAGCCTGTGTCTGCACTCCAGCTCCCTATATAGAGTGGCTCAGATCTACTTGGCCTTGTTTCTGGAGTTAAAAAGTCATCTCTTTCTCCCAACAGCCAATACTTAGCATCAACTCTGAGAGATTTGCACATAAATAATAGTAAAATTTAAGAACTGTTCTACTGTCTCTGGAAGAATGCCTGGGCCCACATGATAGCATAGGAACTAAAATACAACAGGTTTTAAAAATGCATTCTATTAGTCATCTATTGTGTGTCACCTTTTATTTCAAACTCAGAGGCTTAAAACAGTAGACATTATCTCAGTTTATGTATATGGTCCAGAAGTCCAGGAGCAGTTTAGCTGTGAGTCTCTTGTGAGTTGAAGTCCTGGCATTGGCTGGGGTCACAGTTAACTCCAAGCTTGACTGGGGGAAGGATCCCCTTCTGAGATCACTCACATGCTTGCTGGCATCCCCCACAGTTCTCTGTAGGCTGCCTGAGTACCCTCATACCATCACTGCTCATGAGAGGACAGCTGACCTCTCTCAGAACAAGTGACTCAGAGGTTTGGGAAGTGTACCCAAGACAGAATGCACAGTCTTCTTGTTACCTAGTATTAGAAGCGACATCTAATGATTTCTACTCTATTCGACTCACCAGAAGTGAAGTCACTAAGTGTAAACTACATGCAGGTGAAGAAGAAGAAAAGTCCAACTCTTAAGCAAGAGAGAATCAAAGAAAGTCAACAAATTTTTAAAACCAGCGCATGTATTTAAAGGAAGAATTCAACTGAGAAATTGAATTGATAGTCATGCAAAGATCTCGAATGGGAGACAGTGAAATCTGAATGGACTCTATTCATTCCAAATAAAAAGTTGGTGAGGTTCTCAGACTGTCTGGGTGAGCCTGCTGTGTGCATAGAATACACTTTCTCTTCCCTCTGGGATCAGAGCTGCGGACTAGCTTTTCTAACCTCCTTTATAGGTACTTGGGACGGTGAGTCTGCGTTCTGGCCAATGAAATATACAGAAGAGATTTCCACCCTTTCTAGGCTTCTCCATTAAAAAAAAAAAAAAAACAAAACTTCTTCCACATCCTCTCTTTGTCTCTACTGAATGGAGGTATTGATTGGCGATGACTCAGGACTTGGTTGGAGAAGGCAATGGCACCCCACTCCAGTTCTTTTGCCTGGAAAATCCCATGGATGAAGGAGCCTGGAAGGCTATAGTCTATGGGGTCACTGAGGGTTGGACAGGACTGAGCGAATTCACTTTCACTTTTCACTTTCCTGCATTGGAGAAGGAAATGGCAACCCACTCCAGTGTTCTTGCCTGGAGAATCCCAGGGACGGGGGAGCCTGGTGGACTGCCGTCTGTGGGGTCACACAGAGTCAGACACGACTGAAGTGGCTTAGCAGCAGCAGGACTAAGTAGAGGATGGAGCCATAGAAAAAGGAACCTTGATTGCATGCGTGCTCAGTTGTGTCCAACTCTTTGTGACCTGATGGGCTATAGTCTGCCAGGATCCTCTGTCCAGCTGGAGTGGGTTGCCAATTTCCTACTCCAGGGCATCTTCCCAACCCAGGGATCAAACCCATGTCTCTTTGAGTCTCCTGTATTGATAGGCATATTCTTTACCTCTAGCGCCACCTGGGAAGCCCAAGAGAAAGGAGTCCAAGTCCCTAAAGAAGCTGTTGAAAGTTTGCCTGATAAGCACATTTGATTTGAATCTATATGAGCAAAACTAAATTTTTATTTTTAAAACCTTTGGAGCTTGAAAGTTGTTTCTTACAGCAGCTAGAATAACTTATTCTATTTCATTGTCTTATAAGGGAACTAGTTCAAAGGTAATAGATGAAATAATGTTGAGTCTCTAAGATCTTCTAAACATGAATTAATACAATTCATGCAAAGGCTTTTTAAAAAATCCAAGAGTAAACATATAAAATTGTTATTTAAAACATCTGTGTGCCCTATAATGGATAAATTGCTATTATTACTTTGATTCTTAGAATATAACCTGGGGAAAAGACCGGGAACTTTTGGTTCCAAAACTTTTGCTTTTTGTAATATGGAGTCCATCCTAGGACATAAAATTATCAACCAATAGAACATATTTAATCTCCTTGGCTTTGGGGAAAATTGGCTAGTAAGCAGCATAGTATAATGGACAAAGGTATAGTCTTTGGAGTTACACAGACCTGGTATCCTTTTTGTTCCACCACTTTTAACTTATATAACCTTAAATTTCTTACTCAATTTACTTGAGTCAGTTTCCTGATATATAAAATGAGGATGATGATGATAACAACTGTATAATTTACCTGATAATAATGCAGTGATAATTAACTGACATCTCTGTAAAGTACAGAAACTACACAGTATTCAAAAAGAGTAAGCCATTATCATTGTTGCATTTATGTTATTTTGGGCAGGGACAGTAATACTTTGCTAGTCTCTTGCTTTTTGAGGAGAAATAAAGGTTACAAATAAGATAGAAGTAAAGATGATAACTAATTGAAGAGTCAAAAAGACCTAACTTACTAAGGCTAATGGCAACAGTCTCCTGTTGTATGAGAAAATTTTACTTACTGTGACAAATGAATTTTGTAGGAAACTAGAAGATGCAATATACCCAAAACTTATTTGCCAGATCCAAGAGTTTTTAGTCAAAGCCTAGGCAAGGGATAAATCACTTAGACATCCCTATTACTTAGATTGTAACCAGAGAGCAATGAAGAGAACCCAGTGAGGTGGCTTGGTTGCCACGGCTGTCCCTGGGAAGAGCAAGTGGTGAGGCCATTGTATTCAGAGGGAATGGACAGCTCAGACATGCATCACGCAGGTGTCACACTGAGGAGAGGGAGTGGTCCATGCTAACGGACAGCACAAGCTCGGGAAGAAATTGAGATAATTTTCAAAGTTTTGTTGACAGTATTATTGCAGGAGTTCAGTCTACCAGGCCAGGTCAGCACAGCAAGCTGTGAAGACCCCCAAGCTCTGGCCGAGCAGATGGAGTCTGAGGCAAGGCAGACTTGGGGCTGAGGTTGGAAGGGAAATTGAGGCAGAAAGACAGTTCTACGGTCTGGGCCAATAGGGATGTCTGAGTTTGGGGAGTAGGGAATGGATGTGAAGTAATACTGTGACTGCCTTGCCATTCCAGGAGCCAGATCAGGTTGGCAAATGTCTGTCAGACCTAGGGGTCTTGATTCACTTTTTTCAGAAGCCAAAATGCCCAGGGCCTGTAGGGAAGCCTCATCAAAAATAGAGACTTTACTTCACTCTGCATAACAGTCTCTAGGCCCATTTGCATCTCTACAAATGACCCAGTTTTGTTCCTTTTTCTGGCCAATATTCCATTGCATATATGTACCACATCTTCTTTATGCAGTCATCCATTGTTGGACATTCAGGTTCCCAGTGAAGCAAGTCAGTACCGCATTGTACTGTGTATATATGGAGAAGGCAATGGCACCCCACTCCAGTACTCTTGCCTGGAAAATCCCAAGGGTGGAGGAGCCTGGTAGGCTGCAGTACAGAATCTAAAAAAATGGTACAGATGAGCCTGTTTCCAGGGCAGGAATAGAGACACAGATGTAGAGAACACACATGTGGACACGTAGGGGAGGCAGGGAGGGTGGAATAAATGGAGAGCGTGCCACTGACATGTATGCACCAGCATACCAGACCACCTGCCCTGCCTCCTGAGAAACCTGGATGCAGGTCAGGAAGCAACGGTTAGAACTGCACATGGAGCAACAGACTGGTTCCAGATAGGAAAAGGAGTGCGTCAAGGCTGTATATTCTCACCCTGCTTATTTAACTTCTATGCAGAGTACATCACGAGAAACGCTGGACTGAAAGAAACACAAGCTGGAATCAAGATTGCCGGGAGAAATATCAATAACCTCAGATATGCAGATGACACCACCCTTATGGCAGACGGTGAAGACGAAGTAAAGAGCCTCTTGATGAAAGTGAAAGAGGAGAGTGAAAAAGTTGGCTTAAAGCTCAACATTCAGAAAACGAAGATCATGGCATCTGGTCCCATCACTTCATGGCAAATACATGGGGAAAGAGTGGAAACAGTGTCACACTTTATATATATGTATATATATGCTATCTAGGTTGGTCATAACTTTTATTCCAAGGAGTAAGTATCTCTTAATTTCATGGCTGCAATCACCATCTGCAGTGATTTTGGAGCCCCAAAATTAAAAGATGCTTACTCCTTGGAAGAAAAGTTATGACCAACCTAGATAGCATATTCAAACCAGAGACATTATTTTGCCGACTAAGGTCCATCTAGTCAAGGCTATGGTTTTTCCAGTGGTCATGTATGGATGTGAGAATTGGACTGTGAAGAAAGCTGAGTGTTGAAGAATTGATGCTTTTGAACTGTGGTGTTGGAGAAGACACTTGAGAGTCCCTTGGACTGCAAGGAGATCCAGCCAGTCCATTCTGAAGGAGATCAGCCCTGGGTGTTCTTTGGAAGGAATGATGCTAAAGCTGAAACTCCAGTACTTTGCCCACCTCATGCGACGACTTGACTCATTGGAAAAGACTCTGATGCTGGGAGGGATTGGGGTCAGGAGGAGAAGAGGGAGACAGAGGATGAGATGGCTGGATGGCATCACTGACTCGATGGACATGAGTTTGAGTAAACTCCAGGAGTTGGTGATGGACAGGGAGGCCTGGTATGCTGCGATTCATGGGGTCGCAAAGAGTCAGACACGTCTGAGCGACTGAACTGAACTGAAAGTAATATAGCCAGCTAGTGGGAAGCCGCTGTAGAGCACTGGGAGCTCAGCTCACTATTCTGTGATGCCTTAGAGAGGTGCGATGAGGATGAGGTGGAAGGGAGGGGATGTATAGGTGATTCACTTCATTGTACAACAGAAACTAACACAACAGTGTGAAGCAATTATACTCCAATTAAAAATAAATTTCAAAAAATAGATATGCTAAGGAAAGTTAAAGAAGCCTCATTCAGAGTCAGTACAGTCACTCAGTCATGTCTGTCTCTTTGCGACCCCATGACTGCACCATGCCAGGCCTCCCTGTCCTTCACTAACTCCAGGAGCTTATTCAAACTCACGTCCTTTGAGTCAGTGATGCCATCCAACCATCTCATCCTCTGTCATCCCCTTCTCCTCCCGTCTTCAATCTTTCCCAGCATCAGGGTCTTTTCCAATGAGTCAGCTCTTCGCATCAGGTGGCCAAAGTATTGGAGTTTCAGCTTCAGCATCACTCCTTCCAATGAATGGTCAGGACAGATTTCCTTTGGGATTGACTTGTTTGATCTCCTTGCAGTCCAAGGGGCTCTCAAGAGTCTTCTCCAACACCACAGTTCAAAAACATCAATTCTCCAGTGCTCAGCTTTCTTTGTAGTCCAACTCTGATATCCATACATGACTACTGGAAAAACCATGGCTTTGACCAGACAGACCTTTGTTGGCAAAGTAATGTCTCTGCTTTTTAATATGCCATCTAGGTTGGTTATAGCTTTTCTTCCAAGGAGCAAGCTTCTTTTAATTTCATGGCTGTAGACACCATCTGATTTTGGAGCCCCAAAAAATAAAGTCTCTCCCTGTTTCCCCATCTATTTGCCATGAAGTGTTGGGACCAGATGCCATGGTCTTAGTCTTCTGAATGTTGAGTTTTAAGCCAACTTTTTCACTCTCCTCTTTCACCTTCATCTAGAGGCTCTTTAGTTCTTCTTTGCCTTCTGCCATAAGGGTAGTGTCATCTGCATATCTGAGGTTATTGATATTTCTCCCTGCAATCTTGATTCCAGCTTGTGCTTCATCCAGCCTGGCATTTCACATGATGTACTTTGCATAGAAGTTAAATAAGTAGGGTGACAGCATACAGCCTTTATGTACTCCTTTCATAATTTGGAACCAGTCCATTGTTTCATGTTTGGTTCTAACTGCCATTTCTTGATCTGCATACAGATTTCTCAAGAGGCAGGTCAGGTGGTCTGGTATTCCCATCTCTTGAAGAATTTTCCATAGCTTGTTGTGATCCACACAGTCAAAGGCTTTGTTGTAGTAAAGAAAGCAGAAGTAGGCGTTTTTCTGGAATTCTCTTGTTTTTTTTTGATGATCCAGTGGATGTTGGCAATTTGATCTCTGGTTCTTCTCCCTTTTCTAAATCCAGCTTGAACATCTCGAAGTTCATGGTTCACCCACTGTTGAAGCCTGGCTTGGAGAATTTTGAGCATTCCTTTGCTAGTGTGTGAGATGAGTGCAATTGTGTGGTAGTTTGAACATTCTTTGGCATTGCCTTTCTTTGGGGTTGGAATGAAAACTGGCCTTTTCCAGTCTTGGGGCCACTGCTGAGTTTTCCAAATTTGCTGGTGTCCTAAGGCCCACGTGGCTTTGCATTCTAGGATGTCTGGCTTTAGGTGAGTGATCACACCATCATGATTTTCTAGGTCATGAAGATCCATTTTGCATATTTCTTCTGTGTATTCTTGCCACTTCTTCTTACATCTTCTGTTTCTGCTAGGTCCATACTATTTCTGTCCTTTATTGTGCCCATCTTTGCATGAAATGTTCCCTTGGTATCTCTAATTTTCTTGAAGAGATCTCTGTTCTTTCCCATTCTATTGTTTTCCTCTATTTCTTTTCATTGATCGCTGAGGAAGGCTTTCTTATCTCTCCTTGCTGTTCTTAGGAACTCTGCATTCAAATCCGTATATCCTTCCTTTTATACTTTACCTTTAGTTTTTCTTCTTTTCTCAGCTATTTGTAAGGTCTCCTCAGACAACCATTTTGCCTTTTTCATTTCCTTTTCTTGAGGATGGTCTTGACCACTGCCTCCTGTACAATGTCATGAACCTTTGTCCAAATGAAAAGGCAGAAAGTATGACACTGAAAGATGAACTCCTCAAGTCAGTAGGTGCTTGATATGCTACTGGAGAAGAGTCGAGAAATAAGGTAGCCTAGGACCAGGGGCTAATAGTTACCTAAAAAGCTCTGAACAAGTTGAAGAGGACACACCAACATGATAAAAGCTATGATCCACAATGACAAATTCCCATGCTTTTGTGTGCACTAAATAATGCAGCTTTAGATCCAGAGACAAAGTCTACAGAAATTACAAGAAACTCATCAGTAGAGAGAGATTTTTTAGGCCTCTCTGAGTTAATAATAGCCAAGAGACTTTATTACAGACAACATTCTTTGGTCAAAATGTAATAAAATTAAAACTGGAAAAAAACTACCATCTAGGAAATTTAGAAACTTTAAATAATTCTTGAGTCAATGAAACAATCAAGTTAAGAATTGATACCTATATAGAAAATAATACCAAGCTGTATGGTGTGTCAGTGGAATATTCCTGGCTTAATATTGTTTATATTAATAAAATGTTCTAAACGATTGACTTTAGTATGAAACTCAAGAAGTCAGGGAGAACTCAAGAAGTCAGGGGAAAAAGTAATCCAGAAGAACCAAAATAAAAATAAAAGCAGAAATTTAAAAGGAAAACCAGAAACAGTAGAATAAATAAATACACTCAAGAAATAGATCAGTAACATACAGTATTTGTCTTTTTCTGTCTGACATATGTTACTAAGCATATTACCCTCCAGAACCATCTGTGTTGTTGCAAAGGGTAAAATTTCATTCTTGTTGATGGCTGAGTAATATTTCACATCTTCTTTATCCACTTATCTGTTTATGGACACTTAGGTCGCTTCCATATTTTGGCTATTATAAATAACGCTACTAGGAACACTGAAGTGCATGTATCTTTTTGAAATAATGGGAGGAAGCACAAGATAGGGGTAGGAGGCTAAGAGGTTTAAACTACTATGTATGAAATTAAAAAGATCCAAGGCTATATTACACAGCACAGGACATATAGCTAAGATTTTATAAACAGAGTATAATTTACAACAGAGTGAATCACTATGTTGTATACCAGTTATTAATATTGTAAATGAACTATGTTTTAAGTTTAAAAAAAATAAACCTTTAGAAAAGTGAAATAGATAAAACATTACCTAATATAGGGCTTCCCTGGTGGGTCAGTGGTAAAGAATCCTCCTGCCGGTGCAAGAGACATAAGTTTGATCCCTGGGTCAAGAAGATCCTCTAGAGAAGGAAACAGCAACCCACTCCAGTGTTCTGTCTGGAGAATCCCATGGACAGAGGAGCCTGATGGCTACATACAGTCCATAGGGTCGCAAAGAGTTGGACATGACTGTGACTAAAAAACAATAACAAATCAAAGCACAAGTGTATAAATTAAGAAATAAGAATAAATAACCACAAATAGAGAAGGAAATAATTAATAACTACTTTCCTCAGCTGTTTGCAGAAAAATATGAGAATCTAGTTGAAAATGGATACTTTTCTGGGAAACTATAAGTTGCCAAAGCTAATTCCTGAAGAGATCAAAAGTTTAAAACTACCAATATTCAAAACATACAAATTTGAAAGAACTAGACCTGGATATTTTCACAAATGAATTCAACCAAACTTTAAAAACAGATGGTTTCAGTGTTATTTAAAGCCTTGTTATTCAGAGTGATTGAGGACCAGCAGATGGGTGTCACCTGGGAGCTAGTGTGTAATGCACTCTCAGGTTCCATTGCAAACCTACTGAAGGAAAATCTGGTTTTAACAAGACTCCTTGGAGACTGCACACCCATTAAATTTTGAGAAAACAGATTTATACCAAGGAATGGGCCATGGACCAAATTCAGTTCACCTCTTCTTTTCATAAATAAAGTTTTATTGGAATACAGTCACACTCATTTGTTTATGCTTTCCCACTGCACTGCTAAGTTGAATATCAGGGGACTGAGACCATTCAGCCAACAAGGCATAATATATTTACTCTTTGACCTTTTGTTGGAAAAGTTTTCCTACTTTGATTTACACTGCTGCAGGACATAGAAAAAAAATGAGAAAATCTTCCACTTCTATTGATTACAAAAACATCAGCTAGATCACAAAAACCTCAGACTTAGCCAATATTTCACGAGCAACAGATAGCAAAGTAAGATCACTCTCGCCTATGAATATCAATGCAAAAGTACAGTCCTGTTAAAATAATTCAGCAGAAAAATCATAATACATATTTTAAAGGAAATCAACCAAGTTCAATATCATTATTGATTTTTAAAATACTGTTAATAAGATGAGAATAAATGAATAGATGTCCTTAGCATAACAAAATTCATGAATTTCATCCTAAATGGGGCAACAGGCTTGATAGGGATGCAGTAAAGTGATTTTTAAAAAGTCAAGACCATTATCGTTGGATATAGACAATATTATGATTCTTAAGTAACACAAGAGGATAAACTGAAAAACACTATGACAAACAGCAAAGCAGTTCAGGAAGATACATGTATTAGTTATCTCTTGCTGCTTGACAAATTATCTCAAAATGTAATAGCTTAAAACAATATGCATTTATTGTCTCATACAGATTTTGAGCGGTGGAATCCAGGAACAACTTGGCCAGGAAGTTATGGTTCAGGGTCCCATAAGAGGTTACGGTCACGTTGTTGGCCAGGGTTACAAGCATCTGAAGGCTTGTCAGGGCCTGGAGGATTTACATCAATCACATGGCTGTGGGCAGGAGGCCTCCGTTTCTCACTGAATATTGGTCCCTGCTCTTTCCCACAAGGGCCTCTCTACAGAGTTACCTGAACATAGTAGCTGGTTCCAGAGAAAATGCAGGAAAGCAGGAAGCCATGGTGCCTCTTGTGATCTTGTTTATGAAGTGGCACACCATCCCTTCTGCCCTGGAAGTGAGACACTAATTGGTTCAGCTTAGTCGCTCAGTCGTGTCCGACTCTTTGCGACCCCATGAATCACAGCACGCCAGGCCTCCCTGTCCATCACCAACTCCCAGAGTTCACTCAAACTCATGTCCATCGAGTCAGTGATGCCATCCAGCCATCTCATCCTCTGTCTTCCCCTTCTCCTCCTGCCCCCAATCCCTCCCAGCATCAGGGTCTTTTCCAATGAGTCAGCTCTTCACATGAGGTGGGCAAAGTACTGGAGTTTCAGCTTTAGCATCATTCCTTCCAAAGAAATCCCAGGGCTGATCTCCTTCAGAATGGACTGGTTGGATCTCCTTGCAGTCCAAGGGACTCTCAAGAGTCTTCTCCAACACCACAGTTCAAAAGCATCAATTCTTCGGCGCTCAGCTTTCTTCACAGTACAACTCTCACATCCATACATGACCACTGGAAAAACCATAGCCTTGACTAGATGGGCCTTTGTTGGCAAAATAATGTCTCTGCTTTCCAATATGCTATCTAGGTTGGTCATAACTTTTCTTCCAAGGAGTAAGTGTCTTTTAATTTCATGGCTGCAGTCACCATCTGCAGTGATTTTAGAGCACAGAAAAATAAAGTCAACTACTGTTTCCAATGTTTCCCCATCTATTTGCCATGAAGTGATGGGACTAGATGCCATGATCTTTGTTTTCTGAATGTTGAGCTTTAAGCCAACTTTTTCACTCTCCGCTTTCATTTTCATCAAGAGGCTTTTTAGTTCCTCTTCACTTTCTGCCATAAGGGTGGTGTCATCTGCATATCTGAGGTTATTGATATTTCTCCTGGCAATCTTGATTCCAGCTTGTACTTCTTCCAGCCCAGTGTTTCTCATGATGTACTCTGCATATAAGTTAAATAAGCAGGGTGACAATATACAGCCTTGACGCACTCTTTTTCCTATTTGGAACCAGTCTGTTGTTCCATGTGCAGTTCTAACTGTTGCTTCCTGACCTGCATACAGGTTTCTCAAGAGGCAGGTCAGGTGGTATGGTATTCCCATCTCTTTCAGAATTTTCCCCAGTTTATTGTGATCCACACAGTCAAAGGCTTTGGCATAGTCAATAAAGCACAGATAGATGTTTTTTCCTGGAACTCTCTTGTTTTTTTGATGATCCAGTAGATGTTGGCAATTTGATCTCTAGTTCCTCTGCATTTTCTAAAGCCAGTTTGAACATCTGGAAGGTCAGAGTTCACGTATTGCTGAACCTCTTCCAACAATATAAGAGAAGACTCTACACATGGACATCACCAGATGGTCAACACCAAAATCAGATTGATTATATTCTTTGCAGCCACAGATGGAGAAGCTCTATACAGTCAGCAAAAACAAGACAAGGAGCTGACTGTGGCTCAGATCATGAGCTCCTTATTGCCAAATTCAGACTTAAATTGAAGAAAGTAGGGAAAACCACTGGACCATTCAGGTATGACCTAAATCAAATCCCTTATGAGTATACAGTGAAAGTGAGAAATAGATTTAAGGGCCTAGATCTGATAGATGGAGTGCCTGATGAACTATGGAATGAGGTTCGTGACACTGTACAGGAGACAGGGATCAAGACCATCCCCATGGGAAAGAAATGCAAAAAAAGCAAAATGGCTGTCTGGGGAGACCTTACAAATACCTGTGAAAAGAAGAGAGGCAAAAAGCAAAGGAGAAAAGGAAAGATATAAGCATCTGAATGCAGAGTTCCAAAGAATAGCAAGAAGAGATAAGAAAGCCTTCTTTAGCGATCAATGCAAAGAAATAGAGGAAAACAACAGAATGGGAAAGACTAGAGATCTCTTCAAGAAAATTAGAGATACCACGGGAATATTTCATGCAAAGATGGGCTCGATAAAGGACAGAAATGGTATGGACCTAACAGAAGCAGAAGATATTAAGAAGAGGTGGCAAGAATACACGAAGAATGGTACAAAAAATCTTCATGACCAAGATAATCACAATGGTGTGATCACTCACCTGGAGACAGACATCCTGGAATGTGAAGTCAAGTGGGCCTTAGAAAGCATCACTATGAACAAAGCTAGGGAGGTGATGGAATTCTAGTTGAGCTGTTTCAAATCCTGAAAGATGATGCGGTGAAAGTGCTGCACTAATTGTATATACTCAGTGAAAGGGTAATCAAGGACCACCTCTTATACGGACATATTAAAAGATGTGATACCATCATAGCGCCATGTCATATACCACTATGGTACCACTCCTGTATTCTTGCCTGGAGAAGCCCACGGACAGAGGAGCCTGGTGGGCTACAGTCCATGGGGTCGCAGAGTTAGACATGACTAAGCGTGTAAGTCAGACATATTGTTAATGAGCAAATGAAAGATGCTGCTACTCACTAACAGAAATTCAATTATTTGTGATACTTTTGATACCCCTTTTGATACAAAATTGACAGACAACCTTCCTAACAAGACACTTTTATAATATAATGGACATAAAACAAATAAAAAGTGTGCAAAAGATATGAACAAGCAATTACTTTTTAAAAGAAAACTATATTGTTATTGGGGCTTCCCTGGTGGCTCAGATGGCAAACAAGCTGCCTGCGATGCCTGGATCTGGAAGATCCCCTGAGAATGGAATGGCTACCCACTCCAGTATTCTTGCCTGAAGAATTCCATGGATAGAGGAGCCTGGCGGGCTACAGTCCATGGGGTCGCAGAGTTAGACGTGACTAAGTGTGTAAGTCAGACATATTGTTAATGAGCATATGAAAGATGCTGCTACTCACTAACAGAAATTCAATTATGTGTGATACTTTTGATACCCCTCAGATTGGAAAAAACTTAACATTTTACGACACCAAGTGAAAGCCAGGATGTGGGACATAGGAAACTCCTGAACATAGCTGGTAGAAGCATAGCGCTTTCAACACAACTTGACATTATCTGGTAAGTTTGGTGAATTGCCCCACCAGCCTTCATTTCCACTCCCAAAGAACCTCTTTCTCTGTGTACAAGGAGATCCGTACAAGTATGTTCCTAGCATCATTGTGTCAAGTAGGAAAAAGAGAAAAGGGATACCCTAAATGTACAGTTCCAGGAGGATCTACATGAATGAATAGAATTATACATATCAGTATATATTAATTCTCACAAACATATTGGGCAACCAAAGCAAGATGCAGAAGAATACATGTATGCAAAGATTAAAAATATGCAAAACAATTCCATGTGTTAAGAATATATCCTAATGTAGTAAAAATGCTTTAAAAATGTATAGCAATGATACAGACCAAATGCAGACAACGCTTACTTCTAAGAAAGAAGGAGAAGAATGTGATGTGGAAATATAGATGGGGAGTTCAACTTTATAAGTAATGTTCTGCTTATTAAACTAAATGGTAGACACTTGACAACTGTTTTATTATTTCTTACGCCTTTAAAAATTATCTTTTCATAATATATTTCATAATAAAAAGTTTAAAGAAAATGTAATAGAAGAAAATATCCCTTTTTAAATGACAACAAGGGAAGAAGTTAAAAAACCTGAGAATTTCAGATAATCTCAGAATGGAAGAATGAAATAATGTCATTTGCAGCAACAAGTATGGGCCTGGAGATCATCATACTAAGCAAAGACAGATATCATATGATATCACTTATATGCAGATTATTTTTGCAAAATGATACTAATGAACTTGTTTACAAAACAGAAACAGACTCACAGACTTAGAGAATGAACTTACAGTTACCAGGGAGGGATAGTTTGGGAGTTGGGGACTGCCGTGTATACACTGGTATATTTAAGATAGAGAACCAGCAAGGACCTACTGCATAGCACAGAGAACTCGGCTCGATATTCTGTAAGAACCGAAATGGGAAAAGAATTTGAAAAAGAATTGATACATGTACTTGTAATCACTTTACTGTAAACCTGAAACTAATATAACATTGTTAATCAACTAGGCTCCAATATAAAATCAACATTTCTTTAAAAATTTCAGGATGGAGAAGTGATGCATAGAACTACGTTTTTTGGCATGGAAATGAAATATGGTATTCATGCAGTGCACTTAGTCATTCCGTTGTGTCCAAGTGGTTTGTGTCATAGCCCACCAGGCTTCTTTGTCCATGGGATTTCCCAGGCAGGAATACTGGGGTGGGTTGCCATTTCCTCCTCCAGGGGATCTTCCTCACCCTGGAATCAGACTCTCATCTCCTGTGTCTCCTGTATTGTAGGCAGATTCTTTACCTGCTCGGCTATCTGGGAAGCCCAAACACTGGGCTTGGGAAGATCCCCTGGAAGAGAAAATGACAATCACTCCAGTATTCTTTCCTGGTAAATCCCACGGACAGAAGAGCCTGGTGGGCTACGGTCCAGTGAGTCTCAAGGAGTTGGACACGACTGAGTGACTAAGCACAGCACAAAATGAAATGTAAATAAAACTTAAAGATGAACAAAAACTGGGAAAAATATTCCCATATTCCAAAGGGCTAATCTCTCTAATACATACAGACCTTCTTGTTAAAAGTCCTATGACCAATAACCCAGAACAGTAATAGACTAAAATCATGAACTGACAAATTCACAGAAATATAAATAGTATTTAAATAGATGAGAAATGCAAGTGGAAACCATGAAATAATGTGTTTGCCAATCAGACTGTCAAAGATGAAAAGGTTGATGATAATGCAGGAAGGGAGTCAGTCTCACGTGTGTTTGCCCAAATTGTATGGGAGGGTTTGTTGTCAGATTGCCTACAGAGGAGCATATGTAATGATCTATCAAAATGTAAACAGTCCACATCCTCTGACCTAGAAGTTTCACCTCTATAAATTTTTCCTGGTGATACACTCGCACATGTGTGAAATGATTTATTACATTGTTTGTAATTGCAAAAAATGGCAACAAATTAATATCCCTTGATAGGGGCTTGATAAAATAAAATATGATACATTCATGGAATTGAATACCAGATAGTGGTTTTAAAGTGAGGTCATCTCTTTGTGTATACTGGAGAGCCACAAGACAAATCATAGGGCAAAAAATGATGTGTGGAATAGTGGAATAATGTGTGAAATAAATGCTTCCATTTATAGAGGGGGAGAAAAGAATAGTGTACAATACATATATGCTTATTTATACATAGAAAATTCCTGAAAGGAGAGAAACAGAACTAAGAACTGTGACTGCCTCCAGTAGCATTCTAGTAGCATGGAAGAGGCTTGAATTCTATGAAAAACAACAACGAAAAAGACAAACTTAAAACTTCTAAAACTTCAGATGCTATAGGCATCTGATCTAATTTAGCACCAAGGTATAAATCGTAAAATCCTCAGTGCTGGCCATTTGAAAGTAGAGAAATGCTGCTGATGTGCAATTCTGGACCTAATTACTTTCTTGCTAACTGCTAAACATTTCTCACTAATGTTCCTGCTACACAGCCAGTCAGAGAGAGGAGGAAAAAGAGAGAAATATGGCTTGTTATCCACACGGCCCCACCAATCCCATCGGCATCCTGGAACTGCTTACCTTGTGCTTCCTGAGTCATTTCTAATGAGAGATAATGATAGCAGGGTGGGAGGTCTCAGGTGGATTTGGGGAAGGATGCCAGAATGTAGGCCAGGTCAATTTTGATTCATTGCACATCAAACTTCTCGCTTTTCCTTCCTTTGGACATTCACAGCTATTAGTGGAATTTGGGGAGCAAATACAAGCCTGTTGGCAAAACTGGCTACAGATCCCTGGGATACAACTTGGTACTAGAGATACAGATGGAGCGAGACAGACGCCATCTTCTGGGAGATGCTCTGAGACACCTCTGTTCTCAGGGATTTAGGGGTGCACACTCTGGGAGCAGGGCAGGGGCTCAAGGGTGGGCAGGGGAGACAGTCCTCACCAGAAGTTGCAAAGCATGCCCATAGGTTTACCATGTTGAGGGAAAAGTAAAGTGAGTACAGCTGGTGGGGGGAGGTATTCACTGGCCAATTTTTTGTGACTCAAAACACAAGGGAAACTACATGATTTATTTTATAGTCAACAGAAATGTTGAACACGGCACATCTGCTCAGTACTTGCAATGGATCTGGTACTTTTCTAGGTTTTAGGGGATATGTCAGAACAAAATGCAGCCTTGCCCGTCATGCTGATTGCATTCTAGTGGCCACGCCAGGGGACTGGAAATGCAAATGATACACTGAATAAGTGGTGGGGCTTCCCAGGTGGTGTGGTTAAAGAATCTGCCTGCCAATGCAGGAGATGCAGGAGACGCAGGTTCAATCCGTGGGTCAGGAAGACCCCCTGCAGTAAGAAATGGCAACCTACTCCAGTATTCTTGCCTGGAAAATCCCATGGACAGAGGAGCCTGGGGGGCTACAGTCTATGGGGTCTTAAAGAGTCAGACACGACTAAGCGACTGAGCATGGCACAGCACATCAGTAAAGGCACCTATGAGATAACATTAGGTAATGTACAATCCAGGGCTTCTTGGTGGCTCAAATGGTGCTGAATCCGCCTGTAATGCAGGAGACCCACGTTTGATCCCTGGGTTGGGAAGAATGAACAATCCATGGGTCAATTTGCAATGGTAAGGGAAGAGAAAGACAAGTAGGGAGAGAGTATTTTGTTTACTTAAAACATTTTTTTAGAACTATATTTTCGGCAGCGCTGGATCTTTGTAGCTGCGCACGGACTTTGTCTGGTTGTGGTGAGCCGGCGCTATTCTGCAGCTACCGGGCTTCGCATCACAGTGGCTCCCGTTGCTGCGGAGCATGGGCTCTAGGACTCCGGCTGCAGTCGCTGTGGAGTTGCCCCACAGTCTGTAGGATCTTAGTTACTAAACCAGGGATTGAACCTATGTCCCCTGCATTGGCAGGTGAATTCTTAACCCCTGGGCAACCAGAGCCGTCCCGAGAGAGTATTTTAGACAAGTGGTCCGGGAGGCCTCTCTGTTAAGGTGTCTGATAATGTGACACTTGATTAGAGACCTGAGAAAGTTAAGAAGCCAGCCATGAAGGTATACAGGGAAATGCAAAGGCCTTGAGGCTGAAGCATGACTTTCCCCACACAGATAAAGGAATAGCGTTCAGAAAATAATAATGAGCAGCAATTGAAACAAAAACATACCTTCCCTATGATTATGTATGCCTAGAAATACATATCAGAAAAGACTCTGTGTGTGCGTGTGTTAGTTGCTCAGTTGTGTCCGACTCTTTGTGACTTCATGGACTGTAGCCCACCAGGCTTCTCTGTCATGGGATTTTCCAGGCAAGAATATTGGAGTGGGTTGCCATTCTCTTCTCCAGAGGATCTTCCCAACCCAGGGATTGAACCCTGGTCTCCTTCATTGCAGGCAGATTCTTTACCATCTGAGTCACCAGGAAATACATATCAGAAAAGACTCCTAAAAAGATATATATCCTCGTTGCTTCAGTGAAGGGCTAAAGACTGTTTCTCAATGACGAACAGTATCTTCTAATTCCTTGTCTCTGATCCAGCCATACTTGGCATATATAGAATTTTGGTATATATATATAAACAGTATCTGGTGACTGAATGAGTGATTTTTTTGAGAATATTTTATTCATCATTTAAAAATGTAAAACAAAATGGCTGTTTTTCAAAAATAAAGTTTGTAACAGCACATTACATCACAGGGTTTCTCAGAAAGACATGACTTTAGCTCTGGGCTAGCTCAAGATGTCTGTCATTGGGAAAAAAGACAGAAAGCTAAATTTTACTGATTACCTAAGATCTGCTATGTATTGGTATGTGCATTGTTGTGAGTATGGTTGTTCCCATCTTGCAGTTTAGAACAATGAGGCCAGGGAAATTTAGTTTCTAGCCCATGGACACAAGACCAGTAGACAGTAGAGCTGAACAGCATATCTTCTGCCTCCAAGTTCAGACCTCTGATGATCACAGCTATAGGGGATAGGGGGTCTACTCCAGACCTCTTTCCTCATATCCCATGGTTCATGAGTACCAGTTTTTGGTCTCCAGTATTCTTCGTGCTCCTTGATTTTCTCAGATGCTCCAAGTGAGGCACATCTTGGGAGCTATCCCCTCTTTTATCCCCATGTCTGATCTTTTCATCCAAAGCTCACCATTATCCTCTAAACTCCAGTACTTTGGCCACCTCATGTGAAGAGTTGACTCATTGGAAAAGACTCTGATGCTGGGAGGGATTGGGGCCAGGAGGAGAAGGGGACGACAGAGGATGAGATGGCTGGATGGCATCATTGACTCGATGGACGTGAGTCTGAGTGAACTCTGGGAGTTGGTGATGGACAGGGAGGCCTGGTGTGCTGTGATTCATGGGGTCTCAAAGAGACACAACTGAGCAACTGAACTGAACTGAGAGGTATAACTCTTGGCAAGTCATTTCACCTCTCTGAGTTTTATTTTTGTCATGTTTTAATGGAAGTAACTGTGTAATGAAATTGTGGTGCAGAGGCAATGGAATCATGCAGTCAAAGTCTTTGGACCAGTGTCTGATATTTATAGCAGATACCCAGTAAACAGTGGGTGAATCTGTGTGTGACCATCTTGTGTCTGGATCCAGCTAATGATTGACTCACCTGATGAAGGAATCCTGGATTGGTTGCTAGTGATGATAAGAGCATAAAAATAATGTGCTTCCCCCAAAACATTTTCAACTCAACATAACTCAGATTAATTGCTGATGGTGTGAAAGCCAATCCCACCTCACCAGAAAAGACCTTGCTGATTTCCCTTAACTTGTCATTCAGTGGGAAAGCAGCCCATTTGTTCTGAATTCATTTGACCATGACTTAGGCTCAGAGTAAATCCAATTTGTAGATTGTCATAAATTAAATAAAACCCTCCTGCTAAGAAGACACCAGTCTCCATATGTAGCCCTCAAACTTAAGGTTTGGGGTTAAAAAAAAAAAAACTCTTTAGAATAGTCTGGAGATTAGTCTAGTGAGCCTTGTTTTCTGAAATCTAAGGTTTGCCTTTTTATACAGTAGTTTTATTTACTTCAGGTTTCCTTGGGCCTCAGATGGTAAAGAATCTGCCTGCAATGCAGGAGACCCAGGTTCAATCCCTGGGTCAGGAAGATCCTCCGGAGAAGGGAGTGGCAACCCACTCTAGTCTTCTTGCCTGGAGAATCCCATGGACAGAGGAGCCTGGCAGGCTACAGTCCATGCTAACACTTCATTTACTTCATCTTCTTCACTGACAACAGGAGAAGGGGGTAGACAGGGAGCCTAACAGGTGAGCATCACAGTTTGCTAGCAGTTCCACAATAAAGAACTACAAACTGGAGGGCTTAAAACAGATTTTTGACCTCACAGTTCCAGACTTTTGAACTCAAGGTCTCGGCAGGACCATACTTCCTCTGAAATTTGTAGGGGATGCTCCTTTCTTATCTCTCCTGGTTCCTGGTGTTTTTCTGCCACGCTTGGAATTCCTGGATTTACGGATGCCTCACTGTTGTTACATGGCCACCGAGTCCCTGTGGGTCTCCTCTCTTCTGAAGGACACCAGCCATACTGGATGAAAGGCCCACTTTACTCCAGTTGGACTTCATCTTAACTAATTGAAGCTACAGCAAGCCTCTTTCCAAATAAAGTCATGTTCTGCAGTATCAGGACATATCTCATTGAAGGACACAATTCAGCCTGTAACATTGGGTCACTAGCCTTCTGTGAAGCCTGGAGGGACACAGGGCTGGAAAGCAAGCCAGGTGACTTTAGTTCCAGAGGAACGATGCCACGTATCTCAGAGCCGATGACGTTGAGTGAGCTGGAGGTCACTTCCCCCCTTCTTTCTCACTGTAGAAGCTTGATTCTGCAGATGTTGCAAGTCTGGAGCTGGGTGACCCCATCCAGGTGGCCTGGAGCCATAGATACACAACTTTGGGAACCAAAGTGAATGACCGTGTCTCTTTCCATTTTAATAGCCAGGTTTTTACTTCAGTCCTATGTGTGAGAAATATGAAGTGTGGTTAGCACTGCTCATCCTACTTTTATTAGGTTGAATGATGTTTCCATTTTTAGAGATGAAAAATGGTCAAGTATTGGCATTTTCACATGATTTGACCTTTGTAGTCCATTAGATGCTGTTGTGAATCAGTGCTACTTGATCCTGATTATTGAAATTGGTCCCAAGACTTTGAATTTTACACTGGGTCCAATCCTCCCCCTACAAGGTTACCACTGAGAATGTATGTGCCCCACTATGCATAGCCACCCTATAAAAGGTACGCACTCAGAATGAAATGGTTGGGTGGCATCATCGACTCAATGGACATGAGTTTGGGAGATAGTGAAGGACAGGGAAGCCTGGTGTGCTGCAGGTCACAAAGATTCGGACATGACTGAGCAACTGAACACAGCAACAAAGCAGAAAAGAAGCAAGAATTTGGGGATTCAGAAAGATTTGGATTCAAAGTACTCCTTTATATTTCTAAGATTTGACTTTAGAGGGCCAGTTGAGTCTCAGAATCCTTATTTGTAAGGGGTTAAATCCTTATATAATTTAAAAAATATATTTGGCTGCATCACATCTTGGTTGCAGCAAGTGGGATCTTTTGTTGTGGCATGTGGGCTTTTCTCTGACTGTGGTGTATGGGCTTAGTTGCCCTGTGGCATGTGGGATCTTAGTTCCCTGATCAGGGATCGAATCTGTCTCCCATGCACTGGAAAGCAGATACTTAACCACTGGATTACCAAGGAAGTCCCACTTTATAGGATTATTGTGAGGATTAAATTATTTATGTGTTTAATTTATATACTGCCAGCATTTTGGAGATTCCCTGCAATTAGAATCTGCCTGCATTGAGGGAAACCTGGGTTTGATTCCTGGGTGGGGAAGATCCAATGGAGAAAGGAATGGCTACCCATTCCAGCATTTTTGCCTGGAGAATTCCATGCACAGGGGAGCCTGGCAGACTACAGTCCATGGGGTTACAAAGAGTTTGACATGACTGAGTGACTAACATTTTTACCAGCACATAGTAGATGTTCAACAAATTTTGATTCCCTATGCTAATGACCTCCATCACCTCTACTTGTAATCCCTCATAATCCCAGGAACTGCTCAGAGATAAACAGAGCCAATGGGAAAACCTGCAGGCCTAATCAGGGTAACTAAAGATTACATAATAATGGGGCAAATGGACTACTTGGCATGTACCCTATTCTTCTGGATCCAATAACAGACACCAGGCTCAAAAAATACACCTTGAAACCCATTTCCTGAAAGACACCATCATTATGTAGTCTTTTTTCATCTCACAATGACTAAATTCCATTTGAATGGCATACATGATACACCTGTGTTTATACCAAATATCATTTTCTAGTATGCTGCTGCTGTTGCTGCTAAGTCGCTTCAGTCGTGTCCGACTCTGTGCGACCCCATAGATGGCAGCCCATCAGGCTCCCCCATCCCTGGGATTCTCCAGGCAAGAACATAGTAGTTCTCAACCTTTTTTTTCCATGGGGATGCTTATGACATCAACATAAATTAGCATATATGGTACATTCTTCAGGGACTATTCAGAAATTATCAAATTCCCTATAACTATACTTTTCTAAAGCATACTGGAAAGGATATGATGAGGGTTGTATTCTAGAGATAACCTCTCTAGATTTTTTCCCAATTAAAATTTCTACCAGCTTGAGCAAATTACCCACAAGTGCTATACTTGAAACCCACCTGAAACGTATGTGGTACAAGTCTGAGGTTGAGAGTCAGTCTTCTAAGAGATGCTGTTATCATGACCACTCAGAATGGTTCAAACATGCCAAAGCCACTAGACAATTCAGCTCTGAGGAGACAATTGCAGTTCCCTACGTCTCATTTAGATGCTTCTAGGTGCTCTGACCCAGAGTGAACACGCGGAGTCGGGATAATTGCATGCGCATAGCAAACAAACGGATCTGTTTCAATGACAGTGTGCTGGCACAAGTGGTACTCCTGCCTCTGTGTCACAGGCAAAGCAGTAAGGCAGAAATAAAGCCACTCCAGGCTCCTTGTCTTCCAGGATATTCCATATATGCAGTATTGCTACTGATATGATCAATGATATCCAACCACCAGAAGCAGTCTGCCCCATCTTTATGCACTTGAGCATTCTGTTCAGCCAGAATGCTTTGGTCAAAGTCACTTATTACCAGTTGTAAGTAATGCAACCATGGAGGGTGCTACCTGGGGCCACTGGAAGCCTGCCATGGTTTACAGCCCTTGGAACAAACTCAGACATTGTAAGTTAAAAAAAATACTCTTTAAGCCAATCCCAAACCTTTTATAATTTAAATTCTAATAAATCACACCTCCTAAATCTTCCTAGAGGCAGGACTCAGGAAAGATTTCCCCTCTCTCTCTGCCAAAGAGCCTGTTAATAAGGGAGAGAGATGAAGAAAAAGCACAATGGTGTTTCAGCTGTGCTCAGGGCTAGGATAAGAAGTCTAAGAATTGGCCAGTCCTTAAGACAAGGAGGCCAGGCATCAGATAGGGCTAGATAGAACAAAACAGTAATGGAAATGGGAGCTTGTTACTTCCCAGCTTTAACTCTCTGTGGCTCTCTATCACCTGTAAGATAAGTCCACGTGCTGAGCGTGCTGTGTATACACAGGACCCTCCCAGCTCTAGCCATGCCTGATACATCGGACTACAGCAGTACTCACGTGTGTGTGTGTGTGTGTGTGTGTGTATGTGTTGTGACTGTTTGTCTGTCTTCCCTCTTAGAGTGTGTGGTCCTGCAGGGAGGGATCTTAGCTTAGTAAACTTGAATCCTTAGTACCTATCCAGGAGCCCAATAGGTGCTTAATCAATTCTGAAAAATTTAGGGAAATGGTCATAAGCTAAATATATACAGAAGCTAAAGGGTCCAAGTTGAGAGATGTGAACCTCAGGTTTTGCACTGTCTGAAGAACTCATGGGTGTGTCCTTCTCCTCTGCCAGGCACTCTCAGCTATTCCAGGGAAGGGGATTATAAAATGGGACCATGATATAATGCTGTATTCTCTTCCCCACAAATGTTCTACGATCTGTGATCCCTCCTGAGCATTCTCCTCAGCAGACTATGTGTGTATTTTTATTTTTTTAATTTAAATTTATTTATTTTTACTTGGAAGATAATTGCTTTACAATATTGTGTTGGTTTCTGCCATATATCAACATGAATTGGCCAAAGGTATATGTATGTCTTCTCCCTCTTGATTCTCCCTCACAGCCCATCCCACTACTAGAGGTTGTCCCGTGTGTATACTTTTAAATGGCTGCATTTGCTCCAGAAGCCTCTTGGAACTGTGGTCAGATTCAGTTTATAAACCATATAAGAAAACCAGTGTAATTCCTTTATATGCACATTATTTCCAAAATAGTGTTCCCCCAGGTTGATTGCCCACCGTGTACATGGGATACAGCTTCAGGAAAACTTTTAATACCTTTCCACAAGACAGCCACCCTCTGAAGATGAAGATGGGCAACATTTGAAGACGTTTAAGACAGAGTGCCAAGAGTGTCCACACAGTTTCTAAATTAGAGGTCCAAAAACGCCTTGAACAATTTTTCATTATCTTGGAAATAAGCGTACATCTATCAAGGAGATTAAATTGAAGTCTATAGAACAGCTTTAGGATTTTCTAATCTAATGTTCTCCTTAAAAATCACCAGAATTTATTTGTGCTTACAATGATTTACTTTGAGTGTTTACTATGACCAAGGATTGCATGTTTGTGTGTGAATGTATATATGTACATATGTGTATTCTTATTGAATCCTCCCAACAATTATATAAAACTAGCAACAACAATAGCAATAGTTAGCATTTATTGAGCGCTTACTATGGGTCAGGCATGAACTAAGGGACTTTTCATTTTAATCCCCATTTCATAGACAAGTAAACTGAGCTAGAGAAGTGAAGTACTTTCCTAATGGCACAAAGTCCATAGAGAAAAACTGAGATTCATGTACAGATTTGTCTGACTTGTTTTTGATTACTCTGATACATGCTGTGTTACAAGCTCTGCTCTTAAACACTGTAATCTGACCTCGGCATTTTTATTACAATATCAGGGATGTATGTGATCTATATCTTCTGGCTTTCCCAGTGATGCTAGTGGTAAAGAATCCACCTGCTAATGCAGGAGACACAAGAAATGTGAGTTCAATCCCTGGGTTGGGGAGATCCCTTGGAGCAAGAAACAGCAACCCACTCCAGTATTCTTGCCTGGGAAATCCCACGGACAGCGGAGCCTGGCGGGCTACAGTCCATAAGGTTGCAAAGAGTCAGACACGACGAAGCACTCAGTCAATGCTCCTGACTCATATTTAGATATGTATGGCTCAATAAATACTAGTTGAATGAATAAACCTATGTCAGTGGCTGTGATCTAACCAAGACCAGGCAGAAAGGCAAAAAGAACAACAGGCCCATGTGATACAAGCTGGTTCAGTTTATCTCACCACCAAACTAAAGCCACGCTCATAGCAAAGAGCAGAGGGTGTTAGAGAAAGTGTTTGGATGTCTCCCTGCCCTGGCTGCAGCATGTGGCATTGTGATTTTTTTTGGAATTCCCAGTAAACCCCTGCAGGGTCCTGGGCCTCAGTACCCCCATCCATGTGCCTGGAATGGGTATATTCCTCACTCTTCTTCAGCCTTGCCCTCTGCATATTTATAAAAGGTCTAGAATCCAGGTATCCTATAAAAATGCAAAGTACGATTATTATTAATGATACAGTTAGCAAGAAGGACATTTGTTATTTCTACTCAATTGGTTTCCCCTGGGAGCAGAAACAATTTTTTTTTTTTCGAACATAGTATTAATGTGCCGTCTTTGCAACTTTGGTCATCTGTCATTTGCTTTGGGGGGAAAGTTGTGCCCTTGTTTCAGGCAGCACCCTGCCTTTTCCTCTGCAACGTGGACACTATCCGAGCACAAGTTGCTTCATGGTCTAGATGAAACCAGGGATCTTTATTTGGTTTCTGGTATCAGGAAACAATTTATTAGGATCAAGGCAGTTAGGCTACGAGACTTCCTTTCTTGCCTGGGTAGTCACTAGTTGAACAGGCAGCCTTGGCTCATAAATCTAGTTTTATTTCCCCATCTATTCACCTGGAACTAAGTGATTTTTTTGAAGGCAAAGGGGAGAACACATTTCCTTATGTAAGCACTCTTCCTCTGGCTCCTAATCACCATTGTTTCTTAGACAAGCTGGCGAGCAGGCTGAAGTAAGGAGCCATTTCCAGTCCGTGCATCACACTTGTATTTTCAGAGTTTACAGAAAAATACTGCAACCAATTTGGGATTTCCCTGTAATGATCCACTTCCTCGAAATAAATCAGAACGGATTCAAATGCGCCTTTCAGAGACAAAAGGGCTTTCTGCAAATATCTCTTTTCCTATGCCCTTCAGAAACTACCTTGTCTTTCTTTCGGGCCCCCATCCCCCGCTCCCACCCTCCCTCAAGCCCCTCACCCCGCCTTCCCCTCCTTCTTAAGAAGACTTTCCCAGGTCCCTCTTGGCTGTGGTTGAACGACGTTGGCTCCTGTCCATGCCGCAACAAAGACCTGGCATTCCAGCTGTCTGAGTCTAATCTCCAGTGTCAGCTCTCGTTAATGTGTGCGCGTGAAATCAGAGGGGGCAGAGCTGCACGGAATATTAAAACCATGATCAGAATTCCACTGAAATGCTGAGAGTCTGCAAGCACCATTAGAGGAGGCTGTCAAATCAAGGCTTCGCATTAAATAAAAGAAAAGATTTCTATCAGAGGAAAGTACAATCAGTGAATCGCTGAGCTAAATTAGCATTTTTTCAATTGGAGATCGAAGTTGATTTATTGTTCTACACGACATTAATGTAACTATGTGCTTGACCTGCTAAGGCAGCTAATTTTTCATTTAAATGGTTTCTTTCCTTCCCGGTGCAAAGGCTGCAATCATATTTCAACTTTGCAGAGTGATCAGAAAAGTCGTGGAATGCGGCAGAAATGTCTTAGGGCAGCCTCCCCTCCCCTCCCCTTCCTCTCCTTTTTTCCAAGTCCAGCGCCTTCCTCCTTCCCTTCCCTTCCCCCTCCTAACCTCATGGCTGGTGGTCAAGGTCACAGAGGAAGAGTAATCTCAAAGCCACCAACTTCAAAGCTGCCATCAAAGAAGCCCCCACGTAGCCACTGAATTAAAAGGGAATGGGGGAGGGGCTCTGGGCCTTGGCGTTCATCTCTGCAAGAAAGGGCCCCTTAACTGCCCCATTGGTACAACGCAACCTGGGGCGCCCTCTGTCCAGTTTTCCCCTGCCAGCCTCTCAATACGGGTCTCGTCTCAACCTCCCCAGCCCCCCTCCCCACACACACATTGCCTGAAGATAATATACATTTCCAATTAGCAGAGCGCATTGTAGTCATGTTCTCTTTTACGGCCCTAACTATCTTCCTTTTGCTAAAAAGCGGGGCTGTCATTAATGAAATCCTGCAGTTCTGTTAATCCGAGATACAATGCTCCTTTTCTCTCTCAGACTCTCCCGAACATAAAAACTACAGTTACTTCAGCTCCCCTCTTCTGTTTAGATTCCTTGTCATTTGTCTTTCATTACATACCTGATGTAGCACAGTAGCGGTCGAAGTTCCTGGACATGGAGGGAAAGGACGCAATTATGTTCCTTTCCCAATCCCCTGTTTGCAAAGGCAGCTGGCATTTTCTGTTTTGTTTTGTTTTGTTTTTTTTTCCCCCCTTTCTAAACTGCATTGATTTTAATCTCTGGAAGATGAATATATTTTAGGGTACTTTGGGGGCCCTTAACGTTTAGCTAGCTTGTTAGATTTGAAACTAGCTGGGAGTCCTGGAAGGACTCTGATAAATGAGATTTCAGCATTTCTCTGCAGTTCCTCTTATGAATTAATTCATTGTATCCCACAGTGAGAAAAAGGCAGGCCTTGGAGGTAGGTGGTGGAGCTGGCATTTGCCACCCTTTACTGATACAGAGACATTACTTTGCCAACAAAGGTCCATCTAGTCAAAGCCATGGTTTTTCCAGTTGTCATGTATGGATGTGAGAGTTGGACTATAAAGAAAGCTGAGTGCTGAAAAACTGATGCTTTTGAACTACGGTGTTGGAGAAGACTCTTGAGAGTCCCTTGGATAGCAAGGAGATCCAACCAGTCTATGCTAAAGGAAATCAGTCCTGAATTTTCATTGGAAGGACTGATGCTGAAGCTGAAAGTCCAATACTTTGGCCACCTGATGGGAAAAATTGCCTCATTTGGAAAGACTTTGATGCTGTGCATGATTGAAGGTGGGAGGAGAAGGGAACAACAGAGGATGAGATGGTTGGGTGGCATCACCGACTCAATGGACATGAGTTTGAGTAAGCTTCGGGAGTTGCTGATGGCCAGGGAAGCCTGGCATATAGCAGTCCATGGGGTTGCACGGACACAACTGAGGGACTGAACCGAACTGAACCAATACAGATATTAACTTTTAAGACAAAACAGACACTGGACCAATAACTTTCTTCCTCCTACCATCAGATATCCACCTTATGAAATGACAAATGGAGTCAAGTTCTGTATTTGTGGGAGGTCTGAGGACGTTGTCAGTGCTGTAGTTCTGAAGGACCTTAGGGGATCAGGCGAGGGAACAGCACAGTCACTGTGCAGGGCTCGCTGTGGACATGAGGCAGAGCATAATCCCCATTCTCCACCCCTCTGGCATCTGACACAGCTGGAGTCACTCTGAGGGTCAGAGGAATAGAGGCAACCTCCCCTCCCACTCCCATCACAATTGGGCCTAATTGGCCCCCCTTGGTCAGCAGAGACACTATAGAATGAATGGTCAGTGTTCTGCTCTTTGCTCTGACCCAGTAAGAAGGCTTCTGTACAGGCCAAAGGTGAGGGTCTTGAAAAAGACTGCTTAGGTGACTGCTGGAGACACGCACTACTGGTTTCTGCATACCTGTTGCCATTTTGTCCGAGTTGCTCACCCTTGCTCATCTCATACTCCCTTTTGAAACCCCATCTCTTTGCCATGTGGGTTATCACTCAAAATAACTACTGTAAAAATTGAATGTGAGTTTCATTCTCCAAAGGCAAAAAGAGTGTGTGGTCACTAAGTACAGAAAAAGCTTCACACTGGCCATTTACATCTGTCCCAGTTTGTCCCCACAGTGGTTCTGTAGTGACAGCCAGTGTCATTGACCAGGAATCCCCCCACTGCCTGACAACCCACATTCATTAGCCATGAGGTGGCCTCACTGCACATGGCTCTCTTATTTCCCATCTTGCAGGGCAATCCCATGACACAGCCAGCCTCCTGAAGGTCCCAGATGCAAAGCTCAATGATTTCCTGCTCTGAGTACTTCCGTGGTCACTTGCTTCTTTCCTTTACACGATAATCTCTTTCTGAACATAAGTTTTATTTATGGAATTAAGGACCGTCAGATAATTTGGGTCCCTTCTGGTTCACTAGTGCACAAAACAGAACCCCGGTCCCTGGAAGAGATAGTGCAGACACTTTGTCAGTCGAGCCACAGGATTTGCAATACCTTGGGAGCCCAGCAAGCAACGTGCACCTTGAAGGCTAGGAGGAACCAGGTCTGGATGTCCTGTCTGGGCAGGAAACGTGAAAGGAGAACCGATTTGGTAGCAGAGGTAGACTCCGTGGAACGCAGCCAGACTACCCAAGACACTATGGTCAAAGAGCCTGGTTTTAGAAATTCTTAGCATCAGAGATACAGCCTAGTGAGCGTTTAGGAGGAGGACAGGGTGGAGGGTGAGGTTATGAGATCTACCCATTCCCCACAAAAGTTTGGCAGACTGAATCTGTCCCAGAGAGAAGAACACTGTGATGAATAAAGCAACAGTGGAGGCCCTCCATCCACTGGGTTCTGGGGGACAAGACCTAGTCTTTAAGGAAAATCAAACTACTAGAATAGATGTGTGGAGAGACTAAGAAGCATACTAAAGGCAGTAGCTCTAGCCTGAGAAACAGGCCTCATTGGCGTCTTCATCTTAGAAAAGGCATCCTACTAGTTCTACCACATACGGTGGGATTAAATTGTGAGAATTAAATGCTCTGAGATGACATCCACATCCGTGTGTGTGTGTGTGTGCGCGTGCATGTTAGAGTACACCTGCACAGTGAAAGCCACAATGTTATTTGACACCATCAAAATACTCAGGGCTCATCCCAGGTGTATCATTTAGTTTTTAAAACAAAAGAATGAAACATTTATTAAGTCATTCACATAGGATGCTAGATTCTTCCATGTGTTATTTACTGAATTTATTCTCACAACACCCATTCAGTCATCACAGCAGCCCTGCGAAGGGTATATGTTAATCTCTCCTTTCAAAGTTAAGGAAATGAAAGACTGGGGAGACCGAGTGACTTTTTCCAGGAAAGACACCCAATCACGGTAAAACTATTGAAACTCCAAGTTGCAGGATCTAACTCCGAATGACTCACTCTTAAAAATACTAGGAGGATTTGAATCATCTGTTTTCAACAGTGGCTTTTAGTAAAAGTGAGCCTCAAAGCATTCAGAACATAAATATGATGGAAAGAACTATCAATAGTGCAATATCACAGTACACTCCAGAGAAGAATTATTTTATTTGGAGAATAATAATTACTACCTAACATCTCTTGAACAGATGTCTTAAGTGCCAGGCAGTGTTCCATATATGTAATTGCAGGTATTAATACATTTAATCCTCACACCAACCCTGTGAAATATGCTCTATTATCATCCCCATTTTAAAGATGAGGAAACCTAGGCACAGACATATCAAATAACTTCCCCAAAGTGAAGCCAACCTAATCTGGACTTCAAATTCCACACTCCTAGTCACCATGCTCTCCTGCCCTAGAGGAGAATGTAGCATAATTCCTTGTCATTATTCCAGCTCATTAAAGAGTTCTTGAGAAAGGCACATTGGCGCCCTGAAGCTATGGTTTGAGTCAAAAGAGATTTTCAGTGCAAAAGTTACAAACTTAATTATAAAGCTCCCTTTTATGAGGTTTAGGCCACTAATAGACTTTTTCCTCCTGTTAGAATTTCCCCTGAATTAGGGAAGATCTGGTTCTACAAGTTTGGGGGAAGTAGTTGGGGGGAAATAAAGACAGGAGAGATAAGGTGAAAGTTAACACTTGGATCAAAAACCTACTGTGGAACTTCATGCTGTTGGAGCCCTGGTAAAAGGGTGACTCATTCTCACCGTGAGAAGTCCTGGTGAGGAAGTGAAAGCAAGTGCTGCTTGACAACTGGCCTTTTAGGAATGGGAGGGATTGCCATAGGGAGAGAGCAGCGTGAACTCTGTCCCAGGCTGAGAGCCATACAGGAGCACAAGCAGAGAAATTATGAGCTCCTAAAAGACAGGCTATCCAGAGGGCTCGTCTCTGTGTCCCTCATTGTGCCGCCTCTAGTGCCTGGCTCTGCCCGGATCACAGTAGACGCACAATAAATGCTGAGTGAACTGGATGGCGCGTGTTTTCATGCGTGCGTGAATGAATGAAATCACAGTGCAGACCACGTCCAAGTCATAGCAAGTCATCCCATATGGCTGAAGTTGGTCTCCCAGAGCATTTTTATGGATCCCCGAGAGGAGTTTCAACAATGAGCAGATCTGGTTGCTAGGGGCCTGGGTCGCCCGTCTCTCGCCATGCCACTGCAACATCACGACGTGTGAGAGATTTGTTTGGAGTGGGGGAAGCATATTTTTGTTTGCATTTGCTTAGCACGTTGCTGTTGCACATTTTGCTATGAGATGTAAAGTCATCTGCATGCGCCGGTTGTGCAGTGAGAGAAGAGTCAAAACAAGCTTCAGGCGGGGCGTCAGCCACATGGCCCAGGCAGATTGTCATCCTCTTTGCCCGTGGTTGCTGCCACCTTCTCTCCCTGTTTTTCTGACTCTCTTTCTCGTTCCTGAATCCCCACACCTGCGTATACAGCACACCTTAAGTTCTAAGGGTCTACTTTCTAACTGGCTTAATTATATGTCAGCATCTATACAGACTGAAGATCCAAATCCACCAGGATGGTAGTGCCTCCAGCATTCATCCTTATGGATGAACAACTTTTCATAAGTCTTGACAGCAAGTAAGTATGGGTGAAGAACCCTCGGGAAACCATCCTACCTTGCATCATGCCATCGCCTAAAAAATAAATTTAGCAGTGTGCACAAGCCAAAGCATCATATTTTATCTCCTTTTATCATCTAGGAATACTCCCTTCTCTCAGTTCCATCTCTACCCTGAGTTACAAATGGGACAATCACATCCAGGGTCAACATCAAGATCATTCATGTCCTGAAGAACACAGGCTCATGTTACTGATAGAGATAACTGTGATACAAAGGGAATGAGTTATTAATTTGGAGTTAAGCAGACTTCATTTTGAGTATCCAGTTTGTGAAATTTGGGGTCAATCCAATTAAGTTTTTCCAAACTTATAGGTAATAGAAGAATGATAATAACATCACAGGGTTGAAGTAAAGACCATTCATACTCATTCATTTATTCAAATAAGCTTTAGTTAGTGCTCATTCTGTGCCAGATGTGACACCAAGCTTGAGATGGAGCAGATGGCAAAGCTGACTTAGTTCCTGTCCTTAAAGCCTATAGGAAAAACAGATCATCACAGGTGTGATGATGGCTAGGAAAGAGAAGTACAGGTGCTTGGAGGGGTGCATTAGCCAAGAGGGAAAAGAACATGAGAAGGTTCTGTGCCACCCAAAGTATGATGCATTCATGGAAATGAGAAAAACCAAACCAAACCAAACCATGGACGGATGAAGGGTCATTGATAATGCATGCGAGGGAGCTCAGTAAACAGAAAGGTACTCCATGGATATGAAGGGATTTCATGCTAATAGAGACTGTATCTTTTGGAAAAAATCATCTCCAATGAAGTTCCTAGTAGATTGACAAAGGAGATGTTTAGAGACAAGAAGTAGTGCTTCCAGTTCTCAAGTCTCATCTTGTAGACAAACATCTACAGAATGTAGGTCCACAGCAGAATGTAGGACTGGAGCACCCGGCCTCATGTGCTTCTCTCCTGCCACACTGAGGTCCTGCCATCCAGCACTCATACTTGTCCATTCATTTTGCCTTTGTTTTAAAACACCAAACCTGAGGAGAATAGATTTGCTCACATACTGTGTACAAGGACACATCAAAAGTCACACAGAAGTAAGTGGTTCAGAAGTCCCCCCTTGGTCCAGGACACTCACAGCCTTTGGAAGATGCTCACTGTAGGCTTTGACCATTCATGACTGGTTAATCATCTGCATGTTAAGAAGTTACTTTCTGCTTCCAGAGAATCAGAGATCTTAGAAAAGATCAAGGGTCTTCTAGGACCCCTCCTACCCAGTTCAGGTGTCTCTTCTGCAACAGCCCTAACAGGTAGTCAGTCAGTCTCTGCATGGACACTTCCAGTGACTGGAGCACTAAGTGCCGTGCAAACCACCCGCTTCATGGTTGAGCCAGTTCATACTGGCTGCTCCGTGCATTGGTCTTAGCTCTTCCTCTGCTAACCCAGAGATAACTCTGTTCCTTCATGCAGCGTGGGTTTATTGAGTGTGTTCCTGGCTCCCTATTATGTGGCACGATTCCATACAAAGACATGTAGAACAAGGTTTCCTCCTCAAAAGGTCTACCATCTAGTAGACTTGGTCCACTCGCTGTGTTACGTTTGCCTGGACTGCCACAGTAAAGTACCACCACTGGGGGGCTTAAACAACAGAAATCTATTTTCTCACAATTCTTGGAACTAGAAGTCTGAAATGAAGATGGAGCAGGGTTGCTTCTCCTGAGGTTTCTTTCCTTTTCTGTGTCTTCGTCTGGTCTTCCTTCTCTTCATGGAGCTCTGTGTCCTTATCTCCTGTTCTTATGAGGACACCAGTCTGGTTGGATTAGGGAGCACCCTAATGACCTCATTGTAACGTAACTACTACTTTACAGACCCTATCTGCAAATAGGTTCATCTGTACCATTTTTCTAGATTCCACGTATATGTGCCCATGTACAATGTTTGCTGTTCTCTTTCTGACTTACTCCACTCTGTAGAACAGACTCTGGTCTCACCCATAATCTCTGCAGATGACTCAGTTTGATCCTTTTTATGGCTAAGTAGCATTCCGATGTGTATTCCAAGATGTGTACCTCATTCTTCTTTATCCATTCATCCGTCAATGAACATTCAGGTTGCTTGCACGTCCTGGCTGTTGTAAATAGTGCTGCAGTGAACACTGGGGTGCATGTGTCTATTTAAATTATGGTATTCTCAGGGTATATGTCAGTAGTAGGATGCAAACATAGAGAACGGATGAGTGGACATGTGAGGCAGGTGGGGTGGGATGAATTGGGAGATTGGGATTGATACACCACCATGTGTGAAATAGATAGCTAGTGGGAACATGCTGTATAGTACAGGCAGCTCAGCTCAGTGCTCTGTGATGACTTAGATGGGTGGGATGGAGGTTCAAGGAGAGGATATATGTATACATGTAGCTGATTCACATTGTTGTATAGCAGAAACCAACCCAACATTGTAAAGCAACTATACCCCAATAAAAAAAGACCCTATCTGCAAAAACAATCCCATTCTGAGGTTATGGGAGTTAGATATTCATGTGAATTTGGGAAGGAACACACAATTAGACCCATAACACTCCCCTTTGCTCATGTGACTCTAGATACATGTCATATACTGTGCTCAGTACAAGAATACTGGAGTGGGTTACCATTTCCTACTCCAGGAGATCTTCCCTACCCAGAAATTGAACCTGCATCTCCTGTATTTCCTGCACTGGCAGGTGGATTCTTTACCACTGAGCCACCTGGAAGTCATATCCTTTAGCTAAGCTGCTGCTTCTTGAGGGTTGATATTCTCAGTTTCTTTGACTTTGATTTTTTATTGCACTATATGGTCACCAAACCTATCACTGTGTTTGTTAGTTTCCCATAGAGACACTTTCATTTATTATTGTATCCACTAAAATGTCAGGTCCAAAAGGACACAGACAACCTGGATTGTTGTCTCCCTACACCTGGTGAAACTAACTATCAGCATAGTATTTGATAAGTTATATGTTTTGGTAACTGTCTTATACAATAACTCTTAGTGACTTTGAAAACAACCAAAATTATTGGACATTGTAAACTATTGTTTGTTATATAAACTTTTGTTTTTAGCAATTGTTTGTTTGAGGCAAAGTGTGAAATTTTGTGTTTATGAATAAAGATAAGAAAGTGAATAGTCTGAAGGCAGACAACTAGAAATAATATGTCCAGCTTGCCAGCCTTCTATTAATCAAATCCTTTGAAGACATGGTTTAATCAGGCAAGAGCCTAGCTCATTACATTGTCAGTGTATGTGTGTGCTCAGTCACTCCAGAGAAGGCGATGGCACCCCATTCCAGTACTCTTGCCTGGAGAATCCCAAGGACGGAGGAGCCTGGGAGGCTGCAGTCCATGCGGTCATGAAGAGTCAGACACGACTGAGCAACTTCACTTTCACTTTTCACTTTCATGCATTGGAAAAGGAAATGGCAACCCACTCCAGTGTTCTTGCCTGGAGAATCCCAGGGATGGGGAAGCCTGGTGGGCTGCCGTCTATGGGGTCGCATAGAGTCGGACATGACTGAAGCGACTTAGCAGCAGCGGCAGCAGCTCAGTCACTCAGTTGTGTCCGACTCTTTGCAACCCACGACTGTAGCCTGCTAGGCTTCTCTGTCCATAGACTTTTCCAGGCAAGAATACTAGAGTAGATTGCCATTTCCTGCTCAGGGAATCTTCCCAACCCAGGGATTGAACCCATGTCTCCTGTGTCTCCTGCATTGGCAGGCAGGTTGGACCCATGTTACTCCATGTTTCCTTGGAACCAATTGTCAAGTTTCTTAACATTCAAATTCATATCTCTGCGGCAATATTTCCCAAAAATGTGTGTCAAGGAACACCTGATCCTTTGGAATTTTCCAGTTAAGAGTAATCAAAAAAATAGTTCAAAGCAGTATGACTACCCCTTCTTGAAAATGACTAAGCTAAATTGTCACATAAAAAGCTATTAGGTATTCTAGGGTAAAGAAACATGTTTAACTTTTTATAACACAGTGCCTCATAAACTTATTTGACATGGAGCATTTGGTAGCTGAGTGGTAAAGAATCTGCCTGCAGTGCAAGAGACAATGGGTTCAATTCCTGGGTTGGGAAGATCCCTGGAGAAGGAAGTGGCAACCCACTCCAGTATTCTTGCCTGGGAAATCTCATGGACAGAGGAACCTGGCAGGCTACAGTCAATGGGGTTGCAAAGAGTCAGACACAACTTAGCCACCAAAAAACATCCACAGAGCTAGTTTCTGTGAAATGTACTGTTTGTTTGTTTTCAAATGTTTTATTTATTTATATGGCTGCATCAGGCCTTAGTTGCAGCACATAGGATATTCAGTCTTTGTTGTGGCATGCAAGGTCTTTAATTGTGGAATGCAAATTGTTAGTTGTGGCATATGGGATCTAATTCCTTGAGCAAGGATCGAACCCAGGTCCCCTCCACTGGGAGTATGAAGTTCCAGCCACCGGACCATCAGGGAAGTCCCTGTGCAATGTACTTTGGGAAACACTAGTCTCTAAGCTGAGCTAAGTTTTACCAATAGAGTTTTTTTTCTTTTTTTCATTGATTTCACTTAGCCTCCTTATAGCCATGGGGCTCCCCTGGTGGCTCAGATGATAAAGCATCTGCCTGCAATGCGGGAGACCTGGGTTAGATCCCTGGGTTGGGAAGATCCCCTGGAGAAGAAATGGCAACCCACTCCAGTACATTTACCTGGAAAATTCCATGGATGGAGGAGCCTGGTAGGCTACAATCCATGGGGTCCTTATAGCCAAGCAAATGCCAAAACATTCCTTCAACAGTCCTCCCTCTGTCCTCTGGGTCTATCTTTTTTAATTTTTTCTTTTCTTTTCCCTTTTTCCTCTGTTTTGCACATATATAGCACTTCCACTAGTTTCTTTAGAAACACGCAAGCGGCAGATCATTACAGGCTAATGGAACTCATCATTGGGCTGCATACTCCATGTGGGGTCTTGAGCAATGCGAGGCAAGAGGTTGTGATTAAAGTTTAGAGGATGATCAGAGAGCTGCAGGCAACTAGAGTTGGCATTCAGTCATAATAGAAGGCATGGCCAAATTGCCAGAGCTGGAGGTCAATGAGGAAGGAAGGAAGAGAGAAAATTCCAGGAAATTTTTACTCTGCACTGGACACTGTCCTATGTTCTGGCCATTACAAACAAAGAATCCATATTTCCATAGAGTTCATTGGCCAGTGGGAGAGATAAATAGGTAAACAAATGTAAGGCAGGGTCATATAAATATCATATAAACGTGGGTTTAAGATGTTGTTGGAGCAAAGGAGAAAAAATATGAACTCTGTCCAGAGAGTCTCACTCTTGCCTCCACTTTCAGCCTTAAATATAAAAGGACATTGCCAGTGTCAGTGATTGAGACTCCATCAAAAAGGGGAAGGGACTCATGCAGTTGGGTATCTCCAGTGCACTCAGCATCCCACCTGAAAACTTTGCGTCTGAGTCAGGGAGAGTCAGGAAGCACAGAGTCAAGGAACCAGCAAAGATAATGTCATAAAGCCCCTAAAAATAAAGATTTCCTGGTTTGATGACTCTGAATAGTGATTCTGCTTAATTAACTGCCAGTTTCCGGCAGTTTTGGCATTTGAGTGACCCTTTACAGTTCACAGACTGCATTTACACATCTTAATCTCAACAATCCTGCAAGATTGTTCAGGTTGTCCCAATTTATAGATGTGGGAAAAGCAGTTCAGTGAGACCAAGTCATACATAGGACATCCCACGGTAAGCGGAAGGAAAGAAAAATGAACTCCCCACTTGTTCAGACATCAAATCCATTTTTTTCCCGAAATTGAGGAAATGTCTGAGAGTGTAAGAGAAATAGCAGAGGAAACACTTGTTTAATAATAATATTCCCAAAGGTATATGATAAGAGGAGGGCCAGCCGAAGAACACGGAGCGGAGACAGTCCCTAACCTGGATAATAAAGGAAGAGCTTCATGAGAACTTGTCCTTTCCAAAGTTCAAAGTAATCTAAGGACAGACATATTCCAATAATAGTCCCCCAGTAAGGAGCAACCCTACTTTTATTTAGACAAGTGTATTGTCCAAAGGTATTTTCTAAGCTGGAGATAAAGCTCCATCTGCCAGTTGCATCAGCTCAGGGACAGTCAGGGCCATCAGCTCCTACTCACCTGCTGCGACTCACCAGGTAGATGTCCTCACCCACCCAGAGCTGAGTGATCAATGGAAGATAAGACATTTCTTCAAAACAAGTTATCCTTCATACCACGCTACTTAAAAAAATTTTTTTAAAATCTTTATTGGCGTATGGTTGCTTTACAATGTTGTGTTTGTTTCTACTGTATAGCAAAGTGAATCAGCTGTATGTATACATATATCCCCTTTTTTAAAAATTTCCTTCCCATTTAGGTCACCACAGAGCACTGAGTGGAGTTCTCGGTGCTGTACTCATTAATTATCTATTTTATGCATAGTATCAATAGTGTTTTTAGGTGAGTCCCAATCTCCCAATTCATCTCATCACTCACGCTTTCCCCTTTGGTATCCATACATTTGTTCTCTACATCTCTGTCTCTCTTCTGCTTTGTAAATAATATCGTCTATGCCAGTTTGTTCAGATTCCACGTGGTAGCAAAGAGAAACCAGGATGTGAGTGCCTATGGCTGGCATCTCAGGCTCCATCAATTCTTTTTATCTTTTCATTGAAAAAGATGTAAAAAGAGGGCATGCAATAGAGGTGAGTTAACGTAACCTTTCACAACCTCTTGCCTAGCCCACCTTCCTCCTCCCTCTCGCATTCTCTGTGTTCTTGGCATAATTCTTTCCCAACAGCTCCCTTGAGCACCTTTCTGCTCATTATTTTATTCTACCTGCCTAGATAAATCTCCAGATGATTCACTCCCTCTAAAACCCACCTACTCTAACATTGTCAGGGGAGTCCTACAAAGAACAATCAAGCATTTGCCTGGAGGACTAGTGGACTAGATTTCTTCTGTTTTAATTTATAACATGAAATAAGGAGCTTAATCTACACCAGGCTCCTGGGAACCCCACTTAATAGACTGCACATCAGGGAACTTTCCACAGACTGCTTTGGAAGATGTCTTCCATGCTATTGGAATATTCTCTGACCAACTAACTGATTGCTGATGTCTGTTTCATGCCTCAGTGACTTCTTGTTGTTGACCTGGGTTCATTCTCTCATTCAGCTTATTGAATACTTTTTATGAGACAGGTTGTTATCAAAAGGCTATTTGTTCTTTCATCAGAGGACAGAAGGAAGGGCATACAGTATATAATTCATCCATTTTTCTTAGTCCTCAATATTTGTGAGCAATTGTTCAGAGAGGTCCATAGGAGGGCCATCACATAGTGATATGACCAGAACACCCTGCAAGAAAAAAGATGAAAGAAAATAGTTTTCTCCTTCTTAAATATAGTCCAGTCTTCAAAATTCACTGAAAATAGGAACTGATGCTTTCTGTCGATAGCTATTGGAGATATAAACAGAATTAATGTAGTCCTCAGAAAGACAAGATAATCCTATAAAGCAGTACTTCTACTTGAACAGCATTTAGATGTCTTTTTAGAGGAAAACAACTGTCGTGTAGCCCCATGTTGACTCCAATTCATTTTATTTTAATGTTTCTTAGATATATATAACCATTAAACTAAGCATAAATTCCTTATGCATATTAACCCTTAAGCAATACAGTCAAAATTAATTTGCAAACAAAACTAAACTAATACCAGAATCATTAGCATTAGTTTAGTAAGACATATGACAACTTGGTAAAATTAATTTTTGCTCAGAATGTGACTGCGATCCCAAGTGCTATGGTGTATGTACTTGCTTTTAAGTTTGGTCTGCCTCTGCAGTCACCTGTTATGCAATGACCCCATCCCTACAGTACTTCTCTCTGAAAATGAAAATTCTGAGAAGCCACCACTTCTTTAGTATACACTGAAGTCCTCTGGTTTTCACTACAGTGCAAGTGAATTCTACCTCACCCCCTTCTCATTAGTGAAACATACCACTTGGCTCCAACACAAATGCAATTGAAGCTCTGGAATCATGTGAAAGAAAGTGAAGCCACTCAGTCGTGTCCGACTCTTAGTGACCCCATGGATTGCAGCCTACCAGGCTCCTCGGTCCACGGGATTTTCCAGGCAAGAGTACTGGAGTGGGGTGCCATTTCCTTCTCCAGGGGATCTTCCCAACCCAGGGATCAAACCCAGGCCTCCCTCATTGTAGACAGATGCTTTACTGCCTGAGCCACCAGGGAAGTCTGGAATCCTGTAGCAGTTGTCAATCCTGAGGTCTTTCAGATGCCCCAGAATATGTGCACATGTGCTTTTTAGACCATCAAACTGAAAATATAACTTAGAAAATTTCTCATTAAGTACTATATGTAAAATAGATCGTTAGTGGGAAGCTGCTGTATACACAGGGAGCTCAGTTCAGTGCTCTGTGATAACTTGGAGGGGTGGGATGGAGGGAGGGAGGTCCAAGAGGGAGAGGATGTATGTGTACATAGAGCTGACTCACTTCATTGTACAACAGAAACTAATACGATGCTGTAAAACAATTATACTCCAATAGAAAAATTTGTTAATGTTTTTTGACTTTCTAAGAATATGCCTCTAGCCTCCCACAGAGATTTCACATATTTCTGCTTGACAAATATGGCCAGAGAACTATCTGAATTTCTTCTGTCAGAGCCCGTAATGCTACAGGTCCTATACCACTGTCCAGGATAAGCTGACCCTGCTTCCATCACAGAGATGGAGGTCAGGAGGGATGAGGAAAAAGGCATGGCTGTTCAGACTGAGCCATCTCCAGAATCTCCCAGATGGAAATCAGGCAGAAACTCAACTCATTTGGAATATTTGCACTGGCCACAAATGGCTGAGAGACTATTATGATCTAACCCTGTGTAGGATGCTTTTACGGGATGTTATAAAAGAGAAAATACATACACACTGGCTAACAAGAGAGGCGGGATGACATAATGGCCTATTTCATCTGCAATCTCAGTGATTATATAAATGATGAATAAAATCCAACTACAAGTGCTTTTTTATTATCTCCTCGATGGGGTAAGATCTGAAAGCTTGACCCCTGGAAAGTAATAGCCTCTTTCAGATGTTCCAGAGCTGGAATAAAGCTGGGGATCTGGACTTTGACCTGAAGCTCTTAAACAGAATGCGGCTTATCACTCCCCTGAGGGATAGAGAGAGTTTTACAATGAGATCATCTTACACTGGAGGAGTTGTATAGATGACTCTTAAAAGTCAATGTAATCTACCCCAAAATGGCTTCTACTGGGGGTGGCTGAGATACCAGATTGGCAGTGCTGAAATGTTCAAGGAGGCCCCCTACCTTGCCTTGGATAGAGAAGGGTGGAGGTCAAGCTGCTGATACTCGTGTCCTGGAAGCAGGGGGTTCTGTCTTTGTCTTGAGGTCACTAGATAGAACAAGACCTGAGTCATTCTCCCTGAAAGTGTTTGAGCTCAGATCAAGTCTCTTGTTCAGTCATGTCTCTTTGTGACCTCATGGACTGCAACACACCACACTTCCCTGTCCTTCACCATCTCCCAGAGTTTGCTTAAACTCATGCCCATTGAGTCAGTGATGCCATCCAACCATCTCGTCCTCTGTCATCCCCATCCCCTTCTTTTCCTGCCTTCAGTCTTTCCCATCATCAGGATCTTTTCCAATGAGTCAGTTTTTCGCATCAGTTGGCCAAAGTATTGGAGCTTCAGCATCAGTCCTTCCAATGAACACCCAGGACTGATCTCCTTTAGGATGGACTGGTTTGATATCCTTGCAGTCCAAAGGATTCTAATGAGTCTCCTTCAACACCACAATTCAAAAGTATCAATCCTTCCATGCTCAGGCTGCTTTATGGTCCAACTCTCACATCCATGCGTGACTACTAGAAAAACCATAGTTTTGACTATGAAGACCTTTGTTGGCAAAGTAATGTCTCTGCTTTTTAATATGCTGCCTAGGTTTGATCAAGTGCTAAAAGCCAGCAAACCAATTACTGGGCAAACTACCTACATCACGTTAGATGTCCTCTAGCCAGGGTGTCCAGAATCTGGGTTCTTTCCAGTAGAATGGAATCTCTGGAGTAATACCCTTGCTGGTATACCATCCCTGAGGGAAGTTACTTTGTCATGTGTGGCTGAGCTTGATTGTACCTGTTGTCTGTCAGGCATTTGTAGTTGAAACCAGAACCATTTTGGATGCTACCTGATTGAACCAAGATTTCTCTCAGTAACTTCTGCCTATCTCAAAACTCATGAATCATCCAGGTAACTTGGGGCTTTATCCCCTATCAATGGATTCTGCTAATGTGTACGGATAGGAGAAGGCAGATTAGAGCAACCTTTCCGGGTAGAAGTAGGCAGTTGAGAGAAAGTGTTTGCAGATCTCTCACACCTCTGATGGTGATACACAGCATCCATTAGTGAGACACCTAATCATCTGTAGCTGTCAAATCCAAACTGCCTTCTTTTAAGAGCCAATTTGTTTTCTTGCCAGATCAATGCTCTTATCTGTAATTGTGTGGACCACCAGCAACAGCCAATAACCAGTTAACATGCAATTCAATTTTGGAAGAAAAGAAATGTCTTAATTCAAACATTTATTGTACAAGTGTGAAATGCCCTTAGTGAAATTAATGGTGGCTGAGTGACTATAACTTATAAATCAGTTTGCCTGAGTGGAGCAAAGTGATAGAAGCAAATAATATAGACTTGGGAACAGATGAACACAACTTTGCTCAGTCTTTTGATTTTTAACTCTGGGTCTGCTGCCATTACAATATTCTGTTGGTAATGGCTGTCAGCATGCCTAGATCTTATCTAGTGTAACAGCTGGAACAACAGTCCGAGTTTCCAGTGCTCCCACTGACCGTAACGTCTCAACAGAAAGATGCTCTGCTGCCTATGCATTACTCTCTCCTCTACTCTAGTCTTGGTCCCCAAACAGGTGTCTTCAGATGTCCATTAATCCTATCATGAGACCCCCATCCTCCATTTTTCATTTGAAATGGATGCAAAGGAAGATTTCAACCTTCTGAGACACTCTTGTGTTGTACAGAGGTTGTGCTCTGATTCACAGTTTTTTAAATAGCCAAATCATATCTCTGTACCATGCTGCAATACTCTAATACGCTCTACCATGCTCCAATACATTTGCTCATGAAGCATAACATCACAGAAAGTGCTCTAAGCAAGTAGAATTTTCAGTTGAAAATAGAGAATAACAAGCTGTTCACTAAGCCTGTATCATCCTCTTTTCCCTTGCCACATAGCCAGACCATACCCGCTCTTTCCTATTCTGTTTGATGTGGCCATGTGACTGAGTTCAAGCCAGTGGAATCTGAACCTAAGTGAACCTCAGTAAAGATGGGCTTGGACGCTTGGTCCTAAGAAATCTTTCACATACCATTCTTCTTGTTCTTTCCTCTTCTAGTAAATTGACACAGATTAATAATGACAGTTTTGGAAGCCAAAGTGTTGATGATGGAATAGATGGAAGACATACGAGTCCCTGAATCACCATTTGGGAGAGAGTTGGGCACCAATTAGGAACACCTATTTTACTCTTTATCTGAAAGCAAAGTAAACTCCTTTGATGTTTGAACCTTTATGTAATTTGGGGTTTACTTGTTAGAGCAGCAAGCATAAATGTCAATGATACAGTGTGTTCTACTGAATATAATGAGAAAGGAAAGTGATATTTCAAGATTCCTAAGAGTTTTAGGATATTTTTCTCCCAAAATGAGTGTTTTTAAAGAACACTTTTAAAGGAAGGTATTAACCTTCCTTAGGTTTGAGATTCAAGTTCCTTGTCTGAGCAAAAAAAAGAAAAAAGAATTTTTTGGACTAAATCTTCCTGAATCCATGTCATGTTACTATTTTGTGTTTTTATTCACATAATCTTCCCTTTTTCCTTCTTTCTGAGGAAGGAAATGCAAAGCATAGGGCCATACAATGACAAATCTTTTTCCAAGTAGCGTGGAGAATAGTAAGGAGGTCAAGTCAATGTAGAAACAAAGAAATACAAAATCTATTAGAATTAAACCAGCTAGTTACACCGGGCTTTACCATTGCTTTGGGACTTTTTATTGCTGCAAAGAAGTATGAAACAAAATGGTATATTATGAAGAAGGAAGGGTAGAGGGAAATCTTGAGGAAGGAGGGGAGGAGGGCAGATAGTGTTGAAACTCGAGTAGGAAACAAAGTGACATTTAGCTTTGGTTCCATGACTTTCTCACTAGTCAACGCTGATGGGTTGTGACCCCACCTGTTAGCGAACAGAGCTGCTATTTGCTTCCTGCTTACTCAACTCTTGCTCCTCTAACAGCAAATGAATCTCACATGTACATAGACACGTACTCCCACACAAGCACACTTCCAGACAGTGGGTCATCATTTCCTTCAGTATTTATGCCAAGAATTGCCACACTGTTAACGTCTGTCTTCCAAATAAACTTAACCTTCATGTGTAAGTGATTTGACATTACATCTTTTCCTATTAATGAAAAAAAATTTTTTTTCTACAGTCACCCAGCATCCAAACTAATCCCAGGTATAGTAAATGACATTAAATGTTGAAACTATTCCAGACACACCTTAATCTGATAATCCTTTCTTAACTCAGGAAGGGTCTTAAAAGATGGACTGCCATTTATCAACCCAAGAGAGCTGAGACCCACAATCCAACAATATGCTGTTTTCATGAGTGGCTCCCCTGGTTGGCATGACACCGCAAAGCACTGTGGAATGCCAAACACTCAATTCTTTGGATTAAAAGCACAGTAATTCCGTGAAGCTTTTTGTTCCGAGTTGAGAGAATGGTTGTGTAGTGACTCACACTTCTTCAGACTTATCAGAGTAACATTATGTCAAGTATTTCATAAAATGATCTTTCTTTCCCTCTGTTCCTTCCTCTCTCCCTCTCCATCTCTCTCTCTCCCCCTCTCCCTCTGTCTCTCTCCTTCCCTCTGTCTCTCCCTCTCTTTCTCCATCTCTCTCTCAAAGGTGATTTGTGGATCTTCCTTCAAACTTAGCTAAAATTTAGCTTTAATCTCTAACATTAAAAAGATTAAAAAAGCAAAACAAAACCAAAACCTGAACCCTACGGAGAAATCTGCTGCTGCTGCTGCTGCTGCTAAGTTGCTTCCATCGTGGCCGATTCTGCGACCCCAGAGGTGGCAGCCTAACAGGCTCTTCTGTCCCTGGGATTCTCCAGGCAAGAACACCGGAGTGGGTTGCCATTTCCTTCTCCAATGCATGAGAGTGAAAAGTGAAAGTGAAGTTGCTCAGTCATGTCTGACTTCCCCGATCCCATGGACTGCAGCCCAACAGGCTCCTCCCTCCACGGGATTTTCCAAGCAAGAGTACTGGAGTGGGGTGCCATTGCCTTCTCCATGGAGAAATCTGGTCCATAGCTAAAAGGATTTCAGTAACAAGAAAGGTCCTCTGACTTCAACATTGATCAGATTCCAACCACAGATCTAGGCATCGGAAGTGGAGAAAGAAGATGTAGTGGGACTTGCCCATGCCTTCTCTCTCAGGTTTCACTGCTTTTTACCCAGTACTGACATAAGCTAAAGAAGGACTGCAGCCCCCAGGAGCTCTGAGTTTGACTGTTACTGGCCCATGAGCATTCTCTCTTGAGCTGTTTAATCAGACATAGAAGAATAAGTCTCTGACCTCCGAGCGGAATGCTCCGAGGCTATGTTCTAGACTCAGGGAGTAGAATTGAGTATGAAAATCACTTAGGACACATGATTCACATTTCTTCCCATTTGCCTATTTGTTTAGTCCCTTGTTTCATTTCACAAAGTATTGAATCAGATACTGGGGTAGAGAAACTTTATCAATGTAAATTTATGAAATAAAATCAGAGGTCAGGGTGAAAAAAAGAGGCAGTACAAATACGCTAGCCATAACGTATATGCCATGGCAGACAGAGTCCTTTTTGATCCTGGTCAAAAGAAACCATTATCAGGAATGTTCTTCAAGCTTTTGGTCTGACTGACGTTTTTAAAATTTAAGAACATGAGGAAAATGTAAAAATTTTTAAATAATTTGTAAACCTCTCACAAAGAGATTTAGAATGGTTAATATTTTGGTGTGCTTACTCTTAGCTTTTCTCTTTCTCTCCCTCTATATATATAAATATAAATTATATAATGTGTATTCTTCCACATCATTAACTATTTTATGCAAACGTGATTTGTAATGGTCTGAAAAATGGTACCTCATGGACATATCATAATTATGCCAGACTCCTATTTATTATTAGACATTTTGATTGCTTCTAATAATTTGCTATAATAAACTCATGATGGAGGGCCTTATATATAATCTTTTCAGACATTTCTCATAATTTCCTGAGGATATATTCTTATGAGTAGAATTATCAGGACCAATGGAAAAATTTTCTGTGCGGTTCTTTATTTTCAAATCACTTTCTAGAACATCAGTAGCCATTTTCATTTTAACAATGATTCATAAGAGCACTTTCTCAACATTCTCTTCAAAATAAATTACTATTTTAAAAAATTTCATTAGTTTTACAGGTAGAAAATAGTATTTCATTATATATCTTTTCTTCTGATTTCTGACTTTGCTTCTTATACTCATTAAGGATTTGTTTTCATTTTTAGAGTGTGTTAGTCACTCAGTCGTGTCCAACTCTTTACAACCTCATGGACTTTTAGCCTGCTAGGCTCCTCCGTCCATGGGATTTCCCAGGCCAGAATACTGGAGCAGGTTGCCATTCCCTTCTCCAGGGGATCTTCCAGACCCAGGGATCAAACCTGCATCTTCTGCACTGTAGGTGGATTCTTTACTTTCTGAGGAGGATAGCCTATTTATGTGCTTGGTGCTTGACCAGGTGGGTTTAATCTTTAATATGTTTTATTAATTTTTTAATACAAAATTTTCACATATTATAGTTTGTTATATTTATATTCATACAATGCTTTAAGCAAGTTCTTTTATTCTTTATATTTTCTAAATATTTATAATACAAAGTAGTTGATTATCATATATGTACTTTGAGATCCACCACTTGACCAAGTGCTAAATTATTATAAATTATTCTAATTGTAAAATATTTTGGAAGATATATCAAGTTTCTTCTTTTTGAATAATTTTACTTATTTCTGTTTCATATATAAGCAGCTTCCCTCTTACAAACTCTTGTCAGTTTTAATAAGCTAGATATTTGTAATTGGTTTAAGATAGACTTTTTCATATTAAGAAAGCATACTGTCTGTTCTACTTCACTATAGTTTTCTCTTTCAATATTGGATACTAAATTTTATCACATATGATTGATATGGTCATGTAGCCTTTCATGGTTTGACTTATTGAGAGACATAGCACTTAAATAGACTTGCATTCTTTGATTCAGGAATTTACTCTTACATGTAAAAAAAAAAATTTTCTTTTTAGCCATACTATTTAACTTCATTTATTAGTCTATTTTGTTTATTACTTGTTTTTCAATTAATTAGTTTATTTTAATTGGAGGATAATTACTTTACAATATTGTGGTTTTCACCATAATATTTTCATCAGCCACACGTGCACATGTGTCTCCCATCCTGAACCCCACTTCCGCCTCCCTCCCCACCCCAGCACTGGCTTTGAGTGCCCTACTTCATGCATGGAACTTGCACTGGGCGTCTATTTTACATATGGTAATATACATGTTTCAATGTTATCCCCTCGTGTCATCCCACCCTCGCCTTCTCCCAGATAGTCCATAAGTCTGTTCTTTACATCTGTGTCTCTTTTGCTACCTTGCGTATAGGATGGTCATTACCATCTTTCTAAATTCCATATATATGCGTTAATATGCTGTATTGGTGTTTCTCGTTCTGACTTACTTCACCTCATTAGAACTGACTCAAATGTGTTCTTTTTTATGGCTGAGTAATATCCCATTGTATATTTAATTATCAATATTCTAGTTTGGAGTCTTTATATCCACATTCATAATTTGGAATTTCATAGTATTATTATATGCAATAGAGATAAGATTTTTTGATATCAGTTTATAGTAAATAAATTAGAAATGTTCATTTGTTATACTTATTTAGGTTATTATTTAATTTATTTAATCATTTAGTAAATGAATTAAATATGTTTAGTATTTTCTCTGTTCTTGAATTTACAGTTCACATTACTTTTAGCATTTTAGAGAACTCTTCAGTAGGAATCTCTGTCCCTAAAACTTTTATTTGATAGAATAATTCCTTAATAATTCTTTGAAATGTTTGCCATATTATTTCATCTGTTCAAATTTCCATTCTCTTTGAATCGACTTTGATAATTTGTAAGCTCCCTAGATATTTACCATTGTATTGTGTTTTTCAAAGTACTGTGAAGTTTCACATACATCATTTTCATTAAAATTATGTTAATATGACATATACATATATGCAGCATTACATTTTTTTCATTCATGTATTTTAAATGTATTGCATTTTTTCTTTACTTCCTGATGAAAATTTCCTCTGCTGAATTTTTCTGATTTTTAATTTATTTATTTCTGTCGTTATCTTTACTGTTTTCTTCCTTCTGCTTTCCTTAGATTGAGTTAAGTTTTCCAGCTACTTGAAAAAATGATCATGTATTTTTCATAACTAAATCACTTTAGGCAATGAATTACCACTAATTAGAACTTTGGCCATATCCCATAAGTTTTGGTAAACAGGTTTTATTGTCATCATTGAACTGCAATTTTAATTTTTATTTCTTCTTTGATATACTCATTCAAGGATGATTTAATGTGCTTTTGTGAACCATCGTCCCCCTAAGCACACATACAGCACTCCTTGGTCTTTGTTAAAATGACCTGAACTTTTAAAGTATTTTTCAAGAATATTTTCAATATTCTTGATTTCTGCCCTCTATTTTATAACCAAATATATTACAAGTTATATCATCAAACCTTGTGTCCTGCTATCTAAAAATGTAAACAATTGTATTACTTGAACTATTCTTGATCCCATCATATTTTTAAAATTAATAGTTCTTTATAACCTTTGTCTCAGTGCTATTTGGTGCTACGAGATAAACCATCAGATTGGTAGCACTGAATTAGTCTGTCCAGCAAACAAGTTTGAAGCCATGTCCTACAGAGATTCTAATTGAAAGCAGCAGCATCTATTCCATTGGCATCATATTTACCAATACAGTACAATTTTACCACATTTGACACGATTCCCCTTTCATCAAGTTAACCAACTTTCCTTCAAAACTCAAAAAAAATAAACTCAGCTAAAGTTTCTTCTTCTCCATAAAGCCACCCTTAATTTCCAGCTTTCTTGAAAGTCTTCTCAGGACTTCCCAGAGCATTCTATACACATAATTATCCCATCATGTGTCCTGCTGGTTTTCTATGACTGCTTCTCGGCTAAGCATTTTGTGGGTAATGCCTAGCTCAGTGCCTGAAAATTTATAGATGGTTGATGAAGGTTTTATTAAATGATTTAAAGTAATAAAAGGGGCATCCCAACTGTGGCACAGTGGTAAGGAATCTGCCTGCTAATGCAGGAGATGCAAGAGGTGTGAGTTCAACCCCTGGGTTGGGAGTATCCCCTGGATAGGAAATGGCAATACACTCCCAGTATTCTTGCTTAGAAAATTCCATGGACAGAGGAGCCTGGTGGGCTACAGTCCATGGACTCACAAAGATTCGGACAAAACTGAGTGACTGAACAGTCATGCACGATAAAAGGAATACTCAAATAAGCGAGCATTTTGATTGGACAGTAACTGTTTTCTGTTTGTTCATCTCCTCTGATTGGCTCTTTAGTTTCAGTGTTGCCAAGAGAAAAAGTCTGCAGGGACCTCCTTGTGAAGTCAGAATGAGACCTCCCCATGAACTCAGAAAGGAGGGTGGAACTCCAGGAGGGTGGTCACCTACTGAATTAGTAGAGGGGTAGCTCTTTGATGTAGGGCTGTAGGACATTGTGAGATACTGGGAACTTTAACTGCCCCCATCTGTTATTAACAGTTTACCCTCTTCCATTATTTCCGCCAGTGGCAGTTTTCAGTAACACACTCATCAGAGGATGGTCTCTGCATACTTGAAGAGGTCCATGCTGCAGCTCCTCCCTCCCCAGTCTTCCCTGACCACTGGCTTTAGAGTAACTCCCTCCATCTCTGAACTTCTTCCCCACACGGTGACCTTATCAGACGCTTGGCCTCTAACACTTACTGCTTTCTACTATATTTTTCCGGTTTAACAGAGTTTGAGGATTTTTGAGGATGAATGGAAAACTGCTTTTTCCTTCCCCAAAGTTTCTAGCAAGACATTTTGTACATTGTTATATATTGAGTGAGCATGTTAATGCATGTGTGTATATACATGGCATAGGCGTGTGTGTGTATGTAATTGCACAGCTCACAAATACCCATTTCAAAATCTTCCTCCCCAGACAAAATCAAAAGAAGGGGAATGTGGAGAAATTTTGTGCAGGGAGGATCAAAAATTTCCCCAAACACCTGCAACCTCACTTCCTTCCACTCTACTTTAAAATCCAGAAACAACATACCAAAAACTTTGCCTCTTTCAGGAAAGATAAATGCAACCAGTTATTATCAATATGTAACAAAATATTTCTGCACTTCCTCAAATTAAAATTGGAAAATTTCTGGTTCCTGGAGAAAGCTTAAAACACTCTCCCATAGTTGTCAGTAGTCAAGGTAAACTCCTTGTAATGAGCATGTACCCCACTATCTCCCCTAAAGATACATATACATGTAAGTATCTGGAACCAAGAATTACACACATAAGCCCAGGCACACATGTGCGCCCACAGACATGCACACATACATGTACATTCTTCTCACTGACTTGGGAGGTCCGTCCCTGACAGAGGAAGGATAGAACTCAAGGGCTTTTGGAGCACAGTAAGTTTCTAACACCAGCTGCCATCAAGCACTGGTCCAGACAGGCAGAAGGACCATGTGGCTGAATTTCAGGGTAATTAAGAATGTAAATGGAAGCCCTCAGTGCCACTGGGCACTTAGCAGCATGTGCAAAATTCTCCCAGCAGGTACCCAGGTGGGCATGAGGCCAACAGCCTTCCCACCCCCTGCCACTTTTGGCAAGTGAGGCTGAGCTGCCCTGGGGAACGTAAATGCAAGAGCAGTGGTGGCAAGGCAGATTCTCATTAGAGAGCCAACGCGTGTTGCTCTCCATGCGGTCGTATTTGTGGCATGCTGCTCTCCCCTTAATCTGTCAGCTCGCCATCACAGTCTGTTGGGGTAGTTCCCTCTATTCCTGGCCAGATTATCTGCACAAATAGTTGAGAGGGATATTTGGTTGGCAGCAGGGGCCTTCTGATTTCTCATTATCTGACCTAAGCCTGCTGCCGTGGTGGGCAGCTGGTTATTCCAGGTAGGGCGTTACTCTGGGCCTCCTTTACCTTTCATCACTTCTGTCCCTCAATTTCCATTGGGGCTCCATGGTCACAGAACCCTTCCCTGCTTCAGAGAACAGCAGAACTTGGGAGTCAAGAATTTTACCTCCTCTTAATGTCCCTTGCTTCTCATCTTAACTCAGAAACACCTTCAATAAGAATTAATAAATAATGTCACTGATGGTAGGATTTTAGGTTTTGTGGTCACTGGACAAGAGAACAAATTTTAGAAGGCAGTCTTCCCAGAGCTTCTTGGTTATTTGTAGGGTACACTCTGATATTTTTTGTCCCCTTTTCCACATCCTTAGCATTCTCTTGGTCCTCGAGTTTCTGTGGGATAGTTTTTTTGATAGAAACTGTGCCTAAGGATCCAGAGCTCATCAAAATAAGAGTTAAAAAATATTACAAGGCCAGCTTTTCGATACATTTCTCTCCAGAAATGCAGACTTGCACATTCATCTGTGTATAGGGCCACCCTCCTAGATTTCCATAGTTACTCATAAGCAACACAGTACTTCCTTGTCTCCCAAGGCCCCTTCTCCTTGACAACTCCCTACATAAAGCTACTGGAATCACCATCCACCAGGTGGTCCAAATCAGAAATCCAGACTTCATCATTCATCTGGACTTTGACCTTGACTTCCTAAAATTAATTAACTATTAAGATCCATCTGTTCTATCGCCTTCCCCACATTTCCACCAACACAGTCATTACATCACTCCAAACAACCATCAGGCATAACTGGACTGTCATTGTCCTACTGCTCTTATCTTCTAGCACTGGCACAATTTTCAGGAAAAATAGAACGATAATGTGGTGGTTGCTTCATTAAAAGTAAGAGCAGAGTTCAAAAGGAGCATAGAGGAGGGAAAAATTCCTTCTAGCTTTGATGGGCATAGGCTTTTGAGAAATACTTTGAGATAGAGATAAAATATTTTCAAAGATAAATACTGGCTAGAAAAGGACACTCGGTGGAAGAAATTGCATCAGTGAAAGTATGGGTGTTTTCCAAAATCAGAGAAGTCTAGACTGAATAGTCTTAGAGGCTGTGGGTTAGTTTTCTAGGACTGCCATAACAAAGCATCACAGGGACTGGGTGGCTTAAACAATAGGAGTTTATTTTCTTACAATTCTGGTAGCAGCTAGAAGTCCAGGATCAATGTGCATAGGGTTGGTTTCTTATGAGGCCTTTCTTTTTGGCTTGTAAATGGCTGTCTTGTCTCTATTTCTTCACATGGTCTTTCTCTGTAAGTATATGTGACACACACATGATTTCCTTATTTTTTTGTGTGTAAGCAGTGAAGCCAATTTGTTTTTCCATCTTGGGAAATATGATCCGTCTGTTTACTTGTTAGGGTGTACAACTTGATTTGATATACGTATACACTGCAAAATGATTACCACAATCAAGTTAATTAACATATCCATCACCTCACATGATTACCTTTGTGGGTGTGGTAAGAACACTTAAGATCAACCCTCATAGCAGTTTTAAGTATATAATAGAGTATTATGAACTACAGTTACCATGTTGGAAATTTGTACTCCTTGACTAACATCCCCCCACCCCTAGCCCCTGGAAACCACTATTCTACTCTCTGATTCTATGGATATGACTTTTTTAAGATTCAACATTTAAGTGAGATGTTGCAATATTTGTTTATCTGTGTCTGGCTTATTTTACTTGGCAAGAATACACAGAAGAACTGTACAAAAAGGATCTTCATGACCCGGATAATCACGATGGTGTGATCACTCATCTAGAGCCAGACATCCTGGAATGTGAAGTCAAGTGGGCCTTAGAAAGCATCACTACAAAGAAAGCTAGTGGAGGTGATGGAATTCTGGTAGAGCTATTTCAAATCCTGGAAGATGATGCTGTGAAAGTGCTGCACTCAATATGCCAGCAAATTTGGAAACCTCAGCAGTGGCCACAGGATTGGAAAAGGTCAATTTTCATTCCAATCCCAAAGAATGCTCAAACTACTGCACAATTGCACTCATCTCACACGCTAGTAAAGTAATGCTCAAAATTCTCCAAGCCAGGCTTCAGCGATATGTGAACCATGAACTTCCTGATGTTCAAGCTGGTTTTCGAAAAGGCAGAGGAACCAGAGATCAAATTGCCAACATCCACTAGATCAAGGAAAAAGCAAGAGAGTTCCAGAAAAACATCTATTTCTGCTTTATTGACTATGCCAAAGCCTTTATGTGGATCACAATAAACTGGGGAAAATTCTGAAAGAGATGAGAATACCAGACCACTAAACCTGCCTCTTGAGAAATCTGTATGCAGGTCAGGAAGCAACAGTTAGAACTGGACATGGAACAACAGACTGGTTCCAAATAGGAAAAGGAGTACGTCAAGGCTGTATATTGTCACCCTGCTTATTTAACTTCTATGCAGAGTACATCAACGCTGGGCTGGAAGCACAAGCTGGAATCAAGATTGCCGGGAGAAATATCAATAACCTCAGACATGCAGATAACACCACCCTTACGGCAGAAAGTGAAGAGGAACTAAAAAGCCTCTTGATGAAAGTGAAAGAGGAGAGTGAAAAAGTTGGCTTAAAGCTCAACATTCAGAAAACGAAGATCATGGCATCCAGTCCCATCAGTTCAGTTCAGTTCAGTTCAGTCGCTCAGTCGTGTCCAACTCTTTGCGACCCCATGAATCACTCCATGGCAAATAGATGGAGAAACAGTGGAAACAGTGTCAGACTTTATTTTTGGGGGGCTCCAAAATCACTGAAGATGGTGACTGCAGCCATGAAATTAAAAGACGCTTACTCCTTGGAAGAAAAGTTATGACCAACCTAGACAGCATATTAAAAAGCAGAGACATTACTTTGCCAACTAAGGTCCATCTAGCCAAGGCTATGGTTTTTCCAGTAGTCATGTATGGATGTGAGAGTTGGACTGTGAAGAAGGCTGAGTGCTGAAGAATGGATGCTTTTGAACTGTGGTGTTGGAGAAGACTCTTGAGAATCCCTTGGACTGCAAGGAGATCCAACCAGTCCATTCTGAAGTAGATCAGCCCTGGGATTTCTTTGGAAGGAATGATGCTAAAGCTGAAACTCTAGTACTTTGGCCACCTCATGCGAAGAGTTGACTCATTGGAAAAGACTCTGATGCTGGGAGGGATTGGGGGCAGGAGGAGAAGGGGACGACCGAGGATGAGATGGCTGGATGGCATCACTGATTCGATGGACTAGAGTCCGAGTGAACTCCGGGAGTTGGTGATGGACAGGGAGGCCTGGCATGCTGCGATTCATGGGGTCGCAAAGAGTCGGACACGACTGAGTAACTGAACTGAACTGATGTCCTCCAGGTTTATCCATGTTGTTGAAATGACATTATTCCTTCCTATTTATGGCTGAATAATATTCCACCATGTGTATATAGCACATTTTATCTGTTGATGAATCCACTGACAAGTTGTTTCTGTATATTGGCTATTGTGAATAATGCTGCAGTGACTGGAGGAATGTAGGTACCTTTTAGAAATACTGATTTCATTTTCTTTGGATATATACCCAGAAGGAAGATTGATGAAACATATTGTAGTTCTGTTTTTTATTTTTTGAGAAATCTCCGCACTGTTTTCCATGGTGCTTGTAACAACTTACATCTCTACCAACAATGTACAAGTGCTCGCTTTCTTCCACATCCTTGCGAACCTTTGTTATCTCTTGTCTTTTTGCTAATAGCTATCCTAATAGATGTGAACTGATATCTCACTTTGGTTTTGATTTGCATTTCTCTGATAATTAATGATATTGAACACCTTTTCTTATAACTGTTGGCCATTTGTATGTCTTCTTTGGGAAAACGTCTATTCAAGTCTTTTGCCAAACTTTTAATCAGCTTATTTTATTTTAGTTTGTTATTGAGTTGTATGAATTCATTATATATTTTGGATATTAACCACTTATCAGATACATGGTTTGAAAACATTTTATCCCATTTCATAGATTGCCCCTTTTCATTCTGTTGAATGTTTGCTGTAAAAGAATCTTTTTTAGTATAATGTGCTAACTGCTAAGTCACTTCAGTCATGTCCAACTCTGCACGACCCCATAGACAGCAGCCCATCAGGCTTCCCCATCCCTGGGATTCTCCAGGCAAGAACACTGGAGTGGGTTGCCATTTCCTTCTCCAGTGCATGAAAAGTGAAAAGTGAAAGTGAAGTCGCTCAGTTGTGTCCAACTCTTTGCGACCCCATGGACTGCAGCCTTCCAGGCTCCTCCATCCATGCTATTTTCCAGGCAAGAGTACTGGAGTGGGGTGCCATTGCCTTCTCTGTTTAGTATAATGTAGTCCCATTCATTTATTTATTGTTGCTTGTGCTTTTGGTGTTATAGCTAAAAATCATTGCCAAGATTAATGTTAAGGTTACCCTATGTTTTGTTCTGTGAGGTTTATGGTTTCAGGTCTTCCATTTAAGTCCTTAATCCATTTTGAGTTAATTGTGTGGTGTAAAATAGGATCCAATTTCATTGTTTTACATGTGGCTGTCCAGTTTTCCCAACACCTTTTATTGAAGAGGCTTTTCTTTCTCCATTATATATTCTTGATACTCTCATTAAAAATAAGTTGACCATACATGTGTGGGTTTATCTCTGAACTCCCTGTTCTGTTCCATTGGTCTGTGTGTCTGTTCTTATGCCAGTACCATACTGCTTTGATTATTACTGTTTTATAATATACATTGAAATCAAGAAATGTGATGCCTCCAACTTTGTTCAGCTTTCTCAATATTGCTTAGGCTATTCAGTTTGTATGTGGTTCCATAGGAATCTTAGGGTTATTTTTTTCTATATCTATGAACAATGCATGGTATTTTTGATAGGGATTGCATTGAATCTGTAGATCACTTTAGGTAGTATAGACATTTTAATAATATTATTTCAGTCCATGAGCACAGGCTATCTTTCCATTTGTATCTTTTTTGATTTCTTTCATCATTGTCTTATAATTTTCAGTGTACAGCTCTTTCACCTTCTTGGTCAACTTTATTCCTAAGTATTCTATTTTTGATGCTATTGTAAATAGAATTGTTTCCTTAATTTTTCTTTTGGACAGTCAATTGTTAGTGTAGTTAACTGCTTTATTTTATAAAGACACCAGTCTATTAGGTTAAGACCCTAATGGCTCTATTTTTAACTTAATTACCTCTCTTAAGGACCTGATCTCCAAATATGGTCACATTCTGGGAGTTAGGATTTCAACATGAGTTTGCAGGGGAGACAAAATTATCCCATAAAGGGCTGTTATATTTCAGAATTTTGGAGGAACTAGGCTAGAAAGGCAAGTAGAAGTCAAATTGTAAAGAACTTTGAAGTAAGGAATTTGGACATTTTTCTGAACTAATAATCAGTTCAAAAGAGTTTTCAGTAAGGGTGTGCCTTGATCAGATGTGCATCTAAGATGACTGACGATAGAGGTCAACAGTCCAGACAAAGGAAAAATTTGGAGATATTAATAGGTCAGTCAGGAGTCTGTCGTAGTGAGGTGAGGTAAGATGATGAAGGTTAGAGTGAAAACACTGCTTATGCAGGGCAGCAAAAGATGAAAAATTTGAGAGACATTTTGTTCACAGAGTTGAGAGGACCTGAATGGGAAACCTCGAGATTCCAGGTCTCTAGCCTGATTTACCGAGGAAAGTAATGTAATGAATTTAAACCAAGAACACACATTGAAGCTGAGGTGCTATAGTCTATCCAAGTGAAAACATCTAGGAGGTGTGGCTCTCCCATCTAGGAGAGGGAACTGAGCCCAAGGTACAATCGATGTCATTGCTGAGATCAGTCTGGGAGTGAGCATTGGCCAAGAAAAAAACACACATCTTAAAAAAAGGAAGCATGCAGAAATGCAGAACTATGGGGCAGGTTGAAAAGAAGAGAAAGTAGAAAGAAAGGAAAAACAACAAAGAGTTCTAGTTGTCACACGGGAGAGAGTCAACAAAAATAAATCAGAAAGTCAATCAAAAGCAACAGAGTAAGAGAATTTAAAAGAAAGCATTGAAGTTGGGTTCCAAAGAGAAGTTATGGTGGAAATAGAAATGGAACTGCAGTGGGTTTGGGGCTTTCCCAGTGGGTCAACAGTAAGGAATCCACCTGCCAATGCAGGAGATACAGGAGGTGCGGGTTTGACCCCTGGGTCAGTAACATCCCCTGGAGGAGGGCCTGACAACCCACTCCAGTATCCTTGCCTGGAGAATCTCATGGACAGAGGAGCCTAGTGGGCTACAGTCCAAGGGGTCACAAAGAGTCAGACATGACTAAAGCAGCTGAGCACACAGTAGATTTGAGAGTGAGCGGAAATCTGGTGGAAGACAGAATTAGACCATTTCTGGAAGCATGGCTACGAAGAGAGGAAGGAACTGAGAAGCAGTTGATGGGGGAGTTCTATTGAACTCTTGCCCTCCTAGCCTGGTTTCCATACCCACAGGGTAAGCAACTGCCTGATAGAGAACTCCATCCCATATCTTCAGTCAGGATGACAAGCTGACCTCTACTTAGTTTGCCACAAGGCTTTCCTTTGTGCCCCCACAGTGAGTGTACATACTTCTGTCTCAGGGTCTCTATGTATATGGTTCTTATTAAAAAGCTTGCCTTCCCATATTACACCATTAATGCCTCAGTGGTAGAAATTGTCTGATTCATCTTTTTACTCCCTGCCTTGTATCTATGTTATTGATGTACAAAGAAGAAAGAGAGGGAGGGAGGAATAACAGTGTTAAAACTTGAGCATTTATTCTGGGCCAGGTGCTCTGCAGAGTATCTTTTTTGAATTAATCTTTACATCAACACTATGAGACAATTATGATTATCTCCCTTTTATAGCTGAAGAAACTGAGGCATCCATATAACTGACCTGTCCAAAGTCATGTAGTTAGCAAACAGCTGAGTGTGCCCCTGAATTCAGGCATTTAGTATCAAAAGCCTGTATTCTTAACTGTGTAAAAATCGACTACATTATTTTTAAAATTTGACCTATATAAGTGGCTAACCTGGAAATACTTTGAAATGTTTATTTCCTAAAAGAAAGCAAACAGCAACCAGAGCTACACTGGATCTGCTGAATTGCATTTCAGTTGCTTTGTGTGGTGCAAAGCAGAGCATATGATCATCCCATCACTCCTGTAGTGTTGTGTTATGTTCAGCTGTCAGGTTTGCTGGTTTCCTAAATCAACCAGTCACAGACCATCACCTAAAATATTTTTCACTGTCAAGTTCTAGAGCATAAAATTAGCCTTTATTGCTTTGACTATTACTGATTTCGAAGGCCAAAGAATGATTGTGTAGCAAAGGTAAGCTGAGACTTGACTAGAAGGGATCCCTAGATGAAATAAATTTTTGCTGATGGCTTGCATTTGAGCACTGCTGTGAAGGAATCGTCAGGACCCTAAGATGTTTCCTTAGGGCTGGGAAGGCTGGGCATAAGCATGCTATCAGGTGACTCTCTTCACCCTCAGCACGTCTTCTCATGAGCCAGGCCACTTCACTGAGTCTGGGCCCAGGCAGTAGACACAAAGGGAAGTCTTAGCCCAGCTAGCCCTCTGTTAGGGCTTCAGGTGCTGAAATCCTGGGGATCTCCAGGGTGAGAACCAAGGTGCTTCCTGGGAAGCCTCCAAAATAGTCTCTCCTGTGGGCTTCCCTGATAGCTCAGTTGGTAGAGAATCCTCCTGCAATGCAGGAGACCCTGGTTCAATTCCTCGGTCGGAAGATCCCCTGGAGAAGGGTAGGCTACCCTCTCCAGTATCTCGGGCTTCCCTTGTGGCTCAGCTGGGTAAAGAATCCACCCGCAACGTGGGAGACCTGAGTTCAGTCCCTGGGTTGGGAAGATCCCCTGGAGAAGGGAAAGGCTACCCACTCCAGTATTATGGCCTAGAGAATTCCACAGACTGTATAGTCCATGGGGTCGCATAGATTCGGGCACAGCTGAGCAACTTTCACTTTCATTTTTCATGAATCATACAAGGAGGAAGTAAGTTAAGTCAGTGGCTTCTCCTTTAGATGATACATGTTTTTAGTATAAAGAGACTGCCAGCTCCATTCATAACCTCAAACTTGTATCAGCCATAGTTTGAGATGAAAGAAAAGGTCAGACCATGTTTCAACTTCTCTTCTTTGAAGACACGTAGGCTTTGGTGATCTTTTACTAATTATCACTGCCCTCATCACCCAGGCCTCATCACCCAGTACAGGATTTCTGCACTACAGCCATCACAGTGGGTTTAGTGAAAAATTTCAAGGTAAAGATACCCTTTGGATGATGGGGTGGAGAATGCAAAGCTGGCACGCTCCTCAGCAAGTGGATACTTTTCTGAATGAGGACCATGTCTTGTTGAAGGCTATCTGTGAAGCCTCATGTCCCCCCACCCCGCCCCAGCCAACAGTCCCTCTTTGACTTGGATACTACTTTAATCCTTCACTTTACAGATAAGAAAACTATAGCTTCGCAAGATTAACTGTCCTTACAGGATGGATTGCGTCCTCCCCAAAAGATATGGTGAAGTCTTAACCCACAATACCTGAGCATCTGACCTTATCTGGAATTAGGGTCTTGGGAGATGTAGCCAAGTTCAGATGAGGTCGTTAAAGCGGGTCCTAATCCAAGATCACACCAGTCAATCCTAAAAGAAATCAACCCTGAATACTCATTGAAAGGACTGATGCTGAAGCTCCAATACTTTGGCCACCTGATGTGAAGAGCCAACTTATTAGAAAAGATCCTAAGGCTGGGAAAGAATGAAGGCAGGAGAAAGGGGCAGCAAGGGATGAGATGGCTGGATGGCATCACCAGCTCAAAGGACGTGAGTTGAGCAAACTCCAGGAGATGGTGAAGGACAGGGAGGCCTGGTGTGCTGCAGTCCATGGGGTTGCAGTTGGACATGACTTAGCGACTGAACAATAACAAATTCGATCACAGAGACAGACATGCACAGAAAGGAGACAATGTGGGGACACAGAGGGAGAAGATGGCCCTGTGACAGTGCAGCCAGAGACTGGACCTGTACCCCTACCAGTCAAGAAATACCAAGGGTTACAGATACCAGGAGCTAGGAGAGACAAGAAGGAATCTCCTCCCAATCCTTCGGAGGGAGCCTGGCCTTGCTGACACCTTGATTTTGGACTTCAAGCCTCCAGACCTGTGAGATAATAAATTTCAGTGGTTTTTTGGCCATCCTAGTTTATGGTCCTTTGTTACAGAAAGCCTGGAAACCTAATATGACTGCCATACCCAAAATGACAGAATTAGTCACCTCCAGAATCAGATTTGATTCTGATTCAGAATCATGAATCAGAACCAAGATTCACCTCCAGAATCATGTCTGTCTGGTCCCAGTTCCAATAGAATAAGGCAGTATCAAGTATGTTCCACCTCTTTTATAGAGAAAGTACCCTTGAAATCTGCTTCCAAGGATGAGGATGAATTTGTTAGATGAGGAAGGGAAGAAAGAGAAATTCAGAAGCACAAAAGACATGAAAAGAGGATGCTGCGCTTTGAGAATAAACATGACTGTTGTATGGGGTGGAGATGTGTATGGCCAGGAAGTGTGAGGGTGAGAAACAACTCCATCTTCTGGGAAAGCCCTGTATGCATACTTGCAGGTGAGCTTCCACAGTAGAGGAGCACCGAAAATGATGGGATGGCTACAGTCTGTGCCCAAATCTGCTGCCCTGCAATTTGATGTGAGAGCTCTCATGGTCATAAATCCTTCTAGCACTGTCAATGCTAGACTTAGCCAGGGTGAGCTGGAAGATTCCATCAGCAAAGGAAGCTACCAGATAAGGAATGCTTTCCTTTCTTGTCATTAAGCACTGTCTCTTAATTAAGTTGTCTTCCGCACACCGGATCAGACAGAAATTCCAAGAAGTCCTTTTCCAGGAAAATGCTTATTTCTGTTCCCATCTCCTCCGCAGCCACCTCCTTCCCTTTCTCCACCCCTCACCTCCGGCAACATCTCTCTTAGTAATGGGCTAGTGCCTGGAGGTAAACAAGCCAAGGGACTAGGGAGAGAGCCCCTTTTATCTCAACACTGATGTAGGTGTGTGTGCCCGGAAGGACATGGCCCCAACCCCAGGCAGGTGCAGAGACAGTGCTCACAGCATGAATCACAGACATGATCAAGCCAAGCTTTGTGATAAGTCCAGCGAATCCTTTAATCTTGCAGAGAGAGAGAGGAGGTCACTTGCTAGTTATTAGTGGTAGCACTATGGCACCTGTGGATTCCAGGCTTTGCCTTGTTTCTACCAATAAAGACTCTTTTATTGAACACTGTACATTTTGATCCAATTCAGGTAAAGTTAATCTCAGTAAGGCCAAAGAGGCTGTGTAGGCAGTGGCCAGTGGTACTATAACATCTTTAAATGAATAAGAGGAAGAGAGTAAAGACCTCATAGCCATTTTTCTTATTTCCTTATTTTTTGGCCACACCATGTGGCATGTGGGATCTTGGTTCCCCAAACCGGCATGACCTTCCTTGGAAGCACAGAGTGTCAACCACTGGACAGCCAGGGAAGTCCCCTCATAGCCATTTATAACCTCTCTTCCTCGTTCCCTGCCTCATACCCAGGCGATCTCAAAGGGCTATCCATCCTTTCTTGTTTTCTCCTGCCTCTCTCTTTCTATCCATTTCCACCGTGTAGGTGACACTCGGAGAAGGTGATGGCACCCCACTCCAGTACTCTTGCCTGGAAAATCCCATGGACAGAGGAGCCTGGTAGGCTGCGGTCCATGGGGTTGTGAAGAGTCAGACACGACTGAGCGACTTCACTTTCACTTTTCACTTTCATGCATTGGAGAAGGAAATGGCAACCCACTCCAGTGTTCTTGCCTGGAGAATCCCAGGGATGGGGGAGCCTGGTGGGCTGCCGTCTATGGGGTCACACAGAGTCAGACACGACTGAAGTGACTTAGCAGCAGCAGCAGGTGACACTCACCTCCTCATTTTTACAGCCTGCATCACTCCTGCATCACTCTCTTGCACACACACCTCTACCCTTCCCACCTCACCTGCCACCCTGTGCCAGAAGACTCTGGCACTTCCTCCTCACTGTTTCAGCTGCACAGCCTCAGATCAGCTCTCAGGAGATTTATCACACTGTGCTGTAATTATGTATTTACTTTCCTCAATGGTAATCTAACAAGCCACCTCAAAACTCAGTGGCTTGAAACAACAATTTTTTATTAGCATTCTAGCTCACACAGTTCTGGGGTTTTACTGGGCTCAGCTATGTCATTGCCATTGGGTCTCTCCACAAGCACTATCGGAGTAGGGACATCAGTAGTATTCAGGGCTGGGACTGGGATTGTCTCCAAGGCTTTGTTATACACGGGGCTGATGCCAAGGCTGAAAAACTCCCAACAGCTGGGGCCCTTTGGGCAGGTCTCCATCTCTCTTTGGTCTAGCCTCATGGTCTGTCCTTCATGGCAGCTTTGGAGTAGCCACATACCTTACCTGGCTACACAGGACTCCCAGAGGATTGTCCCAAGAGACAGCGAACTAGACAAAAACTGTTATTACCTTTTATCACCTAGCCGCGTCTCACTGTGCCACTTTTGGCATAGTCCTAGACCACCCATATGCAGAGGAAAGGGAATAGAATCCATCTCTCAACCCCATAGAGGATCATCAAGTGGATGAGATACAGCCATTCATGTGGCCATCTTTAGAAAATACAGCCTACCACAATTATAAACACGGGGCTTGGCATAATGCTAGCATTTAATGTTTTTTCTCTAAATATAAATGGCTGCTTGAATGAATCCCACCCCCACCCCCTGTGTAGACCTTATTATCTTATGCCCAGCTCTATTCTTGCCTTTCTCTTTAGCCCTTCCTACATTCAATTTATCCTTCACCCTACTTTCTGAAGAACTGTCTTTTAAACCCTGCATGTCTCATTTTCAAAGTTTCCGGTAGCTCTCCATTGCTTATGGCAGTATGATGATATTGTCTTAGCTTGTGATTCTGTAGTGTTTCTGTGAACATGGCACAGAGATACATACCTATATAAGTATTTCAATTTATCTCTGGACTGAAAGAAGAATATGTCTGGCATGTATATGTGTTCAGTTCAGTTCAGTCACTCAGCCATGTCCAACTCTTTGCAACCCCATGAACTGCAGCACGCCAGGCCTCCCTGTAAATCACCAACTCCCGGAGTTCACTCAGACTCTCATCCATCGAGTCAGTGATGCCATCCAGCCATCTCATCCTCGGTCGTCCCCTTCTCCTCCTGCCCCCAATCCCTCCCAGCATCAAAGTCTTTTCCAATGAGTCAACTCTTCACATGAGGTGGCCAAAGTACTGGAGTTTCAGCTTCAGCAACATTCCTTCCAAAGAAATCCCAGGGCTGATCTCCTTCAGAATGGACTTGTTGGATTTCCTTGCAGTCCAAGGGACTCTCAAGAGTCCTCTTCAACACCACAGTTCAAAAGCATCCATTCTTCAGCACTCAGCCTTCTTCACAGTCCAACTCTCACATCCATACATGACCACTGGAAGAACCATAGCCTTGACTAGACGGACCTTAGTTGGCAAAGTAATGTCTCTGCTTTTGAATATGCTATCTAGGTTGGTCATAACTTTTCTTCCAAGGAGTAAGCATCTTTTAATTTCATGGCTGCGATCACCATCTGCAGTGATTTTGGAGCCCAAAAAGATAAAGTCTGACACTGTTTCCACTGTTTCCCCATCTATTTCCCATGAAGTGATGGGACCAGATGCCATGATCTTCGTTTTCTGAATGTTGAGCTTTAAGCCAACTTTTTCACTCTCCTCTTTCACTTTCCTCAAGAGGCTTTTTAGTTCCTCTTCACTTTGTGCCATAAGGGTGGTGTCATCTGCATATCTGAGGTTATTGATATTTCTCCTGACAATCCTGATTTCAGCTTGTGTTTCTTCCAGTCCAGCGTTTCTCATGATGTACTCTGCATAGAAGTTAAATAAGCAGGGTGACAATATACAGCCTTGACGCACTCCTTTTCCTATTTGGAACCAGTCTGTTGATCCATGTGTATGTGTTACTGTCTTCTAAACGTGCAACATCTGTTATCTATAGAAATTGTCCTGAGTTCGGGGTTATTGTTGTTGTTCAGTCACTCAGTCATGTCCAACTTTTTGCCACCCCATAGACTGTAGCACACCAGGCTTCCTTGTCCTTCATCTCTTGGAGCTTGCTCAAACTCATGTCCATTGAAGTCAGTGATGCCATCTAATCATCTCCTCCTCTGTCACCCCCATCTCCTCCTGCTTTCAATCTTTCCCAGCATCAGGGTCTTTTCCAATGAGTGGCATCAGGTGGCCAAAATATTGGAGCTTCAGCATCAGTCCTTCCAATGAATACTCAGGACTGATTTTCTTTAGGATTGACTGGTTTGATCTCCTTGCAGTCCAAGGGATTCTCAAGAGTCTTCTCCAACACCACAGTTCAAAAGTATCAATTCTTCAGTGCTCAGCTTTCTCAACTCTCACATGCATACTTGACTACTGGAAAAAACATATCTTTGACTATATGGACCTTTGTCAGCAAAGTAATGTCTTCTGCTTTTTAATATGCTATGTTTGTCATAGCTTTTCTTCCAAAGAGGAAGCATCTTTTAATTTCATGGTATCATCGTGATGGATTAAAACATCATGTTTAATTCTGCTCCCTCTTGTAGTCCCACAAAGACAATAGCACAAGGCTAGAAAGGACACACGTTCTTGTAAGACTGGACTGAAAAGAGATAAAACGTCAAAATTTTGGATAGAAAACCAACAGAGAGCAGTAACTGACTCAGGATTTGCAGCATTGAAGCTGCTTTGCACCAAAAACACTTGATTAGGGCTTAGGAGTTGGAAATTCCAAATGCCTCTGAAATTGAGGAAGAAGATGGGGTTGAACAATTAAAATGAGTGAAACGTCTACATAAGAAGTAGGCTACAGGTAGAAGATTAAATGCTTATTCTCTTGGAGAGGATGAACCAGGATGACTGCGGACACAGAAGAGCAGGCAAGTTGATTATGTGATATGTGAGTAAAAAGAGGGGATATAATAAAGACCTACACACGGAGCAGTGAGATATCTGAGCACCTTTTCCTACTAGGCTCATAAATATTAACAGAGAAAATTTGACTCATGTACCCATTACTCAAGCCAGTCAAGAAATTGGTGGAGTGGAAGGTGTACCCAGATGATTAAGGGGAAATGTCAGAGAGCAGGATCTAGGAAGCATCAGGTCCTGATTGGCACAGAGATCCAGAGGGCTACAGAAATGTGTCCCAGAAGAACATGAAAGAGAGAATGCCTGGTATGTTTTAACAAAGTTCTCAGAAAAGACTTAGCCCTTAAGCAAAGCCTGAGGGTAAGTTTTCAAGCACATTGAAAATAAGTTTTAAAATAGAATAAAATAGTACAGTTGTTAATTCCAGGGCGGAAATGTTGTAATCCCAGTATACTACATGGTTCAGCCATAAATTAAATGTACACAGTCACCGTTGTAAAATTTAAAAATTAAGTTTAGAAAAATAAAAGGAGAAAGAGAAGAAAGGGAAGGAATGGGGGGAAAGGGAGGACAAAAAAGAAATCCTTGTTAAGTGTTACTGACATTAAAAAGTTTTGGAAGCTCTTGCCTATGAGATCAAATTTAAATCCTTCTGCATGACATTTAAGGTCTTTCAGAATTGTGTGTGTGTGTGTATGAGTTGCTCAGTCATGTCCAACTCATTGTGACCCCATGGACTGTAGCCGGCCAGGCTCCTCTGTCCATGGAATTCTCTAGGCAAGAATACTGGAGTGGGTTGCCATTCTGCTTCATGCTAACTCACTACTGATCAATAATACCTGATATTTTCATACTCTCTGCCATGCTCATCTTTTCCCTCCTAACCTGGCATTTTCCCTCTTACCTACCTTCTCCAAATCTTATCCATCTTCTAACATCACTTATACCCTTACACCTCCGTAAAGCCTATCTTGACCATCCCCAAAGAGGGATCTTTCCCTTCTCTGTTACTGGCTGGATCCAGTTAGTTAATTGGGCTCTTTGCACTTCAGCTTTCAAAGCATTATGTTCTATGAAAGGGGCTTGCAAGTTCCTCAAGGACAAATTCTCCCACAGTGGCTCATGCGGTGCTACAGATCTGTTTACATGGTAAGAACATTAACATTTTTTGAACAAATTAATAATTAAGCTACTCCTCCTTCTGTCTCTCTCATGCTAGGCTTTTGTTGTTCCTTCCGCTGAGCATCAGGGATTTGTTGTAACTTTCCATTGATCTCCTCTGCTTGTGTTGCTGGGCTGTGGCTACTGACTCAGTCATTGCTTGAATGCCCTGCTCCCTCCAAGGTCAGAGCCCAGAGGTGAGGAAGGTTTGGATGCAGATGGAGTAACCACACCACGATGCTTTATTGGTGTTTATACTGCTCTGGAACATTTGTTCCTACCAAAGCCAAATGGGACCAGAAGTGGCAGGTGCAGGGCTGTAGCCAAATTCTTAATTCCATTTAAGGGAAATAAGAGGAAAGGCAACAGGATTACCAACTCTTTCTAAGTGATTCTGATCTCATACAGACCCTTTCCAGTTAGATCCCAGGCATATTCTTGCTCAGAGACCTCATACTAGCAGCATCCACCTTTTCTAAGACCATCTGCTTGGGCCCCTGAGTATGTCATCTAACCACCCACTTCTTGTTTTCCTTGGTGCTGAGATCCCCCTGAGCCTGTCCCTGTAGCCAGCACACTCCATCTCTGATTCTACTTGTCAGATTCAGTCCTCTGAAGAGCAAGCAGACAATGAGGGTGACAGTTTCCCTTAAAGGAAAAGCGGTATAAGTAATTAAGTATTACTTGCCTGTTAAGTAAGTAAGTGTTAGTAGCTCAGTTGTGTCCAACTCTTTGCAACCCCGTGGACTGTAGCCTGCCAGGCTCCCCTGTCCTAGGAACTCTCCAGGCAAGAATACTGGAGTGGGTTACCATTCCCTTCTCCAGGAGATCTTCCTGACCCTGGGATATTGAACCTGGGTCTGCCACATTACAGGCAGATTCTTTGCTGTCTGAGCCACCAGGGGCTAAAATTCTTGTTTCTGGGTCACGGTTCACCGAGTCCTAGAATCTTAGACTTGAAAGAGACCCTCAGAGTCATCCGGATGGTCTCCCTAGTCTGCTGCATCTGACGACAAGTCCCTTCAGCTTGTCTGACCTGTGCATTGCACCACTCCTGCTCACATTCTACCATTGAGAGGAGGGGCCTCCCCCAGCAAGCCATTGATGAGAGACCTCGAGACAGGACAGGAAGATCTGTGGGCAGAGGGGTGATTGAAGGGTTTGCCTTAAATGTGATAGTTCTTTATTTGGGGTTGGCCAAAAGGTTCATTTGGGAACATCTTATGGAAAAACCTGAACAACATTTTTGGCCGACTGCAGCATTTTATAATCACAAACCCCCAAGAGAATATGAAGCAAGCTTTTAGGTCATCTCCTCCAGAAAAGGGCATAGAAACATGATATTTTGAACATAATTTTAATAGGTTCAAAGACTCCTCAAACCCATCTGCAGAAGCCAAGTTAAGAATCCCTAACTTAATGTTGTTTTTGAGAACCAAGCAAATGATCTTGGTCCATGGACTGACGTGTTTGTGTGTTAAGTCACGTCAGTTGTGTCTGACTCTGTGTGACCCTTGGACTGTAGCCCGCCAGGCTCCGCGGTCTGTGGCATTCTCCAGTCCAGATTACTGAAGTGATTTGCTGTGCTGTCCTCCAGTGGCTCTTCCTGACCAAGGAATCAAACCTGCATTGCTTGTGTCTCCTGTATAATAGGCAGGTTCTTTACCACTAGCACCATGTGAAGTGAAAGTCGTTCTATCGTGTCCAACTCTTTGCAACCCCATGGACTATACAGTCCATGGAAATCTCTAGGCCAGAATACTGCAGTGGGTAGCTGTTCCCTTCTCCAGGGGATCTTCCCAACCCAGAGTTCAACCCAGGTCTCCTGCATTGTAAGCAGATTCTTTATTAGCTGAGCCACCAGGGAAGGCTACCCACTCCAGTATTGTGACCTGGAGAATTCCATGGACTATAGTCCATGGAGTCACAAAGAGTCAGACACTACTAACTGACTTTCACTGGAGCAAACTAGCACCACCTAACAATAATTAAATAAGTCTGACCTGAGTGGGGCAGGGGTCAAACCTTGGAAACTAAACATTTATCATAAATTGTATCACTTCTATCACTCTCATCACCCACGTGGACCAACTGTAACTCAGAGACACTAAGAAGCTTAAAAAAAAAAAAAGGCAGCTTTGCAAGTTATTTTGTTGGGCTGTGTCTTTCCTTGATATACCTGCCACATTGTGTGGTGAAATGAGACATTCTGCCCCATCGTGGGTTGACAACTCCTGAGTTGCTGAAGGTTGATGATTCTCTGGGCTCAGAGCTCACACATGTTGCACTTTTCAAAAGCTTCATTTCCGTTTTGTTTGAAGTTTTTCCCAATGACTGAATTAAATATATTCTCTGTTGGCAGGAATGAGACAATTGGGAAAGGTTTTTGTACATTCTTACTCACAATGGTTAGATAGCATCACCGACTCAATGGACATTTGACTTAGCAACTGAACAACAACTCACAAAACCAATATTGCTCGCTGCTTGTTGGAAGCCTTATGGTGGTAGCTGCAAAGCAAACCCCACAGTTAAGTGCTCCCTGTAAGAACAACCTTGAGAAGGTCATGTGGCATAGTCCATCATACATTTGGGCTGTGAGTGCTCTCTTGGGCTTCCCAGGAGGCACAGTGGTAAAGAATTCACTTACCAATGCAGGAGACGCAGGAGATGGGGTTCAATCCCTGGGTTGGGAAGATTCCCTGGAGGAGGAAATGGCAACCGGCTCCAGCATTCTTGCCTGGGAAATCCCATGGACAGAGGAGCTTGGCAGGTTATAGTCCACAGGGTCACCAAGAGTCAGACATGACTGAGCACACCCACAAGCTTTCTTAGGTGTCAGGCTGTTACTCCTGGGAGCACATGCTTTCCACAGAACTCCATGGACAGAGAGTCAGCCCCACACTGACCCCTCCCCATATGAAACAATGTTGACTGCTGGACCAGATGTTTGGGAAGGGGAGAGGTGTTGGGATGATTATCAGGGTCTAGTATATGAGTCACTTCTTACCAGCCCTGAAAAGAAGTGTTCTATTATGCAAGGTGAGAGGAGACAAGAAGCAGATCTTTTTTCTCAATATTAACTCCTGGGTCTGAAAGGAACTAATCCATTCTTCTGCCTCCAGGCAACATGGCATTCAGATAGATTAGGTTTTTGTTCTTTTTTTTCCCCTGCATTTCCAAAGGACATTCCAGCCTTCCTTAACCTTGCATTCCAGAGCTTCACAGAGTCTGTACTCAGGAAATACTTCCTCAGGTTTAACTTAAATCCTTCTCCCTGCAACAGGAGACCACTGCTGTCCTCTGAGGATTCAGAGAACAGCTGCCTGGCCCCTTGCCAGTCCCACCATCCCACGTTCCCATTGTTCCGGGGAGGAAACAACTCTGGGCATGTGTTGATTGGCTCCCTACCACCCAGTGGGAACCCAGGCATGAACCCCAGGCTCCTCTGAGGGGTTACTTTGCATACTTGGGGCACTGTTCTCCCAGGACTCTAAAATGATCACAAATGACTTATCAGCCTCTGCAAACAAAAGTCTCTGCAGAGGCTTTGAGAGATGACATAAAAGGATACTTTTCATCTTTATGGTGCTTTACCTAATATTTGTGCACAAGCAAGTTCCACTCTAGGTATAATAACCTCATTTTAAAGATAAGGGAACATGTGTATACCTGTGGCAGATTCATGTTGATGTATGGCAAAACCAATACAATATTGTAAAGTAATTAACCTCCAATTAAAATAAATAAATTTATATTAAAATAAATCTAACAATTGAAAAAATAAATAAAAAAATAAAGATAAGGAAATGGCTCGACCAACACTGGCACAGATTAGAACAGGGGAAACCAAGAGCTGGACCTGAAATCATGATACATCAACACTCCACTGTACCAGAGGTGCTTCCTGGGGAGAAAATAAAGCCCTGGTTCACTGACCATATATTTCTTATCTTTTCAATTCTTAGTCTAAGGAAAAGAGAGGCAAATACGCTGCAAGAAGGGGGACCCCTTCCAGGGCCCGAGAGTGGGCTCTTGCCTAACACCTGGAAGAGAATTGTTGAGAGGAGAGACACGTGCTGACAAAGCAAGAGACTGTTGGGAATGGGTAGCTGGGTGGAGAGCAAGCAGGTAAGGGAACCCAGGAGAGCTACTCTGCCACGTGGCTCGCAGTCTCAGGTTTTATGGTGATGGGGTTAGTTTCTGTGTTATCTCTGACCAATCATTCTGACCCAAGGTCTTTCCTGGTGGTGTGTGCATTGCTCAGCCAAGATGGATTCCAGTGAGAAGGATTCTGGGAGGTTGATAGGATATGTGGGCTGGCATCTCTCTTCTCCTTAATAATTTATTTTATTTCTTGTTGGTTGTGCTGGGTCTTTGTTGCAGCAAGCAGGCTTTCTCTAGTCGTGGTGAGTTGCGGGGCTACTCTTTGCTGTGGCGCGAGGGCCTCTCATTGTGGTGGCTTCTCTTATTGTGGAGCACAGGCTCTAGAGCACTTGAGTTTCAGTAGTTGTGGCTCTTGGGCTCTAAAGTGTGGGCTTAGCAGTTGCAGCAAGTGGGCTTTAGTTGCCCCATGTTACGTGGAATCTTCCCAAACCAGGGATTGAACCCAAGTCCCCTGAATTGGCAGGAGGATTCCTATCCACTGTATCGCCAGGGAAGTCCTCTCTCCTTTGCACCTTTCCCAGATTCTTCTGGTTGGTGACAACTTGTTAATTCCTCATTCCTTACCAGGACCTCCTGTTGTTAAGATAGCTCATACAAGTGGCTGCCATCTTGTCTGGCCAGGGCAGGCAGTTTCAGTCAATGTTCCCCCTAACAGATATGCAACGAAATGGCCATGAAGACTCATTGAAAACTGTGAACATATGGAAAGTCTTTCTTCAGTCAGAAGAACTGTGGAATTGGTGGTGGAGTAGGAAGCAAGAAAGTGACTCCACATCCCGGGGTGAGCAGAGGGGCTGTGGAAGTAGATAGATCTGATTTCCAGCTTCAGCTCCATACGTGCAGTGTGACACAGACAGGTTTTACTCAACTCTGAGCTTCTGCTGCATTATGTATGAAATCAGAATAATCATACCATTTTCACAGGGTTATTTTGAGGAGTAAAGGAAATAGTATAAAGTGCTTAGCACAGGGTCTGACAGGAAGTGCTAAAGAAATGTTAGTTATTTATTTTGTAGAGCAAATTGAGCAATGAGATTGAATGAAGTTAAATTAGGAAAGGTTTCATGATGGTAATAAGAGTGGGGTCAGAATTTGAAAGCAGGATTGGGGCTTGGTGAACAAGATTAGAGAGAGGGCGTTATTTCTTTGCCCTCAGATTCCCAAAGACACAGAAATGTCAGTCTTTGAATGTGGATGCCCAAGCTGCCTGTCTCCGTGGACTTTCCCATTTTTAAACACACTGCTGTTGCTGCTAAGTCGCTTCAGTCGTGTCTGACTCTGTGCAACTCCATAGATGGCAGCACACCAGTCTCCCCCATCCCTGGGATTCTCCAGGCAAGAACACTGGAGTGGGTTGCCATTTCCTTCTCCAGTGCATGAAAGTGAAAAGCGAAAGTAAAGTTGCTCAGTCATGTCTGACTCTTAGCAACCCCATGGACTGCAGCCCACCAGGCCACATTTGAGGAATGGTAAAACAGCAAAACATCATCAGAGAGGCTGTGGATGGATGGCTTATAGGAGACATGGGGAGATGCCAGCATTAAAGCAAAGTCTATCCCAGAATGAAGAATAACTTCAGCATAACTCCATTAAAAATTGAATGTGTTGAGCTATTCTTAGTGTGGATAACTGTTTAAAAGGTTAAGTTTAATGGCTTGGCTTACTTGCCATAGATCTGCTGCTTCTGATATAGATGAGAGAGATGACCTCTCCAACACTCTACAAATTATTGGAAATAGGGAGATTGCAATTTGTGGAACTTTCCAATTGATTTGTTAAGTAAATCATCTGCTAAACAGAAATCTAATTTGAAAGGTATACATTTAATAGAATTAATAAGTGAACTGATTAGGCAGAATGTTAGAAGGAACCCCAAAATGCCTGCATTGATTGGAAAAGTATCAACTGGGCCCCAACGAGGAAGGATCCAGGAGGGTTCTTTACCACTAGCGCCACCTGGGAAGCCCAAAGATAAGAATTACTAGGTTCATTTTACAAAGGATTCAGCCGAGTGGCATGCACTTCCTAGGTGGCGCTAGTGGTAAAGAATCCACCTCCAAGTGTAGGAGACACAAGTTCATTCCCTGGATGGGGAAGATCCCCTGGAGGAGGAAACGGCAACTTACTCCAGTGTTCCTGCTGGGAGAATCCCACAGGCAGAGGAACCTGGTGGGTTACAGTCCATGGGGTTGCAAAGAGTTGGACATGACTGAGCATCTGAGCAGCAGCCAAGTAGTATAGCTGATTTTAACCCAGCTCTGACTGACTCCAAAGTCTGATTCCATGGTCTTTCCACCTCACGGGTTTGCCTCAACAAAATGGAATAGTATTTAATTTTACTGAGAAATTATACTCTATGTATGGGACCAGAATAAGCTAGGGCTGCAAAGTTGTATCCAGATCATGAAGAGTGTGGACTCACTGAGTGTAATGTTAAAAGATGAATAAAGTAGAAGTGAAATCGCTCAGTCGTGTCTGACTCTTTGCAACCCCATGGACTGTAGTCTACCAGGCTCCTCTGTCCATGGGATTTTCCAGGCAATAGTACTGGAGTGGATTACCATTTTCTTCTCCAGGGGATCTTCTCGACCCAGAGATTGAACCCAGGTCTCCCTCATTGTAGACAGGCGCTTTACCGTCTGAGCCACCAGGGAAGTCCAAAGGGCAAAGAGGGTTTTAGAGTGGGGTGAGGGTGCAGAATAATCAGAATTTTCTTTTCTATTTTAGGAGTATAATTCAATATAGGAGAGAGTAGGAGATATGAAAAGCAAAAAAGTCCTAGTTCTAGCAAGTTAGTAATAAAAGTTTTTTTTAATTCAATTTTATTTTTTATATAATTTTCAGAGATGGGAATACCAGACCACCTCACCTGCCTCTTGAGAAACCTATATGCAGGTCAGGAAGCAACAGTTAGAACTGGACATGGAACAACAGACTGGTTCCAAATAGGAAAAGGAGTATGTCAAGGCTGTATATTGTCATCCTGCTTATTTAACTTCTATGCAGAGTACATCATGAGAAACGCTGGGCTGAAAGAAACACAAGCTGGAATCAGGATTGCCGGGAGAAATATCAATAACCTCAGACATGCAGATGACACCACCCTTATGGCAGAAAGAGAAGAAGAACTAAAGAGCCTCTTGATGAAAGTGAAAGAGGAGAGTGAAAAAGTTGGCTTAAAGCTCAACATTCAGAAAACGAAGATCATGGCATCTGGTCCCAACACTTCGTGGCAAATAGATGGGGAAACAGTGGCTAACATTATTTTGGGGGGCTGTAAAAACACGGCAGATGGTGATTGCAACCATGAAATTAAAAGACACTTACTCTTTGGAAGGAAAGGTATGACCAGCCTAGACAGCATATTCAAAAGCAGATATATTACTTTGCCAACAAAGGTCCATCTAGTCAAGACTATGGTTTTTCCAGTGGTCATGTATGGATGTGAGAGTTGGACTGTGAAGAAAGCTGAGCACCGAAGAATTGATGCTTTTGAACTGTGGTGTTGGAGAAGACTCTTGAGAGTCCCTTGGACTGCAAGGAGATCCAACCAGTCTATCCTAAAGGAGATCAGTCCTGGGTGTTCATTGGAAGGACTGATCTTGAACCTGAAATTCCAATACTTTGGCCACCTGATGCGAAAAGCTGACTCATTTGAAAAGACCCTGATGCTGGGAAAGATTGAGGGCGGGAGGAGAAGGGGATGACAGAGGATGAGATGGTTGGATAACATCACCACTAATTTGTTCTCTATATCTCTTGTTCTGTTCAGTTCAGTCGCTCAGTCATGTCCGACTCTTTGCGACCCCATGAGTCACAGCACGCCAGGCCTCCCTGTAAATCACCAACTCCCGGAGTTCACTCAGACTCACGTCCATCGAGTCCATGATGCCAACCAGCCATCTCATCCTCGGTCGTCCCCTTCTCCTCCTGCCCCCAATCGCTCCCAGCATGAGAGTCTTTTCCAATGAGTCAACTCTTCACATGAGGTGGCCAAAGTACTGGAGTTTCAGCTTTAGCATCATTCTTTCCAAAGAAATCCCAGGGCTGATCTCCTTCAGAATGGACTGGTTGGATCTCCTTGCAGTCCAAGGGACTCTCAAGAGTCTTCTCCAACACCACAGTTCAAAAGCATCAATTCTTCAGCACTCAACCTTCTTCACAGTCCAACTCTCACATCCATACATGACCACAGGAAAAACCATAGCCTTGACTAGACGGACCTTAGTCGGCAAAGTAATGTCTCTGCTTTTCAATATGCTATTTAGGTTGGTCATAACTTTTCTTCCAAGGAGTAAGCGTCTTTTACTTTCATGGCTGCAGTCACCACCTGCAGTGATTTTGGAGCCCCAAAAAATAAAGTCTGACACTGTTTCCACTGTTTCCCCATCTATTTCCCATGAAGTGATGGGACCAGATGCCATGATCTTCATTTTCTGAATGTTGAGCTTTAAGCCAACTTTTTCACTCTCCTCTTTCACTTTCCTCAAGAGGCTTTTTAGTTCCTCTTCACTTTCTACCATAAGGGTGGTATCATCTGCATGTCTGAGGTTATTGATATTTCTCCCGGCAGAATCTGTGACTCCTCCCTATAAACCGGGCAGGGCTTTGTAGCTGCCTCAACTAACAGAGTATGATGAAAGTGACATTGTGCGACTTCCAAGGTTAGGTCACAAAAAGTGATATTGCTGCTATCTGGTTTTCCCGCTCTCTGGATACTTGTTCTTAGAAGCCAGTTGTACTACAAGAAAGACGAGGCAAGGCAGAAAGGTCTGTGTGAAGAGAGACTGAGGCCCCTAGCCATCGGCCCTAGCTGAGCTTCTTGCCAACATCAAGCAGCAACTAACGGCCATATGGAAGTAGATCTTTCCTCTCTCATTTGAGTTACCCAGATGAAGCCACATGGAGCAAAGACAAGCCTTCCAAACCGAGCTTTGCCCCAATTGCAAATTTGAGGGCAAAATAAATTGTTGGTATTGTTTTAGTTAACTAAGTGTTGGGGTGACTTGCTATGCAGCAATAGATTGTTGTTGTTTTGTTGCTAAGTTGTGTCTCTTTGCAACCCCGTGAACTGTATAGCCCACCAGACTCCTCTGTCTATGGGATTTTTCAGGCAAGAATACTGGAGTACATTGCCATTTCCTTCTCCAGGGGATCTTCCTGACTCAGGGATTGAAACCACATCTACTGGATTATCAGGAGGGTTCTTTACCACTGAGCCACCAGGAAAATGCAGCAGTGGATCGCCATGACAAAAAGGGCCAGTGGAAGAAATAATTACTGGTGTAGCAACCAACAGGCATATTGATGAATTCTGGTCAAATGGTTACAAAGGTTGGTTTTATTTACTTGATTGTGTCTCCATTGCTCTGATGATTGAAGATTTTTAGAGTTGGGAAATATGTGCTTCTAGACAACAAAGTACTAATCATAGCATTTATATAGTATCCACTCTAAAGGGTGGAGATTGTGATTCACATGATTGTCTGTAATGATGAAGGATACAATGGAAAACAAATCTGTGTTGGGAGTCTACTATATTTCAGGCAAAATGTCAGATTTTCCACCTACCTTTTCTCACCAAATCTTCACAAAACTCCTATAAAATCTTACTGTTATTTTACAGGATCAGAAAAGGTTAGAAAATTGACCTTTTAAAAAAATTATCTCACGCCAGTGAGTGGTAGGGGCAAGATTCAAGCTCAAGTCTGATTCCAGCACTGTTTATTTCACTGCATTGTCCTACACATTTGTCAAAGGTGATTTCTGTTTGGTTTTCACACATGTGCTGTCAATGGTCTTCGAGTTATTCGGAATGGATTCCTTTTTCTTCAGCAACAGCATGTTTATTTACCCTTCTTGGCTACTGTTTTTTACAAAAGGAATTTGCATTCCTGGTGCATACACAATCCAATAGTGTTGAAAGCAGATGGTCCACAAGTATGCTGTGAGACAACGGGAATCAAAATTAAAAGAAAATTTTGTCACAGTTTATGGAGTGCTGCGGTGCTTTGTATATGCGTACATACAGTGGAGTGTATGTCATAAACAGAAGTGGCTTCTTTATTAAGTTGGCTATTATCTTTATTAAAGGTATCCTTTCAATCAAAGCTAAGACATTTTACCCAATGCACAAGTGTCTTATAAGTTGGGTTCAGAACCCAGAATGAGTTGTGCAAAATATGCAAAAGCCTGCCCTGATCAATCTGCTTTAGAATTCTGTCTGGGGCATATGATTGTTTGAATGGGAAGGGTTCCCTGAGTCATTTCTTGGAGGGAAAAGATGTATAGACGGCAAGAGGTGAAAGCCTCTACCTCTGAAAGTCAGAGGGTTCAGTGAGCAGGGGAAATGGACATTTAAGCTCTTCCATTCATCCTGATACTGCCACTGCACATGGTGACTTTGCTCAAGTCATTAACCCCTTGTTTTTCTTATTAGTTCCAGGGAGATAATAACACCTGCTGAAAACAAGTCAGTTCTTCAGAAAAAGTCATCAGTGTTTGTGCAAACCCAAAAGTCCTTTCTTATAAACAACACTCTCTTTTCCTGTTTTTTCCCCTGACAGCAGTGCATTTCTTTCCTCAGCATGCCATTTTCAAAACCTTTGACATTTCACGGCACCTCATCATTGCCTTCATTGGGGATCATGCCAATTTGTCAGTTTTAATCTGTCCAAAAACCTGCATCTGCCAGCATAAACCTTTTTATTTCTTACATGTTGATACAAAGATTTCACACATTGATTTTTGCATAGCTCTGATTTCATGCAAGCTAAGCAAACAATGACAGGTTGGTACTTGAGGTAATGAATGCTCTATCAGATTAATACAAATCAATGGCATTGGCAAGTTTCAGATGAGGCACAGGGGGTGGGGTCTGGAGAGCAAGAGCTGCCAGAACAAGACAGATGGTCAGAAGCTGACACTCTTACCTCTTTATCTTGATGGGCTCATTAGCAGATTTCTCTCCTTTGGGTCTTATTTGAGTTTCTTGGCTTTAAATGGCACCCCACCATCTTGGAAAAAAACTGATGTACCCTTCTCATGACCTGGCATAGAGGACCTTCTAGTGTTGAAGGTCTGTTTAGCAGCCTGGAGGGCTAGAACTTGGGTAAATGGATACCAGAATTTACTGTTTATTGAATAGGACCATTGGGGTCCAAAGAGTCAATATATCTCTGGGAAGAAGCTACTTTTCTAAAAACCACAATTTATTGAATGTCAAATCCTATACCAGGCACATTTAATTCTCATAATAACTCTAGGAGGTAGACTTCATTATTTTTAATCCTTGTTCTTATTGTTGCTATGCTGTTTCATAAGTGAGAAATGGAGGATTACATAATCTGTCCAAGAGACACAGCTGGGGAATGGACAAGGCAGCACTTGACTCTGGGTCTGTAGAATTCTGAAGCCCTGGGTTTAACCACTGGTCTCATGTACAGAAGCAAATGGCTAAGTCTGTGGGCAGCTTTCTTAGTCCTGAACTGGTGCTTTGCCTTTTTCCTTTCCCCCACCCCTTTCTTCCAGAAGATGTCAAAGACTCTCAGCTATCTCTCTTCTCCTTTCAGAAAAACATACTTCCATCCTCAGGTTCTTTCCCCTCTAAAGCTGGCAGTGGAGGAGAGTATAGCAACCTTGGCTCCCCTCTTTCCTACACTTCCTCCAGATGACCACCGACACAGGACAAGAACAATAGATAACCAAAAGATTTCAGAAGTCCTATAGGGTTTTTGAACTGTGGTGTTGGAGAAGACTCTTGAGAGTCCCTTGGACTGCAAGGAGATCCAACCAGTCGATCCTAAGGAAAATCAGTCCTGGGTGTTCATTGGTAGTACTGATGTTGAAGCTGAAACTCCAATACTTTGGCCACCTGATGCGAAGAACTGACTCATTGGAAAAGACCCTGATGCTGGGAAATATTGAGGGCAGGAGGAGATGGGGAGGACGGAGGATGAGATGGTTGAATGGCATCACCTACTCAATGGATGTGGGTTGGGGTGGACTCCGGGAGTTGGTGATGGACAGGGAGACTTGGCGTGCTGCAGTTCATGGGGTCACAAGGAGTCAGACACGACTGAGCAACTCAACTGAACTGATAGGGTTTTTATAGTCATTGATCCATCAAATAGTGGTCTTGACTTCCTATTTATTTATTCTTTTCCATTATGGTTTATTAAAAGATATTGAATATACTTCCCTGTGCTATACAGTAGGACCTTGTTGTTCATTTATTTTATATATAGTAGCTTGTATCTGCTAACCTCAAATTCCTAATTTATCTGTCCTGCCTTTCCCGTTTGGTAACCGTAAGTTTGTTTTCTATGTCTATGGGTCTGTTTCTGTTTCCTAAGTAAGTCCATTTCTTCGTTTTTTAGATTCCACATAGAAGTGATATCCTATGATACTTGTCTTCCTCTGTCTGACATACATCACTTAGTATTGATAATCTCTTGGTCCATCCATGTTGTTGCAAATGGCATTATTTCATTCTTTTTTTTTTTTTTTTTGTGATTGATACTCCATTGTTACGGATGTACCACTTCTTTATCCTTTCATCTGTTGATGGACACTTAGGCTGCTTCCATGTCTTGGCTATTGTAAACAGTGCTGCTATGAATGGTGGAGTGCATGTATCTTCTTAAAGTAGTACTCATCTTTTCCAGATTTATGCGCAGGTTCCTTTTTTAAGGAACCTCCATACCATCCTTCAGAGTAGCTGCGCCAATTTACATTCCCACTGACAGTGTAGGAGGGTTCCTTTTTCTCCACACCCTTGCCAGCATGTATTATTTGTAGACTGCTTAATGAGGCCATTCTGAGTGGTGTGAAGTGATACTTCAATAGAGTTTTGATTTGTAGTTCTCTAATAATTAGTAATGTTGAACATCTTTTTATATGCCTGTTGGCCATCTGTATGTCTTCTTTAAAGAAATGTCTAGGTCTTCTGCCCAGTTTGTGATTGGGTTGTTTGTTTTTTGATGTTGTATGAGCTGTTTCTATTGTATATTTTGGAAATTAAGTTCTTAACAGTCACATCATTTGCAAACGTTTTCTCCCACTCTGTTGATTGTCTTTTCATGTTATTTATGGTTTTCTTGTCTATGCAAAATCTTGTAAGTTTGAGATCCCATTTGTTTATTTTTGCCTTTATTTTTGTTACCTTGGGGGACTGATCTAAGAAAACATTGTTATGATTAATGTCAGAGAATGATTTGTCTATGTTCTCTTCTAAGAGTATTACTGTATCATGTTTTATATTTAAGTTTTTAATATAAGCTTTGAGTTTACTTTTGTATATGGTGTTCTGACTTCATTAATTTACACACACTTGTCCAGCTGTCCAGCTTTCCCAACACCACTTGCTGAAGAGACTATTTTCTCCACTGTATATTCTTGCCTCCTTTGTTGAACATTAGTTGTGTGTTCAGTTCAGTTTAGTCGCTCAGTCATGTCTGACTCATTGTGACCCCATGGACTGCAGCACACCAGGCTTCCCTGTGCATCACCAACTCCTGGAGTTTACTCATACTCATGTCCATTGAGTCAGTGATGCTATCCAACCATCTCATCCTCTGTCTTCCCTTTCTCCTCCACATTCAATCTTTCCCAGCATCAAGGTCTTTTCAAATGAATCAGTTCTTCACATCAGGTGGCCAGAGTATTGGAGTTTCAGCTTTAGCATCAGTCCTTCCAGTGAATACTCAGGACTGATTTCCTTTAGGATGAATAAGACACAGTTTCCCCCTCAGTCAGTCTCTCCCATCAGGAAGCTTCCATAAGCCACTTATCCTTCTCCATCAGAGGGCAGACAGACTGAAAACCACAACCACAGAAAACTAACCAATCTGATCCCATGGACCACAGCCTTCTCTAACTCAGTGAAACTATGAGCCATGCCGTGTGGGGCCACCCAAGACGGACAGGTCATGGTGGAGAGGTCTGACAAAATGTGGTCCACTGGAGAAGGGAATGGCAAACCACCTCAGTATTCTTGCCTTGAGAACCCCATGAACAGTATGAAAAGGCAAAAAAGTAGTGTGTAGGTGTATGGGTTTGTTTCTGGGCACTCTTCTGCCCCATTGATCCATAGATCTGTTTTTGTGCCAATGCTATACTGTTTAAATTTCTATTAGTTTTGTAGCATTGTATGAAGTCTGGGAGGGTTATGCCACCAGCTTTATTCTTTTTCCTAAGGATTTCTTTGGTAATTTTGGGTCTTTTATGTTTCCATATAAA